>NC_091300.1:17879799-17999799 GCF_038502225.1 Cherax quadricarinatus
TCCAATAAAGTGGTCAGAAATTGGCCAATTTCATACAAATTTCAAAAGATGCCAATTTCCAAATAGGGTCCAGAATAAACAAGACAGACATTCCTGGCACTAAAATAACATTTCCTCTGTTCATTAGTCACTTCCCCAGGCCCTTCTTACATTTCTTTTGCTTTCCACTTTGAATTTTTATTCTCACAAGAAATAGAAGATTTACTGTTATGCAGACTACTGCATTAGTGTAGAAAGGTATAAATAATATCAGCGCACTTGTGAAAGAATATTAGACTCACCAGTTGATGTGTATTAGACGCATGGCATGATTTGTTTACTTTTGAACTTTGGCAAAAATCGAACATTTCTGCTACTTTGAGCTCAATTTCAAGGTACTTTTCATTGTGAAACCAATCAAAATCATCTCAATTTCTGTAATATGTCTTCCATCATTTTATAAAACGAGACAAGGAAAGCTAGAATACAACCATAAATAGCATACAAAAATACAGTGCAAAGTTGCTGTTTTAAACCAAAAATCCGGTCGGAGTTTTTTTTTTCTCATTATGCACTGTGCTGCTGCAGGATTTTTTTTATACTGCGCACACTGACCACATAGACCCATTCTTTCATATGCAGGCCTACCAGCTTTCTCTTGCTAGATTTGAAGGCGCTAGAATTTATGCACCAACCCCAGCATGCAAGCCGTACTAGTATGGCACCAACCCTAGCATGTAAGCCATACTAGTATGGCACCAACTCTGAAAGGGTTAAAACACAGGCATTGTACTTCCCATTTCCAGAACTCAAGCTCAGCTAACCAGTTTTCCTGAATCCCTTAACAAAATATTACCCTGCTCACACTGTGGGGTGTATTCATCATGTTTATATGTTACTAGTACCAAACTTGCACACGAAAATCACTTCCTACAAAAGCAAAAGACTCTGCAGACTGTGCAGCATCCCCCCAATGAAAAGTAGGGGTGCCACTAGCACGATAAGAGACAACACAATAAGTGTCAGGGGCCCAAAACTGTTCAACTGCCTCTCAGCATACATCAGAGGGATTACCAATAGACCCCTGGCTGTCTTCAAGCAGGCACTAGACAGGCACCTAAAGTCAGTACCTGACCACCCGGGCTGTGGTTCATATGTTGGATTATGTGTGGTCAGCAGTAACAGCCTGGTTGATCAGGCCCTGATCCACCATAAGGCCTGTTCACCCCCGGAAGTCTCTCCAGGTCTCCAGGCAAGATGGATTAATGAAAATGACTATATTAACTTAATATACGACATTTAATGCGCCTCAATGATTGTTATTGCATTTTATTATCATTATTAATGGCGTCTTCAAGACTAATAAGACACACTTAGTGATTTTAACGTGTACCTGCACGTCAGCACAGTCTGTAAGTTTACTTAGGTACAGGTACACATAAGTATAATTATGAGAGTATATGTAAAATATAAAATAACTTTAAAACACTTGAAATTTTGGAAAGTTTCCAGACATAATGGAGAAACCTGGAGCTCACAGAGAATGTAAATAAACCGAGTGGCACGCTATGGCCATATTAGAAAATCACGTAGGGGGAGCTGTATAGCGAGTTTTGATCATAATATGAAATGTCTGTATTAACGGAATGCCATAAGGCGAAACGCCATAAGGTGAAACGCCGTAAAGCGGAGCCCTGCTGTATACTGCACCTATCTTCTCCATTCTTGTGTACACATTATGAACTTATCCTCTTTCTCTTGTCATTATCTTGTATGTACCTGGTACCTATCCTCTTTCACTTCATATTTGTGTACATTCATCTCTTTCTATACTTAGACACTGTATATTCCCTCTGTTTTCATATTCATGTATGCTGTAACTATACTAATACACCTTCATTGATAACCTAAAAGACCTGCATGGGGCTGCTTCTGTTACAAGTGAACCACTGATCAGTTCTAGGATTTTTAATGGGCGAGGGCATTTGCTCATCACATAATTTGAGTAGCGACTCATACTTGTTGACAGGCTTGTGTCTACTGTCACTTTTACATCTGTGAGTGCAGTTTGAAAAAAGGTGCAAAAGTTGAGTGGGACATACTCTACATATCCTCTCTTGTTCTTAACCCCTAAACGGTCCAAACGTATATATACGTTCTCTCCCCCAGTGTCTTGAATATTTTGAAAAATAATTTTTTTTTTTTCGTTGAAATAGAGAAAAGTTTTCTTAGTGTTATAGGATTAAAATAAAAAAAAAATTAGGGTCAGTACTTACTGAGATATGAGGCTGCAAAGTTGGCACTTAATGCTCACCTGACTGCAACATTGAGTCCTGCCGATATACACCTACCATCCGACTTATGACCTGCTCGACATACGTCCACTCGACTTACGACCGTGCATCTGGCAGCTGGGCTGGTCCGGCTGATGCACGGAACTGTACAATATTTGACAATACTCGCGGCGGCAATGCGTCATGCAGGCAGCATCAGTTTGAGTAACCCTGCCCAATCAGCAGCATCATACTGTATTAACTGTACTAACTGGAGAGTAAATTTCACCATGGCCCCTAAGATGAAGTCTGAATCTTGCACTGGAGATTGTGGCAAGAAAGGCTCCTACTCTCGAACTCTCTATTTGTTTTCACTGTTGCACATAAACCTGTCTGTGTCTGTCTGCCTGTATATCTGTGTCTATCTGTATCTCTGTGTGTCTGTTTATCTGTCTACCAGTGTGTCTTTCTGTCTGTGTGTCTGTCTTTGTCTACCTGTGTGTCTTTCTGTCTACCTTTGTGTCTGTCTTTCTGTCTGCTTGTCTGTTTCAGAGCCACTCATTAAGAGTGTACTTGGTCTTGAAGATGCCATATTAATAATGATAACAATAATCACTGAGGTGCATTAAATGTGTATAAAACGTTAATATAGACATTTTGCTTAATCCATCTATGATTTTTTTTTCTAAATTATATAATAAACATGCTACATAACATATAAACATATAAATTAACAAATATGAGATGTTTTTCTGGTCGACTTGACAGAGTGAACAGAAACCATTCGTGTCCGGGCTGGTAACAACAACAACGATTGTTTACATAACTCGTGAACATTCTATACTCTCATTTATTCATTTAATCTTGTTTACTCACCTTTCACTCTACATTAAGACTACAGATATTTTAAGGTAAGTAATGAGTGGACACGATTATTATATTATAGCTTAATAATAATATTATTATTAATAGTACATACGCATTATTGTAATAATAATAATGATTATTAATATTATTATTAATTTAGGGCACTGGAACACAGACCCACTGTACAGCACTTGTCTGGATTTTTTGGATTATCCTAGGTAATTTATAATATGTATGATAACTTGACTTACGTGTACCTATGAGAGAGAGAGAGATAGATATACATAGATATAGATATAAGATAGATATAGATATAAGATAGATATAGATATAAGATAGATATAGATATAAGATAGATATAGATATAAGATAGATATAGATATAAGATAGATATAGATATAAGATAGATATAGATAGAGATACAGATAGATATAGATAGAGACATACATACATACAGAGAGAGAGACAGCCACATTCGGTCAGCCAACCACACACCCACCCACCCGTCCACCCAGCCAGCCAGCTGGATACGTATTACACGTTCCAAAATTGTTTCTCTTTACTTAGGGTATAAGTTATACCCTAAGTAAAGAGAAATGGAATGGGAGAATACCACTACCAGTGGTATTCTCCCATTCCACTGTGTTGACAATACATAAAGATAATAGTAACATATGATACCGTATGCGAAGTAAAATTTACAATACAGATCACTACCATGTATACATTATATACAGTACATAAATAATTAAAATGTGACAATAGAAGTAAATTATGGTAAAAAGAATGAAATAATGATTGTACATTACATTACAGTATTATGTAGGTAGTTTATATAGGAAAGGTTTGACATTATGCCCTACCCAATATGTCGGCAATTTTCAAGGGTTCGACTTACGTCCATTTTGACTTATGACCTGTTGGTCGGAACCAAGCTTGGTCGTAAGTCGGATGGTAGGTGTACCATTTTTTCTCATTTCTATATTATTTTATAAAATTTTTATGTTCTGATAATGACAATTTATTGTAATTCTTGGCATTTCATAACCATTTTTTGTTCTGACACTAATATTAGGTACTGAAATTGTACTCAAATTGTCACAAACACATTGACAGGTAGACATTTACACCTGCCTTGGTCATTTACTATTGTCTAGGAATATATACAAGTATTTATAGGTCCCAGCAATGTTTTGGATAAACAGGAGTATAGAAGAAGGAAGGAAGAGGAAGAAGGAAGGAGTATAATTGTATTTGTGTGTACCTGTGAGACATAAAAAGAGAGCCAGACAGACAGATAGAGACAGACAAAGACAGACAGAGATAGACAGACCCTAAACTTGGGGTTAACGTCACTTTTTTTTTTAAAAGGCAAGCGTTAATATGATGCTACATCAGTGAATCCTTGGTGTTTGCTGCACTGTTTACTTGAGCTGGCACTCCCACAAGGTACTAAGTGGTCCCAGATTTTTTTAATATGGTGCACACGGAGTATTAAGACCCATTCCATGCTGACCAGGCATCTCAGGCCTGTCGTGCCAAATTTGGAGGCAGGAAAATTGAAACGTATATATACGTTTGGGGCACTAGCGGTAAGAACGTATATATAAGTTTGAACTGTTTAGGGGTTAAAGTTGCTGGCATCAGTGTTGCAAAACCTGTTGAGGCTGCCACAGCAATTGAAGTATCATCATGATTGTATATCTCATGGGCTCCATCTCTCCGTCTTGTTTTTTCCCTCCAAACCTGCGAGGGAGTCAGCACCAGTAGATTTTACTTCTTGCAATAAGAAACCTTGTAACATGCTCTTTGTGCTTCCTGAACTTGAGTAAGCACTTTTCAGTTGCTGCCTGACACCATCTGGACCTCATGACATCCATGTCTGTATACGTGTATTTCATTATTTATGCCCTGTGGTGCTTGTCATCCTTTTTAGTCTCTTCAATCTTGTTTGGTCTGAAGGGGGTTCTCCCTCTTCAGTGGAAAACTGCTGTTGTCCTGCCTCTTCATATGCCAGGTACTTTGGGCCCTGACACCTCTCACTAGAGACTCATTGCTCTTACTTGTGTGATTAGTAAGTTGTTGGAACACCTGGTTGACAGATGCCTAGTATGGTATATGGAAACCCACAATTGTCTCACCGCTCATCAGTTTGGTTTGTAGGGGCCCGTTTTGCTATCAATCCCTTTATCTGTTTGGAGACCTGTGTTCGTAATGCTTTCACTAATAATCGCTTGGTTATTGTGATCTTTTTTGATCTTGAGAAAGCTTGGTACTGCCTGCCATTACAAAATCTTATCTCAAGCTTGTTCCTTAGGCCATCTTGTCAATCTGCCACTTCCTTAAGGATTTCTTGTCAGAGAGGCACTTCTGTGTTTGAGTTAATGATAGGTTTTTGCCCTAGCTGAAGGTGTGCCTCAGGGATGTGTTCTTAACACTACTCTGCTTGCTATTAATAACTTTGCCTCTGTTTTCTCTTATGATATTTGGTCTTTTTATGTAGATGATTTTGATATAGCTTGTGCAGGAGCTGACTGTCACCTTTTGGCAGTTTCTCTCTAGAATGCTATTGATCATGTTTCCCACTGGGCCATGTCTCATGGGTTTAAATTTTCTGTCATTAAAATGTATCTGATTACTTTCACAAAGTGCCCTGTTCCTCGCACTACTGTCATGCACCGCATAACGATGTTTTGGTCAACAGTGAACCACATATATGAAGGTGGTGTAAACACACCTACTGCGCTGCCAATCATGTAAAAGTATAGCACTTACAATTATGTACAGTTTGTAATGCTTGATAATGATAATAAACAACTATGTTACTGGTTTATGTATTTACTGTACTGTATTTTTTATCTTTATTCTAGGGTGCACTCTTTCTACTTATAAAAAAAAAGTTTACTGTAGAATAGTATACTGTGTAATGCTGGCAGTATCCTCATACATTTCGTGTTTACCATGTCTCTTGGTAGCATCATTTTCCCTTGTGCTTGATTTAGTCTTGTGTTTTGCTCATCACGACCCCAGCAGGAGAAGAAAAAACAATCCCAAAGAAAATTCACAGTGAAGGGTTTAGCAGAAACTTTTGCAGACCTCATCTGGTTCCTTAAAAAGTTCAAGAACAAGGACCCCGAACACCGAAAGGTTTTCATTATTAGGGAGGAATGTTCATGGTGCATTATCTACTTACAAGCAAATCTGTGATGAAAAAAAAAAAACTATATTTGCACAACAATGTAATCGCCTAACGACACACTTCTCCCTTTGTTAAGCAAAGCATGACTATACTTTATACCTGTATGGTTTGCATCTCTCTGAAGAAGATACTGTTAAGTTTCTTGGTCATCTTTTTGATCATTGAATGTCCTGGAAGCCTCACATATCCTCCTTGAAAGCAGGTTGCTATAGCTCCCTCCACTTCCTGAAGTCCTTAGCTCATCTTTCTTGGGCTGATAGATGAACCCTTATCCATCTTCATTCCACCCTAATCTTATCTAAATTGGATTATGGTGACCATCTGTATTCTGCAGTCTCCCCATCACTTTCTAAACCTGATCCTATTCATCATCATGGGTTACGCATGTGTCTTGGGGCTTTTTGGTCTTCCCCAGTTGAGAACCTGTATGCAAACATTCTATTTTTGCAAGATTGGAATGATTTCTGTTGTCTCTGTTATTGTGTCTGCTCTCATGACATTTATGTTCCTTCTACATGTAGTATGGTAACAGATGTTTAATTATCACATCTGTTTACTATGCCTATTCTGTATTTGCTCTCTGTTGGCTTCCCTTAATTTACCTCCTCCTTATTTCAACCCTGCATCTTACTTTTCTCACCATCCTTGGGAAGTCCTGACAATTTGTGTTTGCTTTTCTCCACTTCCACCTGCTGTAACTTCATCCTCACTCTTTCTTGATCACTTGTATTCTCATTCTCATGATGGTGCTGGGTATGCAGCAGTTTTTTCCTGAAAAATTCATCCAAAGTCATTTACTAGACTCAACCAGTGTTTTCACAGCCTCAATGAGTGCAGTTCTCATGGCCATCAGTCACATTTTGTCAGTGTCTATCTTGTCAGTAGTAGTTATTTCAGACTCCTCTTGTGCATTGCAGGCTATCCAGAAATTTTGTTTTTCAGCCAGTTCATCCTACATAACTATAGTTATGGCACATTTCTAGTAAACACAGACATCATTTTTTGCTGGATCCCTGAACACCTTGATGTGCGGGGTTATGAACAGGCACATTCAGTCGCTTGGTCAGTTGTTCATGACCTAATTTCATACAGGAGTATTCCTTTCTCTCATTATTAAAATTTTTCAGTAATCCCTCAACAACTTTGCAACCATTGGCAACAACAGTGGTCTGAGTTAGTCCACAATAAATTGTCTTCTGTCAAACCATGTTTGATTTCTGGCCATTATCTTTCCACCACTGTCGTATTTGAAAGACATTACTCTCCCACTCGTGTATTGACCACGTGTATTATGTACTTGCAGATTTCTCATGGAAAAATGCCTGGCTCTATTCTATGAGTATTATCAAGTTGCATTATCAGTTCATCATATACATGTATTAATAGATTGTCCTGTCTAACAGTGGGCACACACGGTTCACTGCCAACATCTCCACCATCCCAGAATGCTTACTCTACTTGACCTTCTCACTGACAGTCTCACCTTTGACACAGATTCCTTTGACTTTTTAACAGAAAATATGGAGAGAAAAAGAGAGGTTAAGAGAGTGGTGAAGCAATGTAAAAAGAGAGCAAATGAGAGACTGGGTGAGATGCTATCAACAAATTTTGTTAAGAATAAAAAGTTTTGGAGTGAGATTAATAAGTTGAGGAAGCCTAAGGAACAAATGGATTTGACAGTTAAAAATAGGAGAGGAGAGTTATTAAATGAAGAGTTAGAGGTATCAGGAAGATGGAGGGAATATTTTGAGGAATTGTTAAATGTTGATGAAGATAGAGAAGCTGTGATTTCATTTATAGGGCAAGGAGTAGTAACATCTTGTAGGAGTGAGGAGGAGCCAGTTGTGAGTGTGGGGGAAGTTCATGAGGCAGTGGGTAGAATGAAAGGGGGTAAGGCACCTGGGATTGATGGGATAATGATAGAAATGTTAACCCTTTGACTGTCGCGGCCGTATATGTACGTCTTACGAGGTACCGTGTTTGACATATATATACAGTGGACCCCCGCATATCGATTTTAATCCGTGCAAGAGGGCTCATTGGTATGCGAAATAATCGGTATGTGAATGAATTTTCCCCATAAGAAATAATGGAAATCAAATTAATCCATGCAAGACACCCAAAAGTATGAAAAAAAAAAAAATTTACCACATGAAATGTTAATTTTAATACACACAAACTGAAAAAGGCATGCACAATTACATGACACTTACTTTTATTGAAGATCTGGTGATGATTGATGGGATGGGAGGAGGGGAGAGTGTGTGTTAGTGTTTAGAAGGGGAATCCCCTTCCATTAAGACTTGAGGTGTCAAGTCCTTTTCTGGGGTTACTTCCCTTCTTCTTTTAATGCCACTAGGACCAGCTTCAGAGTCACTGGACTTCTTTCGCACAACATATCTGTCCATAGTGGCCTGTACCTCTCGTTCCTTTATGACTTCCCTAAAGTGTTTCACAACATTGTCAGTGTACAGGTTGCCAACATGGCTTACAATAGCTGTGTGAGGGTGATTCTCATCCATAAAGGTTTGCACTTTCAGCCACATTGCACAGATTTCCTTAATCTTTGTAGTAGGCAACTTCTTCAATTTCTCTCTCCCCTCCTCTGAACCAGTTTCCTCAGGTCTGGCCTCTTGCTCTTGAAGTTGATCTATCAGCTCATCAGTGGTTAGTTCTTCATTGTCCTCCTCCACCAACTCTTCCACATCATCCCCACTAACCTCCAACCCCAAGGACTTTCCCAATGCCACAATGGATTCCTCAACTGGCATAATCCTCTCAGGGTTAGCCTCAACCCCTTCAAAATCCCTTTTGTCTACACATTCTGGCCACAGTTTCTTCCAAGCAGAGTTCAAGGTCTTCTTAGTCACTCCCTCCCAAGCCTTACCTATAAGGTTTACACAATTGAGGATATTAACCCTTTCAGGGTCCGTCCCGTAGATCTACGGCTTTACGTTCAGGGTCCAAACCGTAGATCTACGCCATGAGCTCAGCTCACTCTGATAAACTGTGAGTGGTACATTTGGGCCTAGATATGAGAGAATACATCTATGTGGTATGTGTGCACCACATAAAACAGATCCTGCAGCACACTGTGTATAATGAGAGAAAAAAAATGAAATCATGATTTTTCGATTAAAACAGCAACTTTGCAGTGTTTTTTCGTATGTTTTTTATAGTTGTATTTGCGATTTCTTGGTCTCATTTGATAGAATGGAAGACATATTACAGAAATAGAGATGATTTTGATTGGTTTTAGCACTGGAAATGGCTTGAAACTGAGCTCAAAGTAGCAGAATTGTTAAATTTTTGCCGATATTCAAGAGTAAACAAACGACCTCACACGTCTAATACACATCAGCTGGTGGGTCTAATATACATTCACAAATATGGTGATGATATTTATACAATTATTACAGTATTGCATAACAGTAAATCTTCTATTTTTTGGTGTGAATAAAAATTCATTATGTGAATAAAAAATCAAAATGGAATTTATTTGTAAAGCCTCAAAACATAACTAATGAACAGAGGAAATGTTAGTTTAGTGCCAGGAATGCCTACATTGTTCATTCTGGACCCTATTTTGAAATTGGAATATTTTGAACTTTGTGTTAAATTGGCCAAATTAACAATTTCCGATCACTTTATTTTGTAGTTGAAACAGTTGACTTGGTGATTTCTTGTCCTCAATCGATAGAATAGAAGTAATACTAGTGAAATAGCTAAGAATTTGGTTGACTGGAATAATGTAATTGGCCTAAAATGGGAGTCAAAGTCGGCAAAATCGCCGATTCGTAAATATCGCTGACACATCAAAATTCGCGAGAGCATAATTTCGTCAATTTTCCACCAAATTTCGTACTTTTTGTTTTATTACCTTCACAGAAAGATTCTCTACGATTTCATAAGAAAAAATAACAAATTTTTTTTTTTTAAATTCTTGGACACTGGTGCGTGACTCCAGATTTGGGCCTTGGACCCTGAAAGGGTTAAAGTGCTCTCTCCAAAACTCTCTTAGAGTCAGTTGAGTTTCTGAGGTCACTACAAAGCACCTTTCAAACAGAGCTTTTGTGTACAGTTTTTTGAAGTTTGCAATAACCTGCTGGTCCATGGGCTGCAGGAGAGGAGTGGTATTAGGAGGCAAAAACTTCACCTTAATGAATTTCATGTCCCCATAAAGTCGCTCTGCCACGTCTGTAGGATGACCAGGGGCACTTAAGTTCTAATTTCTTTTCAGTTAGGTAATCTTTCACATTGGGGGCAAATGCATGGTGTAACCAGTCTTAGAAAAAGTCCCTAGTGACCCATGCCTTACTGTTTGCCCTCCACAGCACACACAAATTCTCCTTGAGGACATTCTTTTGCCTGAACGGTCTGGGAGTTTCAGAGTGATACACTAATAAAGGCTTAACTTTGCAATCACCAGTAGCATTGGAACACATCAACAAAGTAAGCCTGTCTTTCATAGGTTTATGTCGTGGGAGTGCCTTTTCCTCCTGAGTAATGTAGGTCCTGCTTGGCATTTTCTTCCAAAACAGGCCTGTTTCATCACAATTAAATACTTGTTCAGGTTTCAGTCCTTCACTGTCTATGTACTTCTTGAATTCCTGCACATACTTTTCAGCTGCTTTGTGGTCCGAACTGGCAGCCTCACCATGCCTTATCACACTGTGTATGCCACTACGCTTCTTAAATCTCTCAAACCAACCTTTGCTGGCCTTAAATTCACTCACATCAGCACTAGTTGCAGGCATTTTTTTAAATCCTCATGCAACTTCCTAGCCTTTTCGCTTATGATCGCTTGAGAGACGCTATCTCCTGCTAGCTGTTTTTCATTTATCCACACCAATAAGAGTCTCTCAACATCTTCCATCACTTGCGATCTTTGTTTCGAAAACACAGTTAAACCTTTGGCAAGAACAGCTTTCTTGATTGCCTTTCTGGTGCCCACAATAGTAGCGATGGTTGATTGGGGTTTCTTGTACAACCTGGCCAGATCGGCGATACGCACTCCACTTTCATACTTATCAATGATCTCTTTCTTCATCTCTATTGGAATTCTCACCCTTATTGCTGTAGGGTTGGCACTAGAAGCTTTCTTGGGGCCCATGGTCACTTATTTTCCAGATAAAGCACCGAAAACACTGTAATAATATGAAATATTCCGATTGTATGCTTGGATGTTACCGCGGAGGCTGGCTGGTAAACAATGGCACGGGCGGCACATGTGAGGCTGGCTGAGGGCGCACATTGGACGCGTCTCAGACGAACAGCAGTGAGCGGGTTTTTAAGCGGTATGCGAGGCAAAATTTTTGCGATTAAAGCAAGCGGTATGCGGATTAATCGTTATGTGATGCCAACGGTATGCGGGGGTCCACTGTACTCATAAATTCTAGCGGCTTCAAATCAAGCAAGAGGAAGCTGGTAGGCCCACATGTGAGAGAATGGGTCTGTGTGGTCAGTGTGCACCACATGAAAAAAATTCTAGAGCACGCAGTGCATAATGAGAAAAAAAAACTCCGACCGTTTTTTTTTTATTAAAATGGTCTATTTTTTTTAATTAAAGTGGTCTATTTTCATATAGTATTTATTGTTGTATTCTCGTTTTCGTGGTCTCATTTGATAGAATGGATAACATATTATAGAAATAGTGGTGATTTTGATTGATTTTACTATAAAAAGAACCTGGAAATGGAGCTCAAAGTAGGGGAAATGTTTGATTTTTGCTGATGTTCAGAAGTAAACAAATGATGTCATTGTCCAATAAATGTCCAACTAGCCATTCTAATATGCAGTCATGAATGGGTTGATGTTATTTATACAATTATTACAGTATTGCAGTAGTCTGCATAATAGTAAATCTTCTATTTTTTGTTTGAATAAAAATTCAAAATAGACAGCAAGAGTAATATCAGAGGGGCCTGGAGACATGACTGATGAACAAAGAAAATGTCATTTTAGAGCCAGGAATGTCTGCATTGTTCATTCTGGACCATATTTTGAAATTGTCATATTTTTTAATTTTCGGGAAATTGGGCAAATTGCAAATTTCTGACCACGTTATTGGGTAGTTGAAATCGGTAAATGGGCAGTTTCTTGTACTCAATCGATAGAAAAAATGGAGTTTTAAAGAAATAGCTATGAGTTTGGTCAACTGGTACAATGGAATTAGCCAAAAATAGGGCTCAAAGTGGGCAAAATCGCCGATTTGTAAATATCGCCGAGGTCATTAACTTCGCGAGAGCATAATTCCATCAGTTTTCCATCAATTTTTTTTTTTTTTGGTGTCATTACAATCGGGAAAAGATTCTCTATCATTTCATAAGATTTTTAAATTTTGCTACACCAGGAGACACCTCAGGATTGGGGGTTGTGACAGTCAAGGGGTTAAAAGCAGGAGGGGATACAGTTTTGGAGTGGTTGGTGCTATTATTTAATAAATGTATGGAAGAGGGTAAGGTACCTAGGGATTGGCAGAGAGTATGCATAGTTCCTTTGTATAAAGGCAAAGGGGATAAAAGAGAGTTTAAAAATTATAGGGGAATAAGTCTGTTGAGTATACCTGGTAAAGTGTATGGTAGAGTTATTATTGAAAGAATTAAGAGTAAGACAGAGAGTAGGATAGATGAACAAGGAGGCTTTAGGAAAGGTAGGGGGTGTGTAGACCAAGTGTTTACAGTGAAACATATAGGTGAACAGTATTTAGATAAGGGTAAAGAGGTTTTTGCGGCATTTATGGATTTAGAAAAGGGATATGACAGGGTGGATAGGGGGGCAGTGTGGCAGATGTTACAGGTGTATGGTATAGGAGGTAGGTTACTGAAAACAGTGAAGAATTTTTATGAGGATAGTGAGGCTCAGGTTAGAGTATGTAGGAGAGAGGTAAATTATTTCCCAGTAAAAGTAGGCCTTAGACAAGGATGTGTGATGTCACCGTGGTTGTTCAATATATTTATAGAGGGGGTTGTAAGACAAGTGAATGCTTGGGTTTTGGCAAGAGGTGTTGAGTTAAAAGATAAAGAATCAAACACAGAGTGGGAGTTGTCACAGTTGCTCTTTGCTGATGACACGGAGCTTTTGGGAGATTCTGAAGAGAAGCTGCTGAGGTTGGTGGATGAATTTGGTAGGTTATGTAAAACAAGAAAATTAAAAGTGAATATAGGAAAGAGTAAGGTTATGAGGATAACAAAAAGATTAGGTGACGAAAGACTGGATGTCAGATTGGAGGGAGAGAGTATGGAGGAGGTGAATGTATTCAGATATTTAGGAGTTGACATGTCAGCAAATGGGTCAATGAAGAATGAGGTGAATCACAGAATTGATGAGGGGAAAAGGGTGAGTGGTGCACTTTGGAGTCTTTGGAGACAAAGAACTTTGCCCATGGCGGCAAAAAGGGAAATGTATGAGAGTATAGTTTTACCAACACTCTTGTATGGGTGTGAAGCATGGGTGATAAATGTTGCAATGAGGAGAAGGCTGGAGGCAGTGGAGATGTCATGTCTGAGGAAATTAGGAGAAGGTGTGGGATTACCAAAACTATTATCCACTATTATCCAGAGGGCTGAGGAGGGGCTGTTGAGGTGGTTCAGACATGTGGAGAGAATGGAACAAAACAGAATGACTTTGAGAGTGTATAAATCTGTAGTGGAGGGAAGGCGGGGTCGGGGTCGACCTAGGAAGGGTTTGAGGGAGGGGGTAAAGGAGGTTTTGTGTGCGAGGGGTTTGGACTTAGAGCAAGCGTGCATGAGCGTATTTGATAGGAGTGAATGGAGACAAATGGTTTTTAATACTTGACATGCTGTTGGAGTATGAGCAAAGTAACATTTATGAAGGGATTCAGGGAAACCGGCAGGCCGGACTTGAGTCCTGAAGATGGGAAGTACAGTGTCTACACTCTGAAGGAGGGGTGTTAATGTTGCAGTTTTGTAACTGTAATGTAAAGCACCCCTCTGACAAGACAGTGATGGAGTGAATGATGAAAGTTTTTCTTTTTTGTGCCACCCTGCTTTGGTGGGAATCGGCCGATGTGCTAATAAAAATAAAAACGCTGTACCAACTTCTTTTAGATTTTACCTTTAGTGCACTCTACCTCCATTAACTCTTATTCTTGCACACTCCTGCCTGACATCAGCATATTCCTTCTTTAACACGTTACACTCTACATCACTGTATAATCCTTTTGGGTTTACCACTTAGTTTGATTATATTACACTGGTCTGCATTCTGAATGTTTTTAACTTTTATTTTTATTCATGGTTGTAATCTTACATATTCTTGGGCTGTTGATTGTATATATCTAAACCATTTTGCTCTATCATTCAAGGTTTTTGAATAAAATACAAATTATTGATAAAAAATGTGAATTTTTTAGAACTGAGTGTCTTCTGCTTCACGATGATGGTACCAAGCGAATGTTGTTCCAGGAGCTAGAAGCCTGTGTTCCTTCAGTCTAGTGCCAAGTAACTGTGCACTTTCTTTTGGAAGGTTAAGGTCTCTCACCAAGTCATTGAGCTCAACTTGGTTGAAGGGTTTGGGATCATCATTTGCTGGTGGTTCATAGTCTACTCCCATCTCCTTAGAATCACTGGTATCAGACTGATGAAATTTGCCATATCTCAGGTGGCATAGGTATAGGAATATCTTTAGTGTGTGGAACAGGTCTTATTGCTGAATGAGTATTTGGGTATATTATGCAATCTTTAGTCTTCTTCTTGAATCCAGCTACTTTAGTCATACAAAAGTAGCAGTCATCATGGTGGTTCATCTGCTCCTGCCATACTATTGGTACTCCAAAAGGCATTCATTTAAGTTTTCCAGCTGACCACATTTGGAGCTTACTGATGCAACTCTTGCAAGCTTTGTGTGGTGCAGATGGTTTGTCCTGGTCTCCAAGTTTCCAGCCAAAATAAAGTAGCAGCACTTCAATAAAGGAGTAATGTTGCTTCAGGAATCTGAAGGGGTGTATTCCCCGCAGACATAGTAAAATATGTCTGGTGAATTTATGCAGCCTCTAGACATATTAATAATCTGAAAATAAAGAAAAATATATTAGATTTAACATTTAAGTCAATATGAGGTAAGCATTTTAATTGGTAATACGTATACCACTTTCTCATTTACTTCATTTATTTTTTTATTTTTTATTTGGACATGATACGTAGTTGTACAAAGAAATTTAGTGATTGGCTATGTTATACGAAAAGAGAGAAGCAACGTTTCTGTATAACTTGACAATCTGATGTGATAGAGAGGAATAAAAAAAAGAGTGAATCACTTTTTTCCATATTATACCAAAAAAGATACCATAGTCAATAAAAAAAATGCAGACCAGTGTTATTTATTAGCATGTGAATCACAGATCTAATTAACAGATGTGACAAAATTAACTGTTTCCTGCATAGCACTCAACACATGACAACATAAGAACATTAGAAAGAAGGAACACTGCAGCAGGCCTACTGGCCCATACTGGGCAGGTCCTTCTCAGATCCAAACTCAATAACAAAAATATCTGCCCAACCCATTTTTAGTGCTACTCAAGCAGTAAGCTTTGATAACCCTATGAACTCATGTGCAAGTTCTACTTAATGTTGCAGTTCTATAACTGTAGTGGACGTGAGCCTCTGGAAAGACAGTGATGGAGTGAATGATAAAAGTTTTTCTTTTTTGGGCCACCCTGCCTTGGTGGAAAACGGCCAGTGTGTTAATAAAAAAAATAAAAAATGATGATTGCTCTGGGGGTGCTTCAATTTTTTTTTTAAATTATGTGAGAGATATGCTACATATCATAGAAAGAAAATATGTACAATCATAGTAAAATAAATGAACATGATTGTGAGTTGTGGTAGCCAGACAGGCTATCACACCTGACTACAAATAACACTACAAATATTTTAAAGTAATGAGTGTCTTGTATGTGCATTTTACTTTATTTTTTCATGTCTAGTTCTTTGCTAACTTAATATATGATCGTGTAAACATGTTATCAGGCATTTATGTACATTTAAAAGTGAAAGAAAGAGATATTCGCTATATGGCGGTAGCTTGAAACCTAACCTGGTGAATAAGTGGGCTCCTCCTATAATGTTGGGAGAGAAGTAATGAAAGTGAATGTTAAAAAAATGCAGTTAGAATCCTGAGTAGCTCTATCAGCCATTACTTGTAACCAAGCAGAGGCTTGGTTACAAGTACTTCTGGCAATTTGATAGGCACATAGATGTTGATCAGACAAAATGTAATGTATGTGGCCAGCCCTATGGTCACTACCTTCAACATTATGTGCTTAATTGTCCACTTATTGAGGAATACAAAGATACTGTATAATAACTTGTGTGATATGTCAAGGTATCTCTTCAGTGAAAATAAGATACTAGACATATTAAGCAAATTTTCTGAATTTGCTTGCAACAGATAAGTCAAGTGTCAACATAAATCCAGATGTACTCCTGTTAACCATTTTGGGGCCTAGTTCCTAGGCCTTTTGTGTATCCATATGATTCTGTGCTACCATTCACTGGATTGATATGGGATGCACAATAAACTAGCCGCTTTGGTAGCAAAATCTAAATCCAACAATACAAGTGACATTTCATGAGGCAGGCAGTGATGGATTCAAATTTGGTAAGTTTAGATTTAGAAAATACATAGACAGGTATTAGTTTGTGAATGATGATGAAAGGTTTTCTTTTTTAGGCCACCCTACCTTGATGGGATACCGCTGATGTGTTAATAAAATAAAATAAATAAATAAATAGTTTTGTACTAAAGTTGTTGATGGGTGAAACATTCTGCCAAGTAGGGATTTGAGAGGATCCTGCAGTGCATGGGTTAGTAAGGTTATTGAAGTTTCACTTTCCTCAAGGGAGGTTCCTTGATGCTCAGGAGGAATTGACAAATTTTTCTTTTTTACATCAAACCAGACTTGTACTTACACACCCAGACATTGTATGACCCCTAAAGGTTTAGTACTCTCCCATGAATATAATAATTACCTATGAGTAACTTTAAGAATAAGTTGGTCAAATATGTGGGTAAGAAGGGTTGGATTTGAGGAAGTCCTGCCAAGTATGGGACAGTCGGTCTGTGGCAGTGCTCTCCCGTTCTTATCTTACTTTTTTTTTGTTGTTTTGATAACTATTGCAGGTGTCTTGCATTCATGAGACATGTGATTTGGGGAGGTGATTATTCTCTGACTGAATATACATATGGTATGTTAACATACCACATATCAGCCATTAGTTTACTTTTTTTTTTGTTTTTGTTTTTTACAAAATAAACATATTTAGCGTAGTACCTACCTTATGACTGCAAGCCACAAGAACATTCTGAAAACCATTAAAAAATACAGGAAAATTGCTAAAAATATCATTGCTGCATGTTGTTGTATATTGAAGTGTAGTGACATCCCTGAGGCTAATTGCAACAGCCACGCTTTCATCAGATTTCTGCATTTGCCTTCTTTCTCATAAACCACTGAATCTTTTACTAATTTATGGATATCTCTGTTTTTATAAACTGCATAAGTTTATTACTCTAAACATGCTATAATGCAAGAATTTCTTTGTGTTTGCAATAATTCTTACAGACCTAGGTTAGTATGCTTTCATAAAAAAAAAAAAATTTCATTAAATAATATGGTGAAGCCTCAGTTTAATGAGCTATTGAGGGGACATGGTGTCTGTTAACCCTTTGACTGTTTTGGTCATATATATATATCTTATGAGCCACCATGTTTGACATATATATACTCATAAATTCTAGTGGCTTCAGATCAAGCAGGAGAAAGCTGGTAGGTCCACATGTGAGAGAATGGGTCTGTGTGATCAGTGTGCACCATATAAAAAAAAATCCTGCAGCACGCAGTGCATAATGAGACATTAAAAAACCCCGACCGTTTTTTAATTAAAATGCCGAATTTGTGGTCTATTTTCATATAGTATTTATGGTTGTATTCTCATTTTGTTGGTCTCATTTGATGGAATGGAAAACATATTATAGAAATAAAGGTGATTTTGATTGGTTTTACTATGAAAAGAACCTTGAAATGGAGCTCAAAGTATGTGAAATGTTTGATTTTTGCCGATGTTCAAAAGTAAAGAAATGATGTCATTTTCCAATAAATGTCCAAGTAGCCATTCTAATATGCAGTCATGAATGGGTTGATGTTATTTATACAATTATTACAATATTGCAGTAGTCTGCATAACAGTAAATCTATTTTTTGTTTGAATAAAAATTCAAAATAGAAAGCAAGAGTAATATCAGAGGGGCCTGGAGACATGACTGATGAACATAGAAAATGTTATTTTAGAGCCAGGAATGTCTGCATTGTTCATACTGGACACTATTTTGATTTTTCTTCTGCTGCTGCTGCTGCTGCTGCTGCTGCTGCTGCTGCTGCTGCTGCTGCTGCTGCTGCTGCTGCTGCTGCTGCTGCTGCTGCTGCTGCTGCTGCTGCTGCTGCTGCTGCTGCTGCTGCTGCTGCTGCTGCTGCTGCTGCTGCTGCTGCTGCTGCTGCTGCTGCTGCTGCTGCTGCTGCTGCTGCTGCTGCTGCTGCTGCTGCTGCTGCTGCTGCTGCTGCTGCTGCTGCTGCTGCTGCTGCTGCTGCTGCTGCTGCTGCTGCTGCTGCTGCTGCTGCTGCTGCTGCTGCTGCTGCTGCTGCTGCTGCTGCTGCTGCTGCTGCTGCTGCTGCTGCTGCTGCTGCTGCTGCTGCTGCTGCTGCTGCTGCTGCTGCTGCTGCTGCTGCTGCTGCTGCTGCTGCTGCTGCTGCTGCTGCTGCTGCTGCTGCTGCTGCTGCTGCTGCTGCTGCTGCTGCTGCTGCTGCTGCTGCTGCTGCTGCTGCTGCTGCTGCTGCTGCTGCTGCTGCTGCTGCTGCTGCTGCTGCTGCTGCTGCTGCTGCTGCTGCTGCTGCTGCTGCTGCTGCTGCTGCTGCTGCTGCTGCTGCTGCTGCTGCTGCTGCTGCTGCTGCTGCTGCTGCTGCTGCTGCTGCTGCTGCTCCTCCTCCTCCTCCTCCTCCTCCTCCTCCTCCTCCTTCTCCTCCTCTTCCTCCTCCTCATCCTCCTCCTCACCCTCCTCCTTCTCCTCCTCTTCCTCCTTCTCCTTCTCCTCCTCCTCCTCTCCCTCCTCCTCCTCTCTTTCCTCCTCCTCCTCCTCCTCCTCTCCCTCCTCCTCCTTCTCTCCCTCCTTCTCTCCCTCCTCCTCCTCTCTCTCCTCCTCCTCTCCCTCCTCCTCTCCCTCCTCCTCCTTCTCTCCCTCCTTCTCCTCTCCCTCCTCCACCTCTCCCTCCTCCTCCTCCTCCTCTCCCTCCTCCTCTCCCTCCTCCTCTCCCTCCTCCTCTCCCTCCTCCTCTCCCTCCTCCTCTCCCTCCTCCTCTCCCTCCTCCTCTCCCTCCTCCTCTCCCTCCTCCTCGAGACACCTCAGGATTTGGCGTTGCAACAGTCAAGGGGTTAAAGCGATTATCTTTGAAGTGTAAAGGATAAGATTGTTTTTGAATGATTGTGACAATAGCAGAGTGTCCTTGGCCCTCTTCTCTTTCTCCTATACTTAAATGACCTACCAAATGCTTCGCAATTACTCAAACCCACACTTTTTGCAGATGACACTACGTACGTCTTCTCTCACCCGAGCCCAGTCACGCTAGCCAATACTGTAAACACCGAATTACAGAAAATATCTACCTGGATGAGGACTAACAAACTTGCACTAAACATTGACAAAACCTACTTCATTCAGTTTGGTAACAGAGCTACAGATGTACCTCTTAACATAATGATAAATGGATCACCTATCACAAAGCTAACAGAGGGAAAATTCTTAGGGAATCCACCTTGATAATAGACTCAAATTTCATACACATATACAACAAATTTCTAAGAAAATTTCCAAGACCGTAGGCATACTATCGAAGATACGGTACTATGTTCTACAGTCAGCCCTCTTGGCCCTATATCACTCTCTTATTTACCCCTATCTCACCTATGGAATTTGTGCATGGGGCTCAACAACAATTAACCATCTCAGACCATAACACAAGGCACAGATCACTCTTTGATGTTCCTCGTGTCCATCTCACGCTATGCAAAAACTCAATGCACATTAAAAGCCCTAAAATCTGGAATTCATTACCTGTAAATATAAAAGAAACACTACCTGTTTATAAAATTCAAGTCTCTTCTCAAAGATCACTTACTCACTCAAAAACCAAAGAAATACTGAATAACTAAACCTTATAAATTGTATATCCTATATGTTACACACAATTATATCACACAAATGTTAAACCTAGGACCCAATCTAACTTTATTTTTTTTAAATACACGACCTAACAGAATACTCCATTCGACTGAATGTACAGCAATGCATGCAACCATATGACCTGTCTTTGTAATACTCAGTTGTGCGTTATAGTTATCTGTTTACAATAATGTTTTATCACTGAATACATCATTGCTTAGTTAATCTTAAGTTAATTTTAAGCCAGCCCGTAATGCTATGCATATAAGTGGCTTTGGCATGCTGCTCTTACCTGTATTTTTTTGTACCTCTGTATATATGCTAAAATTACTAAATTACTAAAATTACTAAATAGCAGATAATTCTGGAATTAAAAGCTTTGTTTATTTAATTTTAAATTGTCTGTTACAATAAACGTTTCAGTTTAACCCTTTGACTGTCGCAACTCCAAATCCTGAAGTGTCTCCTGGTGTCGAAAAATATAAAAAAAAAAAAAAAAAAATTTCTTACGAAAATGTTAAGATTTATTTTCTGATTGTTTTCAGCGGCCCCCCCCCCCCCCAAAAAAAAATGCAATCAGTACTTACTGAGATAGAGGCATAAAGTTGGCAGAAAATGAGCCGCGTGTGGCAACAGTGGCAAATGCCGCTCACCCGGTAAACTTAGGTTTACTTGCATTCAAAGTTTTTTTTTTTTTTCTCTCTCCACATAACTTATGTGGCCCATGAGACCAAAGTTTGGTGCAATGTTCATATATACATTCGTTGAATGTAACACAATTATAGCAAAAACACTAGTACCATCATATTGTGTACAAAACTTGTTTACACAAACAGTATAAAAAAAATATTACTATTGTTCTATAATATAGTGTGTGTAAAGGTAGAAAGTTGAAAGTGAACATAGAAAAGAGTAAGGTGATGAAAATATCAAATGATTTAGATAAAGAAAAAGTGGATATCAAATTGGGGAGGAGGAGTATGGAAGAAGTGAATGTTTTCAGATATTTGGGAGTTGACATGTCAGCGGATGGATTTATGAAGGATGAGGTTAATCATAGAATTGATGAAAGAAAAAAGGTGAGTGGTGCATTGAGGTATATGTGGAGGCAAAAATGTTATCTATGGAGGCAAAGAAAGGGATGTATGAAAGTATAGTAGTACCAACACTTTTATATGGGTGTAAAGCTTGGGTTGTAAATGCTGTAGCGAGGAGGCAGTTGGAGGCAGTGGAAGTGTCCTGTCTAAGGGCAATGTGTGGTGTAAATATTATGCAGAAAATTCGGAGTGTGGAAATTAGGAGAAGGTGTGGAGTTAATAAAAGTATTAGTCAGAGGGCTGAAGAGGGTTTGTTGAGGTAGTTTGGTCATTTAGAGAGAATGGATCAAGGTAGAATGACATGGAGAGCGTATAAATCTGTAGGGGAGGAAGGCGGAGTAGGGGTCATCCTCGAAAAGGTTGGTAGGAGGGGATAAAGTTGTTGTGGGCGAGGGGCTTGGACTTCCAGCAAGCGTGCGTGAGCATGTTAGATAGGAGTGAATGGAGACAAATGGTATTTGGGACCTGACGAGCTGTTGGAGTGTGAGCAGGGTAATATTTAGTGAAGGGATTCAGGGAAACCGGTTATTTTATATAACCGGACTTGAGTCCTGGAAATGGGAAGTACAATGCCTGCACTCTAAAGGAGGGGTTTGGGATATTGACAGTTTGGAGGGATATATTGTGTATTTTTTACACATATATACTTCTAAACTGTTGTATTCTGGGCACCTCTGCAAAAACAGTGATTATGTGTGAGTGAGGTGAAAGTGTTGAATGATGATGAAAGTATTTTCTTTTTGGGGATTTTCTTTCTTTTTGGGTCACCCTGCCTCGGTGGGAGACGGCCGACTTGTTGAAAAAAAAAAATGTACAATCACTGGACACTTTCCTAGAACTGCTGCAGCTTGTGGAATTCTTTGAAACGTGGGTGTATGAACATTGGTGTTGTACACTCCTCACACATAAAATGAGTGTCTGCATAATGTAGGCATTTTGTGGTTTGTGCACGGACATAACACCTCTTCTGAGCATTTTTCTTGAAATTAGTAGGAGGCAGTGGTATGGGTTAGTGATCACTAGACCTCAGACGAGATGGCATGTGTTGGTAATTTCGTGGGCGCTGGTCTTTTGCTTGGTACTTGAATATTATTTGTCTGATAACTGACAAACAAATTTCACCATACTATTTGAGTTTGTTGTTGGTCTTCAACTTATACATATTATAAGCATTCAGCATGGAAATGTCAAAAAGATGCAAAAAGAGTTTTATGTACCACTATAACTCTTACGAACACAATCAGCAAACCCAATCTGCATGTCACATTTGTCCACTAAGTGCATATTGAGGTTGTAGTCCATCACAGCTGCAGGTTTTACAATGGGTTCATTGGTTCTATTCTGCTTGCCAGTGTCTACCATTTCATGTCAGTGAACTGATGTCAACATTGTGACATCGTTTGCCATGCCACCGAAATGCCATGATGTCATTGGCAGCAAACACCTGAACTTCACCTCTGCGAGTACCTGCGTCGAACCTAGGCATATGTATACGATTTTCACATACTGTGCCACACGTCTGTCATGTTCACTCCAAGAAATCAGAGAGTAAAGGGCTTATGTGCCAGTTATCAGTATATAAAATATGCCCCTTACCAAGATACGGTTCCATCATTGCTCTGACCACGTCACCAGAGATACCCAGTAACTTCCTGGTATCTTGCAATGTATTACTGCCAGTGTACACAATTATATCCAAAACCAGACCACTTTTGCAGTCACACAGTACAAATAACTTTATACCAAAGCATTTTCTCTTGCATGGTATATACTGCTTGAATGACAGTCTGCCTTTGAACAAAATCAAAGACTTCAATAACAGGCTTCCTAAAGGGATAAAAATACATACAGCACTTTTGTTTCAGGTACATGAACACATTCCTAATCTTATATAACCTGTTGCTTCCGTCAGGCCTTGTTTTGTCGGAGAAGTGTAGCATATGTAACAGTAGCGCAAATCAATTCACTGGTATAATGTCACCGAAAGCTGGGGTTGAAATCAGGTGTTCTGTCGACCAATATGTGTTGACACTGTGCTTATACACATTTGGCATAAGCATTATTGTGGCAAAGAACAGATACATCTCTGCCACAGTTGTGTCCTTCCACGGGTGTATCCATGCCCTTAGTGAAAGAATTGTGTTTGTCATGGTGTACTCGAAGTATGTATTGCTTTCCTTGACAATAATATCCATCAGGGGTTCATCGAAAAAAAACTGAAAGCATTCCAGTTCAGTGGCATTGTTCCTAAGTGTACATGATGGCCGTATTCCACTTTGTATTTCATCAAAGTGATGGGGATTGGGAACAGAATTGTCACCTTGCTGCCAATCCCAAATGTGGTCTGCTTGTGGGTACTGGATAGTTACAGGTAGTTGTGGTTGTGAAGGTTGTGGTTGTGCAGGTTGTGGTTGTGGATGTTGTGGGAGTATGGGGGTGGTTGAGGGTGGTTATGGCTGTGCTGAGTTAGCAGCGTGGGTAGTAGCATGGCCCACTGATGGTGCCACATGACTCGTGTCGCCACCATCACCTGCTGCCCCACGTACATCATTCATCTCCATTGTGACAATATCATCATCTTCACTATCAGTTCATGGTGTAGGGTCACGGGATGCGCTCCGAGATTTACTCCTTCCCCTTATAACAGCAAATGGCACACTACCAGAATGCATGCTGCGTCATACAGACTGCCTCTTCACTGGAAAATATACATCCTCACTGTTGCAACTAGAACTGCTTTCAGTAGCTTGAAAATCACTATCACCTTCACTTTCACTGCTCACATCTGAGTCTTGTATACGGGAAAATAGTTTCCTCTTTTGTCCTGGTACAGGTGAATGTGAATGAGACGGCCCAGCACCAGAGGTGGAAGGTTGTGGGTCACCTGGATTTTCATCACTAATTACGTTATCCTGGGCACTGCTTTTGGTCACACCCTCTCCAAAACCATGAAATTCACTTTCACTGTCACTTTCATCACTGTTAGAGTTATCACTTGGGAACAAAAGACCTCCAATCCGCCAAGGAGTGAGGTACAGTGGACCCTCGACCAACGATATTAATCCGTTCCTGAGAGCTCATCGTTAGTCGAAATTATCGTTAGTCGAGTTAATTTTCCCCATAAGAAATAATGGAAATCAAACTAATCCGTTCCTGACACCCCAAAGTATTGAAAAAAAAAATTTACCACATGAAATATTAATTTTAATACACACAAACTGAAGAAGACATGTACAATTACATGACACTTACCTTTATTGAAGATCTGGTGGTGATTGATGGGATGGGAGGAGGGGAGTGTGTTGATGGTGTTAACCCTTTGAGGGTTTTGGTCGTACTAGTACGTCTTAGACGTAGGGGTTTTTTGACATACTAGTACGCATAAATTCTAGCGGCCTCAAATCTCGCGCGAAAAGGCTGGTAGGCCTAGGTGTGAGAGAATGGGTCTGCGTGGTCGGTGTGTGCGGTAGAAAAAAAATCTGGGACCCAGTGGTGCATTGTGGGAATGCCCTCTTAGTAAACAATGTCCACCATGCCTCGCGGTAAGAAGGTCCTCACTCCTCGGCGAATTGGGACACTTTTGTTCCCCAGTGACAGTTCTAATAGTGATGGAAGTGCCAGTGAAGATGAGTTTCGTGGTTTTAGTGAGGTTTTGACCGAAACTAATGACCATAATATCGGTAATAGTGAGGAAAACCCAGATGACCCTCAGCCTTCCACCTCTGGTGCTGGGCCCTCTTGTTCACGTTCAGTTGTTCCAGAACCCAAGAGGAAACTTTTATTTTCCCAAATCCCAGACTCAGATGAGAGCATGGGTGATGATAGTGATAGTGAATATGAACTACAAGCTCTTCAAACTAGTTCCAGTAGTGATAGTGAAGTGCAATATTCCCCAGTGAAGTGTCAGTATATACGACGATATATGCGCTCTGGTAGTGTGCCATATGTTATACCAAGGGGAAGGAGTGTATCTCAGAGTACATCCCGTGGCTGTACAACAGGAACAGACAGTGAAAATGACGAAGATACTGTTGAAATTGGGATGGAAAATGTGCGTGGTGGTAGTGGTGCCGGCGGTGAGGCACCAGCAGTGGGCCATGGTGCCACCCACGCTGCCACCCACGCCGCTGCCTCAGCTGATCTAGAACAAAGGCCACCATCCCCCACTCACCCACCACACCAGCCTCCACAACCACAACCTCCACAACCACAACCACCTGTCATTGTCCAGTACCCACCAGCAGACTGCACCTGGGATTGGCAGGAAGCTGTCAATTTTGTTCCAAATCCCCACCAGTTTGATGACAGCCAAAGTGGAATACGGCCATCTTGTGCACTTGGGAACAATGCCACTGAACTGGAATGTTTCGAGTTATTCTTTGACGAACCACTGATGAAAAGTATTGTCATGGAAAGCAACACATACTTCGAGTACACCATGGCAAACACATTACTTTCACCAAAATCACGTCTACACCAGTGGAAGGAGGCAACTGTGGCTGAGATGTATCTTTTCTTTGCCACAATAATGCTTATGCCACATGTGTATAAGCACAAAGTGAAATCATACTGGTCAACAGACCCCCTGATTGCAACACCAGGTTTCAGTGATATAATGCCAGTGAATCGATTTGTGCTAATGTTACGTATGCTTCACTTCTCAGATAAAACCAGGCCTGACAGAACTGACAGGTTATATAAGATTAGGAATGTGTTTGTGTATCTGAAACAGAAATTCAGTACGCATTTTTATCCCTTCAGGAAGCTTGTAATTGACGAATCTTTGATTCTGTTCAAAGGAAGACTCTCTTTCAAGCAGTACATACCAAGCAAGAGGAAACGCTTTGGTATAAAGTTGTTTGTGCTTTGTGATTGTTACAGTGGTCTGGTATTGGATATTATTGTGTACACTGGAAGTTATACATTGCAAAATACCAGGAAGTTATTGGGCATCTCAGGTGATGTGGTTCGAACAATGATAGAACCATACCTTGGTAAGGGGCATATATTATATACAGATAACTGGTACACAAGCTCCTCACTCAGTGATTTTTTGCGAGTGAACATGACAGATGTGTGTGGCACAGTGCGTGCAAATCGGAAACATATGCCCAGGTTTGACGCTGGCACTCGTAGAGGTGAGGTGCAGGCGTTTGCTGCCAATGACATCATGGCATTTCGGTGGCATGACAAACGAGATGTCACACTGTTGTCATCAATTCACCCTAATGAAATGGCAGACAGTGGCAGGCAGCATGGAGAGAGAAATGAACCCATTCTAAAACCTGCAGCTGTGATTGATTACACCTTCAACATGCATTCAGTGGACAAATGTGACATGCAGATTGGGTTTGCTGATTGTGTTCGCAAGAGTTATAAGTGGTACATCAAACTGTTTTTCCATCTTCTGGACATTTCCATGCTCAATGCTTATAATATGTATAAGATGAGCACCAGAAACAAACCACAGTACGGCGAATTCTGTTTCTGTCATCAGACAAATAGTATTCAAGTACCAAGGAACAGCACCTGCAATTGACCGCCCACCAAATTATCAACAACTACCTGCTCGTCTGAAGCATGGTGATCACTTCCTGGTAAAACTGCCTGCTACTGCTTTGAAGAAAAAGGCTCAGAAGAGGTGTTACGTCTGTGCACATACAAAAAAACGCACACAACAACTCAGAGACACTCGTTTTATGTGTGAGGAGTGTAAAACTCCACTGTGCATGACACCATGTTTCAAAGAGCTCCACAGGCTTCAGAACTTCTAGAAACATTCCCTGTGACTGTATATGTGTATATAAAATATAGAAAAATAGTAATAAACAACATTTCATATCGTTTGTTTGTGTAAATATTTTCCGTAAACAAAATAATGACAACAGTGTTTACGCCCTTATTGTGTAGTATTGAAAAAGAAATAACTTACAAAATACTGATCATGTTGGCCTCAGAGGCCATAAAAGTTACTCAGAGAAAGAAAAATTGAAAAATAATTGAAAATAGTACATAAAAAAGTAAATAGAAAAATACCGGGTGACGGCAGTCGGCGATGTTACCATATGTTGTTCAATTTTGGCAAATTTCATGCCTCCATATCTCGGTAAGTATTGACGTTAAAATTTTTTTGTTTAGCCTATAATGTTTAGAAAAAAAAAAACTATTTTTTCATAAGAAAAAATAATTTTTTTTTTTTTTTTGAAATTTGGCCGACCCTGAGAACGAGTTTCGGAGAGGGCCTGTCGACCCTCAAAGGGTTAATGTTTAGAAGGGGAATCCCCTTCCATTAGGACTTGAGGTGTCAAGTCCTTTTCTGGGGTTACTTCCTTTCTTCTTTTAATGCCACTAGGACCAGCTTGAGAGTCACTGGACCTCTGTCGCATAACATATCTGTCCATAGAGCTCTGTACCTCCTGTTCCTTTACGATTTGTCTAAAATTGGCCACAACATTGTCATTGTAATAGTCACCAGCACAGCTTGCAACAGCTGTGTTAGGGTGATTTTCATCCATAAAGGTTTGCAGTTCAACCCACTTTGCACACATTTCCTTAATCTTTGAAGTAGGCACAATGGATTCCACAACTGGCATAGGCTTCTCAGGGTTAGCCCCAAACCCTTCAAAATCTTTCTTAATTTCCATACCAATTCTCACCCTTTTTATCACAGGGATGGCACTAGAAGCTTTCTTGAGGCCCATGGTGACTTATTTTGCAGGTGCAATCACTAAAAACGCTATGATAATATGAAATGTTCCGATTGTATGTTTGGATGCGACCGCTATGGCTGGCTTGTAAACACTGCGCAGGCCACACGTGGATGCGTCTCGAATGGAACGAATTGCGTTGGTCGAGTTTTTTAGCGCTAGTCAAGGCAAAATTTTTGCGTTAAAATGTATCGCTAGTCGGATTTAACATTATACGATGCCATCGTTGTTCGAGGGTCCACTGTACTTTTTACCGCGAGGCATGGTGAAAATGGACTACCAAGATGGTGTTCCCACAGTGCACAACTGAATCCCTGATTTTTTCACAGGGCGCACACCTACCATGCAGACCCATTCTCTCACATGTAGGCCTACCAACCTTGTCCTGCTTGATTTGAAGTCGCTAGAATTTATGCGTATTAATACGTCAAACACGGTGGCTTGTAAGACATATATACGACCAAAACAGTCAGAGTTAATTGACTTTGTCCGTTATATCTGAAGTCAACTTCCCCAGCAGACCATAGCAAAAATAGCCAATTTTGGATTTAGCAGACTTAATCCATTGTTTCTGGATAGTCAATAGGTTTTTCCATTAAATCTGAAATCAGTTAAACTGAGGTTGGTAAATTGAGGTTTTACTGTTCTTTAACCCTTTCAGGGTCCAGATGCCAAAAATCAAGAGTGACAGCCAGGGTTCAAAAATTTTCAAAAAACAAATTTTTTTCCTGTGAAATGGTAGAGAATCTTTTTCTAAAAGTAATAAAACAAAAAGTACAGAATTTGATGGAAAATTGACAAAATTACACTCGCGAATTTTGATGTATAAGCGATATTTACACGTCAGCGATTTTGCCCACTTTGACTTATTTTAGGTCAATTACATTATTCCAGTCGACCAAATTCCTAGATATTTCGCTAGTATTACTTCTGTTCTATCGATTGAGCACAAGAAATCGCCCAGTCAACTGTTTCAACTATAAAATAGTGATTGGAAATTGGTAATTTAGCCAATTTAACACGAAGTTCAAAATATTCCAATTTCAAAATAGGATCCAGAATAAACAATGCAGGCATAACTGGCACTAAACTAACATTTTGTCTGTTTATTAGTTACATTTTCAGGCTTTACAAATGAATTCCATTTTGATTTTTTATTCACATAATGGATTTTTATTCAAATAAAAAAATGGAAGATTTACTGTTATGCAATATTGTAATTGTACAAACATTATCGCCACATTCGTGAACGTATATTAGACCCACCAGCTGACACGTATTAGATGTGTGACGTTATTTGTTCACTCTTGAACATCGGCAAAAATTTAACATTTCCGCTACTTTGAGCTCAGTTTCAAGCCATTTCCAGTATTAAAACCAATCAAAATCATTTCTCTTTCTGTAATATATCTTCCACTTGTCAAATGCAAATACAACTATAAAGAAACATACGAAAAAACACTGCAAAGTTACTGTTTTAATGCAAAATTATGGTCTCAGTTTTTTTTTTCTTTCATTATGCACTGCATGCTGCAGGATTTGTTTTATGTGGTGCACACTTACCATATAGATGTATTCTCTCATATGTAGGCCCATATTTACCGTTCACAGCTTATCTGAGTGAGCTGAGCTCATGGCATAGAACTACGGTTTGGACCCTCATCTCAAAGTCTTAGAACTACAGCACGGACCCTGGAAGGGTTAATGAAATTAAGTACCAGATAAGAATGCCTTACTTGTTCTTTAAAAGTAATACAGAGGTTTCAGTGAAAAGTTTCACTTTTTTGTTTTGGCTAAATGACACTTGTTGAGAACCAACCATTCAATACAGGCATACCTTGTTAATACAGCCCTCGCTTTAAAACACTTGTTAATATGGCGCTTTTCGGTTATATTAGTGTTTATTTTTTTCGGTGTTTGTCGTGCTCTCAAGATGGTTTTTTGGCAGTTTTAATTTTATTTTTATCTTTGCATCTTTTTTAGGCCTAATGCACTCGATAAATGATAATGTAAACATGTTTTTAGGCTTTTGTATGACTGGCAAGTGAAAAAAAAAAAGGCCGTGACTCACTTTGAGGTGATATTTACTTTACAGTGGTGACTTGGAACCTAACCTTTATTAGTGAGGTATGACTGTGCATGATGCAACAAGTGTTTCAAGATTTTTCCTAAAAAATTTATAGCTCCTCTGCTTATTTTATAAGGTAGATACAAAAAATAAAGCCTGGAGCTGTATATTGGAGGTAATGTGAATGTCAGTATTGTTGGAAACGTGCTTTTTAACCCATAAACGGTCCAAACGTATATATACGTTTTTTCAACATTTGAAAGTATGTAAAAAAAGTAGATCATCTTTTTGTTTTTTTACATTTGAAAATGTGTAAAAAAAACTGATATACTTTTTTTTTTGTTACATTTGAAAATATGTAAAAAAAAGTAGATCTACTTTTGTAGCACTACACATGTGAACGTAGATCTGCTTGGACCGTTTACGGGTTAAGGATGAAGCCAGTTTTGGAGTCACACAGGTAATGGATTCTTTCTTGCTTGTCTGTCTTTTCCTGTTACATTGTTACAAAACATTTGCATGCTTTTTTTTATGTAACTAAAATAGATCATGTTTTTCTTTCTCTCTTATAGGGTTAACGAAAAGGATGTTCGACGACGGAAACGAATGGACCGGACAGCAGCAACCGCAGCTAAAGTTAAGGCCATGGTAGAAAAGCAACGAGTCAGTGAACTTTGGCAAGAGAGAAAGAGGTTAATAATGCGACCAATTTCCCTGTGTGTTGCCTTTGTTGTGCTAGGTTTGGGAGGAGGCACTCTGTTTTATCGATATTTTCATGCATAGGAGGATATCTGATACAGATTACGGGTACACTAGATATACCACCATTTAGTTTGAGCATTCGCGTAAAGCTTTGATTTTGATTATTTATTTTCTTAACATGAACATGCAAATGTGACCTTTCTGAATTTGTGCATTATTGGGTTATTAATTTTCTTATCTTGAATGTGTATATGTAACTTTTTAAATTTGTGCTTTATTGGATCAAGGCTTATTGGATAAGGTTTCTTGTATTCTGAGTTATAAATGTAATACCTGCATTTGCAAGAGAAATGAGGCATGTAAATTAATTTGATTATATATAGCTGTATTAACTTGTAAAACAGTGTGAGTCAAACTTTTCCCAGTTTTCTTAAAGACATGATACTCCTTTTGAAATATAATAGATACTCTTTCCAAAATATTTATAAACATAGAATAAAAATTCTCTGGTCTATCTTAATTTTTTTTTTTTTTTTTTGGGGGGGGGGGAGTGGGAGCACAATTAACTGAAAATATAAGAAGGCATGTTTAGGCTAAGCTTGTAGTGCTTTAAGTTGATATATATTCTTTTTTTAGCTATTTAGGTATAAAAGTTGTTTTAATTTTTCAAATGACATGAAACATTAAAAGAGACATACATGTGTGTGTGTGTGTTTATATATTGTGTGTGTGTGTGTGTGTGTGTGTGTGTGTGTGTGTGTGTGTGTACATATGTATGTATGTATGTCATGCCAAATAGGTAAAACTGGTCAGTTAGCAAGAACTCATTTAAAATTAAGTCCTAAAATTTTCTCTTTAACACTTAAATATGTTTTTCATTTATTTTAATATAAAAATTAATGATTTTGTACCAAAAGAACATTAGGAAACTTACCTAACCTTATTATAACAGACCCAATTTTAATTTAGCCTAATCTAACTAAATATAGTTTATATAAATTCACAATAATTTAATAGTAAACAAACACAATTAAGTATATTTTTTCGTTAGATTCAAAATGATTTATGTGAAATTATTGCATATGCAAATTTTTGCTTGTCCTATTTGGCAAGAAGTGCGTTGCTATTTAAGCCAAGATAGATAGATAGTGGACCCTCGGTTATCAGCCGTAATCCATCCCAGAAGGTCGGCCTAAAACCAAAATCACTGAAAATCGAAATATTTCGCTGAAGAATTAATGTAAATCGAATTAATATGTTTCACACACCCAAGAATATTAACAAAAAATATATTTTTTTAAAGATTAACTATAGTTTTACATACACAAAACAATGAGAACTAAATAAAATGGATAAATGAACATTTAAATCACTTTTACCTTTATTGAAAAGTGTTGTTAGTGTATGCAATATGGCGAGGAGTGGGGAGGGAGGCAAGTTTATTGTTGGGAGACAAGACAAAATGCTTAAATATGACGTTATTATCAACTCTGCAGCTTATTTATCTATCACAATTTATCTAATATGACTTAAACAATATTAATAACATAGAAACATGATATATGCTCTAGAATGAATAACATATGTCATTACGTATGTGGAGTGGTGGTGGTGTTGGGTATATAATGGCCACCGAGAGCATAAGCCGTACATATTAGTGGTAGTGGAGGTGGCAGCAAAGGCCACCACCACTATTCACACAACGTACATAATTTATAAATAAGAAAAATTTACACTTACCTTGGAGGAGATGCTGGCATTGGTTTAGGGTGGTGGAAGATACGCAGTGTGGCATATATTGTCAGTGGCCCTATATACCTCCAAAAATGTTGGAGGAGTCAGTTTCGTGTCATCCTTTTGCTATCGCTTAATCACTTAACTTACTTGCTACACGTTATTGCTGGCTGGCGCTTCAGCCTTTATCGACTCCTGCTGCTTTAGTATCATACATATCTTAGAATCACTGAAGAAGGCATATTCTCCTCTCTCTCTTCCTCCTTTACTCTCATACTTTTCAATAACTTCTTTCTTAAATTCCATCGTGTTTCTCACTTTCTTTAACAAAGGAACTGTACTAGGAACTTTCTTTGGGCCCATAGTTGCTTATTTCGCAGTTGCACTCAATCAATAACCACAGTGTTTGGATGAATGAGTAGAAGTTTCCTCACTCGCCCAGACACACAGCCAGACTGTCTCATGAACATGGGAGCGGCTGGCGGGTGGGTGGATAGATGCGTCCAATACAACCGATAAGCGAAATGACCTGATAACCTGAAAAAAATTTCCGACAAAACAAGGGCAATAACCAAGTTGTCCGATATTTGGAACCGCCAATAACCTCCATAGGTTTTATATATATATATATATATATATATATATATATATATATATATATATATATATATATATATATATATATATATATATATAGATATATACACACACACACACACACACACACACACACACACACACACATACACACACACACACACACACACACACACATATATTTTTTTTTTATTATCACACTGGCCGATTCCCACCAAGGCAGGGTGGCCCGAAAAAGAAAAACTTTCACCATCATCCACTCCATCACTGTCTTGCCAGAAGGATGCTTTACACTACAGTTTTTAAACTGCAACATTAACACCCCTCCTTCAGAGTGCAGGCACTGTACTTCCCATCTCCAGGACTCAAGTCCGGCCTGCTGGTTTCCCTGAACCCCTTCATAAATGTTACTTTGCTCACACTCCAACAGCACGTCAAGTATTAAAAACCATTTTTCTCCATTCACTCCTATCAAACACGCTCACGCATGCCTGCTGGAAGTCCAAGCCCCTTGCACACAAAACCTCCTTTATCCCCTCCCTCCAACCTTTCTTAGGCCGACCCCTACCCCGCCTTCCTTCCACTACAGACTGATACACTCTTGAAGTCATTCTGTTTCGCTCCATTCTCTCTACATGTCCGAACCACCTCAACAACCCTTCCTCAGCCCTCTTGACAGCAGTTTTGGTAATCTCGCACCTCCTCCTAACTTCCAAACTACGAATTCTCTGCATTATATTCACACCACACATTGCCCTCAGATATGACATCTCCACTGCCTCCAGCCTTCTCTTCGCTGCAACATTCATCACCCATGCTTCACACCCATATAAGAGCATTGGTAAAACTATACTCTCATACATTCCCCTCTTTGCCTCCAAGGTCAAAGTTCTTTGTCTCCACAGACTCCTAAGTGCACTGCTCACCCTTTTCCCCTCATCAATTCTATGATTCACCTCATCTTTCATAGACCCATCCGCTGACACGTCCACTCCCAAATACAGTGGACCCTCAACCAGCGATATTAATCCGTTCCTGAGAGCTCATCGTTAATCAAAATAATCGTTAGTCAAGTTAATTTTCCTCATAAGAAATAATGGAAATCAAATTAATCCGTGCAAGACACCCCAAAGTATTGAAAAAAAAAATTTTTTACCACATGAAATATTAATTTTAATACACACAAACTGAAGAAGACATGCACAGTTACATGACACTTACCTTTATTGAAGATCTGGTGATGATTGATGGGATGGGAGGAGGGGAGACCGTTGATCTTGTTAGTGTTTAGAAGGGGAATCCCCTTCCATTAGCACTTGAGGCAGCAAGTCTTTTTCTGGGGTTACTTCCCTTGTTCTTTTAATGCCACTAGGACCAGCTTCAGAGTCACTGGACTTCTGCCGCACAACATATCTGTCCATAGAGGCCTGTACCTCTCGTTCCTTTATCCTAAAGTGTTTCACAACATTGTCAGTGTAATAGTCACCAGCACAGCTTGCAATAGCTGTGTGAGGGTGATTTTCATCAAAAAAGGTTTGCACTTTAAGCCACTTTGCACACATTTCCTTAATCTTTGAAGTAGGCAACTTCTTCAATTTCTCTCTCCCCTCCTCTGAAGCAGTTTCCTCAGGTGTGGCCTCTTACTGTTGAAGATGATCTAGCAGCTCATCAGTGGTTTGTTCTTCATTGTCCTCCTCCACCAACTCTTCCACATCCTCCCCACTAACCTCACCAATATGAGCACTAGTTCGAGGCATTTTTTCCTGTTCACCTGGGTGTTAGTCAACTGTTGTGGGTCGCATCCTGGGGGACAAGATTAAGGACCACAATGGAAATAAGTTAGACAGTCCTCGATGATGCACTGACTTTCTTGGGTTATCCTGGGTGGCTAACCCTCCCGGGTTAATCGTTTCTCGGTAATTGTTTCACGTTAAGCCACACCAACAACACTCTCTCCACATCTTCGAGTAATACAGCTGATGGTAGTGCAGCAACAACAACAGCTGACTGTGGTGCAGCAGCAGCAGCTGCACCTTTGGCAAGAACAGCTTCCTTGATTGCCGTTTTCTTACCCACAATAATAGCGATGGTTGATTGGGGTTTATTATACAACCTGACCAGCTCAGAGACACGCACTCCACTTTCATACTTAGCAATGATCTCTTTCTTCATCTCCATAGTAATTCTCACCCTTTTTGCTGTAGGGTTGGCACTAAAAGCTTTCTTGGGGCCCATGGTGACTTATTTTGCAGGTGCAATCACTACAAAGGCTGTGATAATATGAAATGTTCCAGTTGTTGTATGTTTGGAAGTGACCTCGGTGGCTGGCTTGCTTGTAAACACTGACACCCAAGGGACAAGTGAGGCGCGCTCAGGCCAAAGTGGACACGTATGGTACGGAACGAATAGCTCTGGTCCGGTTTTTAAGCGCTAGTTGAGGCAAAATTTTTGCGTTTAAATGTATCGCTAGTCAGATTTATCGTTAATCGATGCCATCGCTGGTTAAGGGTCCACTGTATCTGAATACATTCACCTCCTCCATACTCTCTCCCTCCAATCTGATATCCAATCTTTCATCACCTAATCTTTTTGTTATTCTCATAACCTTACTCTTTCCTGTATTCACTTTTAATTTTCTTCTTTTGCACACCCTACCAAATTCATCCACCAATCTCTGCAACTTCTCTTCAGAATCTCCCAAGAGCACAGTGTCATCAGCAAAGAGCAACTGTGGCAACTCCCACTTTGTGTGATTCTTTATCTTTATATATACAGTGGACCCCCACTTAACGATCACCTCCAAACGCGACCAATTATGTAAGTGTATTTATGTAAGTGCGTTTGTACGTTTGGGGGTCTGAAATGGACTAATCTACTTCACAATATTCCTTATGGGAAAAAATTCGGTCAGTACTGGCACCTGAACATACTACTGGAATGAAAAAAGATCGTTAACCGGGGGTCCACTGTATATATATATATATATATATATATATATATATATATATATATATATATATATATATATATATATATATATATATCGTATATATATATATATCGTATATATATATACGGTGGACCCCCGCTTAATGATCACCTCCGAATGCGACCAATTATGTAAGTGTATTTATGCAAGTGCGTTTGTACGTGTATGTTTGGGGGTCTGAAATGGACTAATCTACTTCACAATATTCCTTATGGGAACAAATTCGGTCAGTACTGGCACCTGAACATACTTCTGGAATGAAAAAATATCGTTAATCAGGGGTCCACTGTACACACACACACACACACACACACACACACACACACACACACACACACACACACACACACACACACACACACACACACACACACACAGTGGTACCTCGGGATACAAACAGCTCAAAACGCGAACAATTATGTAAGTGTATTTATGTAAATGCTTTTGTAAGTGTATTTTTGTTGGTCTGAAAGGGATTAAACTAATACACCTACCATCCAACTTACGACTTGCTCCACATATGTCCACTCTACTTACGACCGTTCATCTGGCAGCTAGGCTGGGCCGGCTGATGCACACCGCTGTACAATATTTGACAATACTCGTGGCGGCAATGCGTCATGCAGGCATCATCAGTTTGAGTAATCCTGCCTGATCAACAGCATCATACTGTATTAACTGTATTAACTGGACAGTAAATTTCACCATGGCCCCTAAGATGAAGTCTGAATCTTGCACTGGAGATTGTGGCAAGAAAGGCTCTTACTTTCCAACTCTCTATTTGTTTTCACTGTTGCACATAAACCTGTCTATCTGTCTGCCTGTGTATCTGTGTCTGTCTGTATCTCTGTGTGTCTGTTTATCTGTCTACCAGCGTGTCTGTCTTTCTTTCTACCTGTGTGTCTTTCTGTCTGCCTGTGTGTCTGTCTTTACGTCTACCTATGTGTCTGTCTTTACGTCTACCTATGTGTCTATCTATGCCTACCTGTGTGTCTGTCTTTATGTCGACCTGTGTGTCTGTCTTTATGTCGACCTGTGTGTCTGTCTTTATGTCGACCTGTGTGTCTGTCTTTATGTCTACCTGTGTGTCTGTCTTTCTGTCTACCTGTGTCTGTCTTTGCTTAATCCATCTATGTTTTTTTCTAAATTATATAATAAACATGCTACATAACATATAAACATATAAATTAACAAATATGAGATGTTTTTTCTGGTCGGCTTGACAGAGTGAACAGAAACCATTCATGTCCGGGCTGGTAACAACAACAACAATGTTTGTTTACATAACTTGTGAACATTCTACATTCTCTCTCTCTCATTTATTCATTTAATCTTGTTTACTCACCTCTCATTCTACATTAAGACTACAGATATTTTAAGGTATGTAATGAGTGGACACAATTATTATATTATAACTTAATAATAATATTATTATTATTAGTACATATGTATTATTATTATAAGAGTATATGGAGAAAAAGAGAGAGGTTAAGAGAGTGGTGAAGCAATGTAAAAAGAGAGCAAATGAGAGAGTGGGTGAGATGTTATCAACAAATTTTGTTGAAAATAAGAAAAAGTTTTGGAGTGAGATTAACAAGTTAAGGAAGCCTAGAGAACAAATGGATCTGTCAGTTAAAAATAGGAGAGGAGAGTTATTAGATGGAGAGTTAGAGGTATTGAGAAGATGGAAGGAATATTTTGAGGAATTGTTAAATGTTGATGAAGATAGGGAAGCTGTGCTTTCGTGTATAGGGCAAGGAGGAATAACATCTTGTAGGAGTGAGGAAGAGCCAGTTGTGAGTGTGGGGGAAGTTCGTGAGGCAGTAGGTAAAATGAAAGGGGGTAAGGCAGCCGGGATTGATGGGATGAAGATAGAAATGTTAAAAGCAGGTGGGGATATAGTTTTGGAGTGGTTGGTGCAATTATTTAATAAATGTATGGAAGAGGGTAAGGTACCTAGGGATTGGCAGAGAGCATGTATAGTTCCTTTGTATAAAGGCAAAGGGGACAAAAGAGAGTGCAAAAATTATAGGGGGATAAGTCTGTTGAGTATACCTGGTAAAGTGTATGGTAGAGTTATGATTGAAAGAATTAAGAGTAAGACGGAGAATAGGATAGCAGATGAACAAGGAAGCTTTAGGAAAGGTAGGGGGTGTGTGGACCAGGTGTTTACAGTGAAACATATAAGTGAACAGTATTTAGACAAGGCTAAAGAGGTTTTTGTGGCATTTATAGATTTGGAAAAGGCATATGACAGGGTGGATAGGGGGGCAATGTGGCAGATGTTGCAGGTGTATGGTGTAGGAGGTAGGTTACTGAAAGCAGTGAAGAGTTTTTATGAGGATAGTGAGGCTCAAGTTAGAGTATGTTGGAAAGAGGGAGATTATTTCCCAGTAAAAATAGGCCTTAGACAAGGATGTGTGATGTCACTGTGGTTGTTTAATATATTTATAGATGGGGTTGTAAGAGAAGTAAATGCGAGGGTCTTGGCAAGAGGCGTGGGGTTAAAAGATAAAGAATCACACACAAAGTGGGAGTTGTCACAGCTGCTCTTTGCTGATGACACTGTGCTCTTGGGAGATTCTGAAGAGAAGTTGCAGAGGTTGGTGGATGAATTTGGTAGGGTATGCAAAAGAAGAAAATTAAAAGTGAATACAGGAAAGAGTAAGGTTATCTATTTGCAGGACTCAAGTCCGACTATATGAAAATAACCGGTTTCCCTGAATCCCTTCACTAAATATTACCCTGCTCACACTCCAACAGATCGTCAGGTCCAAGTATCATTCGTCTCCATTCACTCCTATCTAACACGCTCACGCACGCTTGCTGTAAGTCCAAGCCCCTCGCCAAAACCTCCTTTAACCCCTCTATCCAACCCTTTCGAGGACGACCCCTACCCCTCCTTCCTTCCCCTATAGATTTATATGCTTTCCATGTCATTCTACTTTGATTGATTCTCTCTAAATGACCAAACCACCTCAACAACCCCTCTTCTGCCCTCTGACTAATGCTTTTATTAACTCCACACCTTCTCCTAATTTCCACACTCTGAATTTTCTGCATAATATTTACACCACACATTGCCCTTAGACAGAACATCTCCACTGCCTCCAACCGTCTCCTCGCTGCTGTATTTACCACCCAAGCTTCACATCCATATAAGAGTGTTGGTACTACTGTACTTTCATACATTCCCTTCTTTGCCTCCATAGATAATGTTTTTTGACTCCGCATATACCTCAATGCACCACTCACCTTTTTTCCCTCATCAATTTATAATTAACCTCATCCTTCATAAATCCATCATATATATATATATATTTTTTTTTTTTTTCTCAACAAGTCGGCCGTCTCCCACCGAGGCAGGGTGACCCCAAAAAAAGAAAGAAAATCCCCAAAAAGAAAATACTTTCATCATCATTCAACACTTTCACCACACTCGCACATTATCACTGTTTTTGCAGAGGTGCTCAGAATACAACAGTCTAGAAGCATACACACATAAAGATACACAACATATCCCTCCAAACTGCCAATATCCCAAACCCCTCCTTTAAAGTGCAGGCATTGTACTTCCCATTTCCAGGACTCAAGTCCGACTATATGAAAATAACCGGTTTCCCTGAATCCCTTCACTAAATATTACCCTGCTCACACTCCAACAGATCGTCAGGTCCCAAGTACCGTTCGTCTCCATTCACTCCTATCTAACACGCTCATGCACGCTTGCTGGAAGTCCAAGCCCCTTACCCACAAAACCTCCTTTACCCCCTCTCTCCAACCCTTTCGAGGACGACCCCTACCCCGCCTTCCTTCCCCTATAGATTTATATGCTTTCCATGTCATTCTACTTTGATCCATTCTCTCTAAATGACCAAACCACCTCAACAACCCCTCTTCTGCCCTCTGACTAATACTTTTATTAACTCCACACCTTCTCCTAATTTCCACACTCCGAATTTTCTGCATAATATTTACACCACACATTGCCCTTAAACAGGACATCTCCACTGCCTCCAACCGTCTCCTCGCTGCTGCATTTACCACCCAAGCTTCACACCCATATAAGAGTGTTGGTACTACTATACTTTCATACATTCCCTTCTTTGCCTCCATAGATAACGTTTTTTGACTCCACATATACCTCAACGCACCACTCACCTTTTTTCCCTCATCAATTCTATGATTAACCTCATCCTTCATAAATCCATCCACCGACACGTCAACTCCCAAGTATCTGAAAACATTCACTTCTTCCATACTCCTCCTCCCCAATTTGATATCCAATTTTTCTTTATCTAAATCATTTGACACCCTCATCACCTTACTCTTTTCTATGTTCACTTTCAACTTTCTACCTTTACACACATTCCCAAACTCATCCACTAACCTTTGCAATTTTTCTTTAGAATCTCCCATTAGCACAGTATCATCAGCAAAAAGTAACTGTGTCAATTCCCATTTTGAATTTGATTCCCCATAATTTAATCCCACCCCTCTCCCAAACACCCTAGCATTTACTTCCTTTACAACCCCATCTATAAATATATTAAACAACCATGGTGACATTACACATCCCTGTCTAAGACCTACTTTTACCGGGAAGTAGTCTCCCTCTCTTCTACACACCCTAACCTGAGCCTCACTATCCTCATAAAAACTCTTTACAGCATTTAATAACTTACCACCTATTCCATATACTTGCAACATCTGCCACATTGCTCTTCTATCCACTCTATCATATGCCTTTTCTAAATCCATAAATGCAATAAAAACTTCCCTATCTTTATCTAAATACTGTTCACATATATGCTTCAATGTAAACACCTGATCTACACATCCCCTACCCACTCTAAAACCTCCTTGCTCATCCGCAATCCTACATTCTGTCTTACCTCTAATTCTTTCAATTATAACCCTACCGTACACTTTTCCTGGTATACTCAGTAAGCTTATTCCTCTATAATTTTTACAGTCTCTTTTGTCCCCTTTCCCTTTATATAAAGGGACTATACATGCTCTCTGCCAATCCCTAGGTACCTTCCCCTCTTTCATACATTTATATATATATATATATTTATATATATATTTATATATATATTTATATATATATATATATATTTATATATATATATATATATTTATATATATATTTATATATATATATATATATTTATATATATATATATATATATTTATATATATATATATATATATATATATATATATATATATATATATATATATATATACATACATACATATACATATATAATATCACACACACACACACACACACAGTGGACTCCCGAGTTTCGTGATTAATCCATTCCAGAGAGCCTGCCGAAAGTCGAAATTCACGAAACTCGAAACCATTTTCCCCTTAAGAAATAATATAAATAAAATTAATCCGTTCCAGACACCCAAAAATAATCAAATAAAATTTTTTTCAAATTAAATAAAGATTTACATACTGAAAACAATCAGAAATCAAGTACATGCATATAAAAAATAATATTACACTTACCTTTACTGAAGACTTCTGGGTGGATGGAAGATGGGAGGAGGGGATAGTAGGAAGGTGTACACTATTGTTTGGAAGGAGAATCGCCTTCCATTAGGACTTCAAGTAGCAAGTCCTTTTCTGGGGTTACTTCCCTTCTTCTTTTAATGCCACTGGGAACAACTTGAGAGTCACAGGACCCCTGTCGCACAAAATATCTGTCCAGAGAGGTCTGTTTCTGGCATTTCTTTGATTTGCCTGAAGTGGGACAAGGTTTTGTCACTGAACATGTTGCAGATATGACTTGTTTCAGCTTGGTCAGGGTGATACTTTTCAACAAAACTTTGCAACTCATTCCTCTTTGAATACGTGTCCTTAATCACCGAAGAAAGCACCTCCTTCACTCTCTTTTCCTCCTCCTCTGAAGCAGGTTCCTCAGCTGTGGTCTGATGCTGTTCCAGTTGAAGCTCTTGCAGTTCGTCAGTGGATAGCTCTTCCCTGTGGTCCTCCTCCTACTCTTCCACATCCCCATCACTCGCCTCCAACCCCATGGACTTGCCCAATGCCACACCTTCCACAACAGGCAGATGGTTGGCAGGGTCAGGGTCTGCCTCAAACCCTTCAAAATCCCTCTGGTTTGTGTTCTTTGCTTTCTTTACCAAAGGGCATGCACTAGCTTTCCTTGGGCCCATGGTGACTTACTTAGCAGTTGCCATCACAAAAAACAATTGATTATTACGTATGAGCTTGCGGGGTGATGGTCACGTGTTGGTAAACAATGACACACTGAGCGTGAATGGCGTGGGAGATTGGCTTTGTGTGCGCGGTGACAGGCGGACAGGTACCGGACGGTCGCTGAATCACGAGTTACGAGTCTAATCACGGAACTCGAGGCCAAATTTTGCCGAAAAAACTTGCCGAAAGTCGAATTTCATGAAAGTCGATGCTGCTGAAACTCGAGGGTCCACTGTATATATACAGTATATATACAGTGGACTCCCGGTTTACGATCAGCTCCCAATGCGACCAATTATGTAAGTGTATTTATGTAAGTGCGTTTGTACGTGTATGTTTGGGGGTCTGAAATGGGCTAATCTAATTCACAATATTCCTTATGGGAACAAATTCGTTCAGTACTGGCACCTGAACATACTTCTGGAATGAAATAATATAGTAAGCCGGGGGTCCACTGTATTCTCCATGGGGAAGTGGAACAGAATTCTTCCTCCGTAAGCCATGCGTGTTGTAAGAGGGGACTAAAATGCGGGGAGCAAGGGCCTAGTAACCCCTTCTGTATAAATTACTAAATTTAAAAAGAGAAACTTTCGTTTTTGTTTTTGGGCCACCCTGCCTTGGTGGGATATGGCCGGTTTGTTGAAAGAAAGAAAGATGCGTGTGCCACGCCATATATGTAAAACTTACAATTTTGGCTTAAATGGCAACACTTTCCTTGCCGTATAAAGGAAGCAAAAATTTGGGTATGGAATAATTTTGCAAAAATTATTCAGAACCTAACAAAAAATATATATTTCATTGTTTTGGTTTATTATTAAATTATTGTAAACCTATCTTGAATATATTTAGTTGGATTGGGCTAAATTAAATTGCACTTGTTATAATAAGGTTAGGTAAGTTTTTTAAGATTCTTTTGATATAAATAATTAACTTTTACATTAACATCAATAAAAAATATATATTCAAATGTATAAGAGAAATTTTTAGAAAGGATTTAATTTTCAATGAGTTCTTGCTAATAGACCAGTTTTACATATACGGCACAACATACATGCATACTTATTTACATATATACAGTAGGGCCCTGCTGTACAATGTTTTGCTTTACGCCAATCTGCTAATACAGCGATTTCAAATTGTGACCAAAACTTGCTATACAGCGAGCACTTTTTTCTAATATAGTGTGCCCCACCCAGTTTGTTTACATTCTCCGTGAGTACATCTCTCTATTATGTCTGGAAATTTTCCAAAATTTTAAGTGTTTTAAAGTTATTGCGTATTTTACGTATACTCTGATAATTATATACTTGTGTACCTATACCTAAATATACTTTCTGCTGGCAGGCAGGTACACATGAAAATCACTAAGTCTCTCTGCTCTTGAAGCCTTATAATCTCTTAGGCATACTAAATGTTGTATATTATGTTAATATAGACATTTTCATTAATCCATCTATATTTTCTTCAAAATTGTATAATAAACACATTACATAACATATAAACATGATACATACACCCACAATATAAAAATTGACAAATATGAGATTTGTTTCCGAAGCAGTTTGTAGGAGTGTCTGTAGAATTACGTTTCCTCTAGTCAAACACCAGTTACTTAACCATAGAAAAATATTCCTTTTGTATGCCTTCACTCTATCTATAGCTGTTCATGATTCTTGTGGATTTAGCGCTTCTTATTATGATTATCATAATAATAACTTGTAATAATAATCATTTGTAATAATAATAATAATAATAAAACTTGTCAGAGCATCATTCCTTCTAAAAGTGATGTTGCATGAGAATGGAAGTGTTGGTCTTTTTTTAATCTACTGTATCACTGTGAAGACAACTTATACACAATGTAAGGTGTTTGTATGAACGTGTATGAACCATAACCAGATGCTTTGTCCATTTGTTTACAAAGTGGGGTGGCCAGGAGGGCTATCCTACCTCCCACACGACTTTCTTCTAATAAATACTTTACACCTCTCATCCTAAATTAAGACCATTAAGACTACAAATATTTTGAGGTAAATAATGATTGTACTGTGTGTGTGTGTTTGTTTTACTTTTTATTGTTTTTTTAATGCCTAGTTTTATTGCTAACTTAATATATGTTAGTGTAAACTTGTTATCTGGCAATTATGCATTTATAAGTGAAAAAATGGAGTTCTGCTTTCCGGCAATGTCTCCTTTGCGGCAGTAGCCTGGAACCTAACCTGCCGCATAAGTGGGACCCAACTGTACATACATACATACATATATATATATACATATATATGCATGCATACATACATACATACATACATACAAACACACCACACCACACACACCACACACACCACACACACCACACACACCACACACACCACACACCACACCCACCACACCCACCACACCCACCACACCCACCACACCCACCACACCCACCACAACCACCACACCCCCCACACCCACCACACCACCACACCCACCACACCCACCACACCCACCACACCCACCACACCCACCACACCCAACACACCCACCACACCACACCACACCACACCACACCACACCACACCCACCACACCACACCACACCACACCACACACACCACACACACACACACACACACACACACACACACACACACACACACACACACACACACACACACACACACACACACACACACACACACACATACACATACACACACATACACACACACACACACACACACACACACACACACACACACACACACACACACACACACACACACACACACACAAGTGAAGCAGTATCGCTGAATAGTGCTCCCAATATTTTGTGTTCTAGTGGCTGCCCTAAGATATTATTAGCGGTCATCGTACGTGAGTGAAACAGTGAACATACCTACAAGAGTGTAACAGCTTTCAAGAGTGCAAATATTTTGATAAGATCAAGAATTTTACAATTTAAATTTGAATGAATGCTGAGTGAGGGAGGGTAGCAGTCAGCTGATGAGGCTGCTGGCCGCAGTGTTGACACAAAATATCCAAACAAAGTTAATTGGGTGAACGGTGTGATCTGAAATATTAACAAATACATATATTGGTGGGTTATAGCAGCAGTGTAGTGGTAAGGTCATAAACGAGTGATTAAGTAAATACTGAAAGTAAGAAAAAATTAGTCAATCCCCAGCTGTTGGTGTTGTGAATGTAGTTAATATCATCGGATTTATGACCATAATACTGTACTAAAGAAAAAAGAGTGAATACCTAGTCTTAAAAGAAAAAGAAAATAAAAGCTTGAATGCATGATAAAGTTCCTGAAGGAGTTACAAAAGTGAAGGAATTGATAGCAGCCAACCAGCAGGAACCTCCATTGTTGTGCAGACGACATCACTTGCCTATGTGTGGTTAATTTTGGTTAGTGTCTGAAGTCTCAGTGTCTCGCCCTGCTGGTTGTATGCTATACCATCACTCTCTCCCTAACTTTCAGTGCCAGGAGATAGATAGGGGCAACCCTGATAATGTTTAGTAAATTATCTAAATATCTTCATAAGAGTTGTGTAGCCTAGCGACCCCCCCCCCCCCCCGGTCTTTCTGACAGAGACAAGCTAGTAAACAAGTACGCACATAGAAACTCATGTGTTCGCCAGTAATTGTTATAATAATTTTTTTTTTTTTTTTTTCCCTTCAACAAGTCGGCTGTCTCCCACCGAGGCAGGGTGACCCAAAAAAGAAAGAAAATCCCCAAAATGAAAATACTTTCATCATCATTCAACACTTTCACCACACTCACACATTATCACTGCTTTTGCAGAGGTGCTCAGAATACAACAGTTTAGAAGCATATACGTATAAAGATACACAACATATCCCTCCAAACTACCAATATCCCAAACCCCTCCTTTAAAGTGCAGGCATTGTACTTCCCATTTCCAGGACTCAAGTCTGACTATATGAAAATAACTGGTTTCCCTGAATCCCTTCACTAAATATTACCCTGCTCACACTCCAACAGATTGTCAGGTCCCAAGTATCATTCGTCTCCATTCACTCCTATCTAACACGCTCATGCACGCTTGCCGGAAGTCCAAGCCCCTTGCCCACAAAACCTCCTTTATAATAAATATTAGTATATATTAATAAGGAATTGAGTGAGAAATAATCCTATGATCTTCAAAAAAGTGACGTAGCCTAGTGTGCAAAGATCCGGGCCGGGAGAGTACCGGTGAACCAAGAACAATAACAATAGTGTGTTAACGTGACCCACCCCCCTCTTTTTCAAAGAACGACAAACTAGTAAACACACACAAACACAAGTGTACACAGTAAATATTATATAGTATATATTAGTGTATATTAATAAGGAATTGATTGTGAAAATTTTTTATAATCTTCAAAAGAGTAACGTAGCCTAGTGTGTTATATTAACCCTTCCTTCTTTTTTTTTTTTTTTAAGTCAAAAGCGCGTGCGCACGCGCTCGTGCACGCACGCACACACACACACACACACACACACACACACACACACACACACACACACACACACACACACACACACACACACACACACACACACACACACACACACACACACACACACACACACACATACACAAACCTAACCTAACACATTAGCTCCTAAATCCCCCACCACACACACACACACATTTTTATGATAAGCTGAAGCAGCTAAAACATCCCAACAGGATAAAAACAAAATGGGCTCACAAAAGGGAGGTCATAAAGACAAGGGAACCGATGATGGCTGGTCGGAAGAGGAAGAATGGGTAGAACGGTTCAAGAACAAAATGGAGCAACAATGGGAGAAAAGGTTAAACGAGCTTTGTAATAACATGTAAGAGCTAATATCTGCAGAGAGCAAGAAGTGGGAATCACAAGCTGTAGTAGCTGAGGCAGAGATACAGAGATTGGAGGAAGAAATGGATGTGCTGAAGAAGGATCTAAAGATGAGGTCCAAAAGGAGCAAGATGACTGAAATGGGAACATCAGCAGGCAGCGAGGGGACTGAAGGAGGGGATGGATCTAAGCAGTCTTTTGCAGCAGTATTTTCAGGCCATCATGGTGTCTGGGAGATGATTAGGGAAACAGCAAAGGAGATGCTTAAATCATATCCAAAGATACAGAAGGAAAAGAAATGGGAAGAGGAGAGGGAGAAGTCAATAATTATTCATGGGCTTCAGGAGGCTGAAGGGCAGACCTATGATGAAAGAAAGCATTGGGAGAAAACAGAGATTAAGAACATCATTGCAATAACAGGAGAGAGGGACATGTCTCAGGTAGAAAATTTTCTCAGACTTGGGTGGGGGGTTGTATTCAAGGGAAAAAAATTGACCAATCAGATTGACATTCAAGACAGATGTGGTAAGGAACAGGATACTACAACAGAAACCACTGTTAAAGGACTCTCCAGATAATCGAAAAGTGTTCCTCAATCGAGACAGAACACGAAAGGAAAGGGAACAACTGAAAGTGAGAGCAAGACGGAACCAGTGGAAGGAAAGAGAGATAGGACAGGCAACGACAGACAGGAAAACTCAGCCTTTGGGGGAACATCAAACACAAATGCTTACAGAAACCTCTCAACCCCTGTCACCACATATCAACCAAACACAGTAAACAGAAACGAACCTCACTCCATAGCCACCATCCCCCTAAGCACTAATTCCACAATCACAGCAGCCTCCCATAATATTGTGCCCTGCCTCCAAGCCTGCACCTTCCTCTTCCATCTCCCAAAATACAGTAATGGAAAGGAAGCTAAAGGTATGGTACACCAATGCAGACGGAATAACAAATAAGAGTGAAGAGTGGCAAGAACGCATCATTGATGCATCACCTGACATCATAGCACTAACAGAGACAAAACTTACAGGGATAATAACAGATGCAATTTTTCCACCTGGATATCAGATTATGAGGAAAGACAGAACAGAGGAGGGGGAGGAGTAGCATTGCTTATAAAAAACCAGTGGAATTTTGAGATGGGAGGAATGGAAAGAAGGGAAACAGATGCCTTCAGTGTAGGAACACTTCAGACTGGTGGTCTGAAGGTGATGATAGCAGTGAAGTATAACCCACCACTTAACAGCAGGAGAACAAGAGAAGAGTATGATGTGCGTAATAGGGCAATAGTGGATACACTAGCTGAAGTGGCCAGGAGGGCTCATATGGATAGGACAAAATTGCTTATAATAGGGGATTTCAATCATAAAGAGATTGACTGGGAAAACCTAGAGCCACATGGGGGACCAGAAACATGGAGGGCTAAGATGTTGGAGACTGTATTGCAGAACTTCATGCATTAACATGTTAGGGATACAACCAGAGAGAGAGGAGAGGATGTTGCAGCAAGGCTGGATCTCATATTCACCTTGAATAGTTCAGACATAAGGGATATCACCCACGAAAGACCCCTTGGCGCTAGTGATCATGATGTCCTGAGTTTTGAAAATCTGGTCGAGTTAACAGTGGAGAATGCAGCAGCACAAGAACAAAGAGAAACCAAACTTCAAAAACGGGGACTACATAGAAATGAGAAGTTTCCTGCATGAAGTGCAGTGGGAAAGAGAACTAGATGGAAAGACAGTAAATGAAATGATGGAAATAGTAACCAATAAGTGCAGGGAGGCAGAGGAAAGGTTCATACCAAAGGGCAACAGAAAAAATGGTAAGACCAGAGTGAGCCCATGGTTTAATTGGAGGTGTAAAGAGGCCAAAGCCAAGTGTGCTAGAGCATGGAAAAGGTATAGAAGACAAAAGGACTCAAGAAAACAAGGAGCTGAGCAGAAGAACCAGAAACAAATATGCAAGGATAAGGAGAGAGGCCCAGAGGCAATACGAGAACGACATAGCATCAAAAGCCAAATCTGAACCAAAGTTGTTATACAGTCACATTAGGAGAAAAACAACAGTCAAGGACTAGGTAATCAGGCTGAGGAAAGAAGGAGGGGAGCTCACGAAGAGTGATCAAGAAGTATGTGATGAACTAAACAAAAGATTTAGAGAAGTATTCACAATAGTCAAGAATGCTTCCAGCAAACTGTGGAGGTAGGGTGCACCAGCAGGTACTGGACACAATACACCTCAAAGGTGGTGGGCCCAGATAACATATCTCCATGGATACTGAGAGAGGGAGCAGAGGAACTGTGTGCGCCATTAGCAGCAATCTTCAGTAAATCTATTGAAACAGGGCAGTTGCCTGAGGTGTGGAAGACCACATGTAGTTCCAGCTTTTAAGAAAGGGGACAGACAGGCAGCATTAAACTACAGACAGGTGTCACTGACTTGTATAGTATGTAAAGTCATGGAAAAGATTATCAGGAGAAAAGTAGTGGAACACATTGAAAAGATTGGGCTCATACATGACAGTCAGCATGGCTTCAGAGATAGGAAATTCTGTGTCACAAATTTACTTGAGTTCTACGATAAGGTAACAGAAGTAAGACAGGAGAGAGAGGGATGGGTAGATTGCAAGAAGGCTTTTGACACAGTACCACAGTAAGTATTATAACGAACATGTCCCCTGAGGCACACATCAATCAAATAACTGCTGCAGCATATGGGAGATTGGCAAACACGAGATTGGCGTTTAGACATCTGAGTAAGGAGTCATTCACGACATTGTACACAGTGTATGTAAGGCCTATACTGGAATATGCAGTGCCAGTATGGAACCCTCACTTAGTCAAACACGTCACGAAATTGGAGAAAGTGCAAAAATTTGCAACACGATTAGTCCCGGAACTGAGGGGTATGTCTTATGAGGCTCTAGAGGTTAAGGGAATTCAACCTGATGACACTAGAGGATAGGAGGGATAGAGGGGACATGATAACAACATATAAAATACTAAGAGGCATTGACAAGGTGGACAAGGATTGAATGTTTCAGAGATGGGATACAGAAACAAGGGGACATAATTGGAAACTGAATACCCAGATGAGTCATAGGGATGTTAGGAAGTATTTCTTTAGTCTTAGAGTTGTCAGGAACTGGATTAATCTGGAGAGTGAAGTAGTGGAAGCAAGTTCCATAAATAGCTTTAAGAAGAGGTATGACAAATATCATGGAGCAGGGAGAGAGTGAATTAGTATCGACCAGTGAAGAGGTGGGGCCAGGAGCTATGACTTGACCCCTGCAACCACATATAGGTGAGTACACACACCACACACACTCATTCACATTCACACATTATAAAAGAGTAAGGTGATGAGGGTATCAAACGATTTAGATAAAGAAAAATTGGATATTACATTGGAGGTAGGGATTATAGAAGAAGTGAATGTGTTCAGATGTTTGGGAGTTGACTTGTCAGCAGATGGATTTATGAAAGATGAGGTTAACCATAGAATTGATGAAGGAAAAAAGGTGAGTGATGCTTTGAGGTATCTGTGGAGACAAAAAACATGATTCATGGAGGCAAAGAAGGGAATGTACAAGAGTATAGTGGTACCAACACACTTATGTGGGTGTGAAGCATGGGTTATAAATGCTGCAGTGAGGAGGAGGCTGGAGGCAGTTGCAATGTCTTGTCTAAGGGCAATGTGTGGTGGAGTTACTAAAAGTATTAGTCGGAAGGCTGATGAGGGGTTGTTGAGGTGGTTTGGTCATTTAGAGAGAATGGAACAAAGTAGAATGACTTGGAGAGCATATGAATCTGTAGGGGAAGAAAGGCTGAGTAGGGGTCATCCAAGGAAGGTTGGAGGGAGGGGGTAAAGGAGGTTTTGTGGGCGAGGGGCTTGGACTTACAGCAAGCGTGCGTGAGCATGTTAGATAGGAGTGAATGGAGATGAATGGTTTTTGGGACCTGGCAAGCTGTTGGAGTGTAAGCAATGTAATATTTTAGGGATTCAGGGAAATTGGTTAGCCAGACTTGAGTCGCAGAGGTGGGAAGTACAATGCCTGCACTTTAAAGGAGGGGTTTTGGATATTGGCGGTTTGGAGTGACATCTAAGCTGTCGTATCTGAGCACCTCTGCAAAGACAATGATTATGTATGAATGATTGTGTAGGTGTTGAATGATGATGAAAGTTTTTTCTTTTATTTTGGGTCGCCCTGTCTCGGTGGGAGACAGCTGACGTGTTAAAAAAATACATGTACAGTGGTACCTTGAGTTTTGAACAGCTCTCAGCTCGAACAATTATATAAGTGTATTTTTGTAAGTGTATTTTTGGGGGTCTGAAACGGACTAATCTAATTTATATTATTCTTCATAGGAACAAATTCGTTTGGTATCAACACTCGAACAGTCTTCTGGAGCAAAATAAGTTCGTAACTTGAGGTACCGTTGTATATGCTTTGTATTTATATATATACAGCCTCACCTCACTTAACAACGGCATTCCATTCCTAAGGCCACATCGGTAAATGAATTCATTGCTAAGCAAGGAGCAAGTGAGTTTGTGTCAGCCATCTTTGATATGGTTTTAATGTCACCTTTGCACCATTTATAACATTTTTAGTATATTTTTAAATGTTTATACAGTAGTGTACTGTATATTGTATTAAATGTAATAGAGGAAATCAGCTCTAATATACATTAATTAGGTATGCATACTGATCAGAGAGCCTGTTATAATTCAGAGTCGTCAGTAAACGAGTATGTCGCTAAGTGAGGAGAGGCTATATTATATATATAATATATATATATATATATATATATATATATATATATATATATATATATATATATATATATATATATATATATATATATATATATATATATATACACACACACACACACACACACACACACACACACACACACACACACACACACACACACACACACACACACACACACACACACACACAGTGGACCCCTGCTTAACGATCACCTCCCAATGCGACCAATTATATGTAAGTGTATTTATGTAAGTGCGTTTGTACGTATATGTTTGGGGGTCTGAAATGGACTAATCTACTTCACAATATTCCTTATAGGAACAAATTCGGTTAGTACTGGCACCTGAACATACTTCTGGAATGAAAAAATATCATTAAACGGGGGTCCACTGTATATATATATGTATATGTATATATATACCCTGCCTCGGTGGGAGACTGCCGACTTGTTGAAAAAAAAATATATATATACATGTATATATATATAGTATATATATGTGTGTGTGTGTGAGATTTTTAACACGTCGACAGTTTCCCACTGAGGCAGGGTGACCCAATAAAGAAGAAACATAACATTTTCCTTCTTTCTTTTTCCATTTAGAAATGTATACAGGAGTAGGGGTTACTAGCCTCTTGCTCCTGGCATTTTAGTCGCCTCTTGTGACACGCTTGGCTTAAGGTGGAGGGATGCTTCTCCACTTCTCTATGGAGCATATATATAGAAAGGAAGTTGAAAGTGACTGTAGATAAGAGTAAGGTGATGAAGGTATCAAATGAGTTAGGTAAGGAAAAATTAGATATCAGATTGGGGGTAGGGTGTATGGAAGAAGTGAATGTGTTCAGATATTTGGGAGTGGATGTGTTGGCCATTGGGCATATGAAGGACAAGGTAAACCATAGAGTTGATGAAAGGAAAAAGGTGGGTGGTGCATTGAGGTATTTGCAGAGACAACGTTATCCCTGGAGGCAGAAAAGAGAGTGTATGAGAGTACAGTGATACCATTACTCTTACATGGGTGTGAAGCATGGGTTGTGAATGTTGTAGTGAGAAGGAGGCTGAAGTCAGTGGAGATGTCATGTCTAAGGATAGTGTGTGGCATAAATATTATGCAGAGAATTCGTAGTGTGGAAATTAGGAGGAGGTGCAGAGTTACTAAGAGTATTATTCAGAGGGGTTGTTGAGATGGTTTGGTCATTTAGAGAGGCTGGAGCAAAATAGGGTGACTTGGAGGGTGTATAAATCTGTAATAAAGGGAAGGCAACGTAGGGGTTGTCTTAGGAAAGGATGGAGGGAAGGAGTAAAGGAGGTTTTGTGTGCAAGGGGCTTTGACATTCAGCAGGCATGTTTGAACATGTTAGATGGGAATGAGTGGAGATGAGTGGTTTTTGGGACTTGATGACCTGTTAGTGTGAGCATACCCGGATTATACCTGGAGAGGGTTTCTGGGGTCAACCATCCCGTGGCCCAGTCTGAGGTCAGGCTTCATGGTGGATTAGGGTCTGATCAACCAGGCTGTTACTGCTGATTGCATGTAGACTGGGTAATATTTGTTTAGGGGTTCAGGGAAACAGGTTAGATGGTACTTCCCAACTCCAGGACTCTAGTCCAGCTAACCGATTTCTCTGAATTCCTATTCAAAATATTACCCTTCCCACACAGTGATTCTTTGCCAGAAAAGATTAAAAGAGTAATGAAAGCAAAATGTGATATTACTAAATATTCATACACAGCCTGCACATAGTTGAACAGAACTTGTAATGTTTTAGTCCTACTATAACCATTAACTAGTCATACAAGAGTGAAGGAAAAGGAGTCAGTTAATATTCAAGAGGAGGGGGGGGAGGACCGGGCATAGAACAGGTGGTGGTAGTAGTATAATGGTAGTAGTAGTGGTAGAGGTAGCGGTGGTGGTAGTAAGTAGTGCACCGGTGGTACAGGTGGCAATAAGAAGGGAGTAGCGGTAGTGACACGAGTCGGAGAGTGGAGAGTTAGAGAAGCAACAGTAGTAGTAGTAGTAGTAGTAGTAGTAGTAGTAGTATCCTAGACTTCACAGATTGCCATCTTGTTGAAGCATCCCTTGTACACAACATTTTGACTATGAATCTTAGTCTTGGCTTTGTCTTTGTACATGCATACCTTCCCTTCTCATTACATTGTCAAATGCTCCAAACTTAAGAACACTTGTGACTTGACCTGATCATTATCTCCCTCTTACCTCTTTTCTTTTCCTATAGTATTTTCTTGGTTTTTCTTTCTGCCTAGGTGGGTTCTGACCCATGAGTTATCCCCTGAGTTTTTGTCCTATCCTTGTGGATCATTAACTCTCCTTTAATGCTCCTCTTTCTTTTTTCTCTTGTTCTTAGAGGATGATGACTGCTGCTTTTGCTCCTCCTCCTCCTCCTCCTCCTAATATTGATATTAACCCTTTCACTGTCGAAAACCCTGCTAACAAACTTGCTCTCATTGTCGAAGAATTTAAAAAAAAAAAATTCTCATGAAATGGTAGAGAATATTTTCCCAATGGTAATGACACCAAAAGTACGAAATTTGATGGAAAACTTATGAAATTACGCTCTCAGGAAGTTAGCGATCTCAGTGATATTTACGCATCGGCAATTTTGCCCACTTTGAGCCCTATTTTCGGCCAGTTCTTTTGTTCCAGTCGACCAAACTCATAGCTATTTCACTAGAACCCCTTTTGTTCTATCGATTGAGTACAAGAAACTGCCCAGTTACCAATTTCAACTACCCAATAAAGTGATCAGAAATTGGTAATTTGGCCAATTTCATACACAACTCAAGGAAGGCCAATTTCAAAATAGGGTCCAGAATTAACAATGCAAACATTCATAGCACTAGAAAACATTTTCTCTGTTCATTAGTCGCATCTCCAGGCCCCTCTTATATTACACTTGCTCTCCATTTTCAATTTTTATTTACACAAAAAATAGAAGATTTGCTATTATGCAGACCACTGCATTATTGTAAAAATGGTATAAATAATATCAGTGCATTTGTGGAAGCATAATAGACCCACCTCTTGAACATTGGCAAAAATTGAACATTTCTGCTACATTGAGCTCAATTTCAAGGTACTCTTGGTCCGTAAACCATTCAAAATAATCTCTAGTTCTGTGATATATCTTCCATTCTATCAAATGAGACCAAGAAAACGAGAATACAACCATAAAAACCATATGAAAATACACCGCAAAGTCACTGTTTGATGCGAAAAACACAGTAGGAGTTTTTTTTTATTGTGCGCTGCATGCTGCAGGATTTTTTTTTTTTATATTGTGCACACTGACCACTCAGACCCATTCTCTCATGTAGGCCTACCAGCTTTCTCCTGCAAGATTGGAAACTGCTAGAATTTTGGCATACTATTACGGGACCAACATTGGCTAGCAAGCCATAATATTATGGGACCGACAGTGAAAGTGTTAATAGTTCTATTAGTACTGCTGCTTTGCTAACACTCCAGTCTCTGACTCTTGTTGCTGCTGCTTCTGCTTCCTCTGTTTTTTCTGATTTTGCTGCTGCTTCTGCTTCTGTTTTTTCTGATTCTGCTGCTACTTGTGCTGCTTCTTCCTCCTCCTCTGCTTCTTCTTTGCATGTCAACATAAGATAACCCAGTAAAGTCAAACAGTGACTTGTTTCCAGTTTTTGAGAAATATTAGCCTTAAACAGTTGTATTATAAGCATTCCTTGTACATAGTGGTAGAAGACCAAAATAGTAAAAATAATATAATAAAAAACAAATATGCTCTATATTCCAAGTGGAGCAGTGTTAAGCTATTCCCCATGTTTGAAGTACTAAAATATCTTTAATACATCTAATATCATAAGAAACTGGGGAATATAGTGTTAAACATTAAAAGAAATTAAAAAAATCAGAAAAAACAATCATTTCTGGCATCAATAAATTGTAAAATGTAAATATCGCTGGTACATTTATGCAGCTGTTGCCAATGAGTAATAATTTTTTCACTAATTTCAGTACACCATAAAGACATAAGTTTTTATCAGAATCCACTCACTTTAGACTTATTCAATTCATAAAAAATACTTTCATTCTACAATAAAAAATGATTTATTTTTTCACAGTCCTTCCACAGACAGGAATTTTTATTTGCGGGTATGCAGCAAGGATTTTTTTTAACCCTTTGAGGGTCGACAGGCCCTCTCCGAGACTCGTTCTCAGGGTCGGCCAAATTTAAAAAAAAAAAAAATTTCTTATGAAAAGATAGAGAATCTTTTTCCCGATCATAATGACGCCAAAAGTATGAAATTTGATGGAAAACTTATGGAATCATGCTCTCGCGAAGTTAGCGGTCTCGGCGATGTTTACGCATCGACGATTTTGCCCATTTTGAGCCCCATTTTTGGCCAATTCCACTGTACTAGTCGACAGAAAAACATGAATATTTCACTAGAACTCCATTTTTTCTATCAAATGAGTGCAAGAAACCATCCATTTACCAATTTCAACTATCCAGTACAGTGGTCAGAATTTAGCAATTTTGCCAATTTCACACAAATTTCAAAAGATGCCAATTTCCGAATAGGGTCCAGAATAAACAAGAAAGACATTCCTGGCACTAAAATGACATTTCCTCTGTTCATTAGTCACATCTCAAGGCCCCCCTTACATTCTTTTGCTTTCCACTTTGAATTTTTATTCTCACAAAAAATAGAAATTTTACTGTTATGCAGACTACTGTATTAGTGTAAAAAATGGTATAAATATTGGCACACTTGCGAAAGAATATTAGACTCACCAGTTGACATGTATTGGACGCTTGGCATGATTTGTTTACTTTTGAACTTTGGCAAAAATCGAACATTTCTGCTACTTTGAGCTCAATTTCAAGGTACTTTTCATTGTAAAACCAGTCAAAATCATCTCAATTTCTGTAATATGTCTTCCATTCTATAAAATGAGACCAAGAAAACTAGAACGCAACCATAAATACCATACGAAAATACAGTGCAAAGTCGCTGTTTTATTCCAAAAAAACGGTCAGTTTTTTTTTTCTCATGCACTGTGTGGTGCAGAATTTTTTTTATGCTGTGCACACTGACCACATAGACCCATTCTTTCATATGTAGGCCTACCAGCTTTCTCCCACTAGATTTGAGGACGCTAGAATTTAGGCATACTAGTATGTCAAAAACCCTGGGTCGTAAGTCATACTAGTACGGCCGAAACCCTCAAAGGGTTAAGGGAATTTTTAGAGCACTAACCCTTTCACTGTCATGAACTTTGAAATTAAAAGCCCTGCCAGTATTGCAATTTAAAATTTAAGCAATCTAAAATGAAAGGGAATTTATTGTTTAAACATAATGGCACCAAAAATGTAAAATTTGGTGGAAAGTTTATAGAATTATGCAGGTGCAAATTTGGAGGATGGAGAGCATCTTAGGCAATTGATTTTACCTACTTTTAGGCTTTAAACTGGGTCAGTTTGAGCAATTTCATTGTTCAAATGCCTAGTTTCTGCATATTTTGCTATTTATACCTTCCATTCTATCAATTGAGCACCAGAAACTGCCCATTCATCTACCCTTTAAAGCTCAAAGAATTTGGTAGTATGACCATTTTTACATAGAAATCAACAAATTTCAATTTAAAAACTGACTAAATTAACCACTGTTCATTAACCACATCCCCAGGCATCTTCCTTTATAACACTTGCCCTCCATTTTGAACTCATCACAAAAATCTGAAGTTTTAAATTTTTTTGGCTTAAAATACAGTGGACCCCCAGTTTACGATATTATTTCATTCCAGAAGCATGTTCAGGTGCCAGTACTGAACGAATTTGTTCCCATAAGGAATATTGTGAATTAGATCAGTCCATTTCAGACCCCCAAACATACACGTACAAACGCACTTACATAAATACACTTACATAATTGGTCGCATTGGGAGGTGATCGTAAAGCGGGGGTCCACTGTACATGTATAACCAAGAATCCTCATTCGTGTTTAAGCCAGCCCAGTAATTAAAGCAGACCTGGTTAAAAACTCATTGAACAGGCAGAGGGGTAGCAGGACCCTTACCCTCTCACAGAAAAATTGCCAAAAATCGAATATTTCTGCAATTTTGAGGTCTCTTTCAAGCTACTTCTAGTCTGAAATTTACCAAAATCATCTACATGTAATGCTTTCAGGGTTGAGAGGCCCTCTCCTAAACTTGTTCTCAGGGTCGAAAATTTAAAAAAAAAAAAAAAAAATCCTGTGAAAAGGTAGAGAATCTTTTCCTGATCATAATGACACCAAAAGTGTGAAATTTGATGGAAAACTTACGGAATTATCCTCTCGCAAAGTTAGCGGTCTCGACGATGTTTACGCATCGGTGATTTCACCCCCTTTGAGCCCTATTTTTGGCCAATTCCAATGTACCAGTCGACAAAAATCATAACTATTTTGCTAGAACTCCATTTTTTCTATCGAATGAGTACTAGAAACCACCCTTTACCAATTTCAACTGTCTAGTAAAATGGTCAGAAATTGGCAATTTTGCCAATTTCACACAAATTTCAAAAGATACCACTTTCCAAATAGGGTCCAGAATAAACAAGACAGATATTCCAGGCACTCATATAACATTTTCTCTGTTCATTAATCACTTCCCCAGGCCCTTCTTACATTTCTTTTGCTTTCCACTTTGAATTTTTATTCACACAAAAAATAGATTTACTGTTATGCAGACTACTGCATTAGTGTAGAAATGGTATAAATAATATCAGCACACTTGTGAAAGAATATTAGACTCACCAGTTGATGTGTATTGGACGCATGGCATGATTTGTTTACTTTTGAACTTTGGCAAAAATCGAACATTTCTGCTACTTTGAGCTCAATTTCAAGGTACTTTTCATTGTGAAACCAATCAAAATCATCTCAATTTCTGTAATATGTCTTCCATTCTATAAAATGAGACCAGGAAAACTAGAATGCAACCATAAATACCATACAAAAATACAGTGCAAAGTCTCTGTTTTAAACCAAAATCACGGTCAAAGTTTTTTTTTCTCCCTACACACTGTGTGCTGCAGGATTTTTTTTATACTGTGCACACTGACCACATAGACCCATTCTTTCATATGTAGGCCTACCAGCTTTCTTTCACTAGATTTGAAGGCGCTAGAATTTACGTGTACTAGTAGATCAACCCTAGTGTGTAAGCCGTACCAGTACATGAGAAACCCTGAAAGGGTTACCTAATATATATATCACATTCTGTCAACTACTTCCAAGAAACGGCCATTAAAACTATGGAAAAAAAAAACTAGAATATGCATCAAGTCCAACAGTTAGCTGTTCTCATTATTTAGTGCATGAGGCTAGATTTTATTGTTTATATCATGCACAGCCACCACACTGGCCCATTCTCTCATATGTAAGCCAAAATTTACTGCCCACAGGGCACTATGATTAAAACGTTGATCTGTGCAAGTGCTACTACGTTTTTGCAGTTCCAGCCACATAACCTGCCCAGTTTATATAGAATTAAAGCGTCTAATTGCAATATCTTCTTCCTTTGCATGGTAATTTTTCATTAATAATTTATTCAATATATAGCAAAATCCCATTAATATGAAAATGTTGGGGCTTAGGGTATTACAGCATAACCAAAATTTCAGCTTAAAATTTTAGAAAAAACTAGGAACTTGACCAAAAAAAAAAAAAATGTCCTTACACTCACTGCTGTTTTGTTAAAGTTGAATTATATATTTTTAAGTACTGTATAATATGGGATAGAGGAATTTCTAAAAAAAAATTCAGTATGACAGTGAAGCTTAAAACATGGGGTAATTGTTTTTTAAATATATTTAGCTTTTTCTCCATGGGGAAGTGGAACAGAATTCTTCCTCTGTAAGCCATGAATGTTGTAAGAGGTGACTAAAATGCCAGGAGCAAGGGGCTAGTAACCCCTTCTCCTGTATGCATTACTAAAGTTAAGAAGAGAAACCTTTGTTTTTTCTGTTTGAGCCACCCTGCTTTGGTGGGATATGGCCAGTTTGTTGAAAGAAGATGATGTAGCTTTTGTCAGGAGTGTATCGTGGAAGCTATTTCATGTATGGTTGTTCATTTCCTAATTTTTGTCATTTGGCAACAAACATAAATACTAAAAAAAAAAAGTTTTTTTTTTTGACACTCAATCCCGGCTTAGTTAGAAATGACAGTACAGTGGACCCCCGGTTAACGATATTTTTTCATTCGAGAAGTATGTTCAGGTGCCAGCACTGACTGAATTTGCTCACATAAGGAATATTGTGAAGTAGATTAGCCCATTTCAGACCCCCAAACATACACGTACAAACGCACTTACATAAATACACTTACATAATTTGTCGCATTGGGAGGTGATCGTTAAGCGGGGGTCCACTGTACATTATTGTGGTTGGCACAAGAAGCAATTTGGCAACCTTATTAGGTTTAAAGCCTTTCAGCTGTATATAGTTTATTAAGGCCAGTACAATAGCATTAAGAATTCTTTCATCCCTAAAATATATATTAGGCTGTGTCTATATATACACTAACAAATAGGTGAGCAAGTTTATAACTGACATCACTTCTGAGTGATGTGTGGAGGTGGGAGTAGAGTGACCTCTCACTATTACCACCATCGACAAATGCAAATTCAACAGAATTATGACTTGTAGATATTTCATCATAGAAAGTAGGCAAATGAGTAATATTAGCATAATGTACAGTAGGGCCCCACTTTACAGCATTTTGCCTTACTGCATTCTGCTAATATGGCGATGTCAAATTACGACCAAAACTATCTATACGGCGAGTGGCCTTTCTAATACAGTGCGCCTCACCCAGTTTGTTTATATTCTCCATAAGCACATGTCTCTATTATGTCTAGAAACTTTCCAAAATTTCAAGTGTTTTAAAGTTATTGCATATTTTATATTGACTGATAATTATACTTATGTGTACCTGTACCTGAATATACTTACACACTGTGCTGCCATGCAGGTACACATGAAAATCACTAAGGGTGTCCCTCTAGTCTTAATGCCATAGTATTAGTACTAATACATAATATTCACTTGGGCACATTAAATGTCTTATTTTACGTTATAGACTTTTTCACTAATCCATCTATGATATTTTCTTCAAAATTATATAAGAAACACGTTACATAGCATATAAACATGCTATGTTTATATGCTATGGAGGAGTGGTAGTTGGGCAAAGGAAAAACATTGCGTTTTCTCTGGTCCAGCACCAGAGTAAACGTGTATGAATCTGCATTGTCCCAGTCACTCACCTTAACACACAACACTTTTGTTTACAATTCTTGGCATGAATTATTTATTACTTCTCTTTGTTTATGACGGCTTCTAAAGGTAGTTGTTAGAAATGATTAAACTCAGTGAACATGGAATGTCGATGGTAATAATATGGCTCTGGACCGCATTACTGTAAATATCTTGTAGCTATGTAGGTAGGTGTAGGTGTGTAGCCCAGGCAGACCACATGTGTACCTACATCTACCAGCTACCTACACCTGACTTCCTACAAATAAATGCTACTCACCTCTTATCCTATATTAAGACCACACATATTTTAAGGTAAATAATGAGTATACTGTATGTGTATTTTATCTCTATGGGCTGCTTTAACCCTTTCAGGGTCAGAGGTCAAATTTCAAAGTGTGCACCAGGGTCCAAGAATTTAAAAAAAAAAAATTGTTATTTTTTCTTGTGAAATGGTAGAGGATCTTTTTCTGAAGGTAATAAAACAAAAAGTATGAAATTTGATGGGAAATTGACAAAATTATGCTCTTGTGAATTTTGATGTGTCAGTGATATTTATGCATTGGCGATTTTGCCGACTTTGACTCCAATTTTAGGCCAATTACATTATTCCAGTCGACCAAATTCTTAGCTAATTCACTAGTACAGTGGACCCCCGGTTAACGATATTTTTTCATTCCAGAAGTATGTTCACGTGCGAGTACTGACCAAATTTGTTCCCATAAGGAATATTGTGAAGTAGATTAGTCCATTTCAGACCCCCAAACATACACGTACAAACGCACTTAAATAAATCCACTTACATAATTGGTCACATTGGGAGGTGATCATTAAGCGGGGGTACACTGTATTATGTACTTCTATTCTAACGATTAAGCACAAGAAATCGCCAATTCAACTGTTTCAACTACAAAATAAAGTGATCGGAAATTGATAATTTGGCCAATTTAACACAAAGTTCAAAATATATTCCAATTTCAAAATAGGGTCCAGAATAAACAATGCAGGCATTCCTGGTGCTAAACTAACATTTCCTCTGTTCAATAGTTATGTTTTGAGGCTTTACAAACAAATTCTATTTTGATTTTTTATTCACATAATGAATTTTTATTCAATCCAAAAAATAGAAGATTTACTGTTATATAGTATTGTAATAATTGTATAAATAATATCACCACATTTGTGAATGTATATTAGACCCACCAGCTGGTGTGTATTAGATGTGAGGTCATTTGTTTACTCTTGAACATCAGCAAAAACTTAACATTTCCACTACTTTGAGCTCAGTTTCAAGCCATTTCTTCTAAAACCAATCAAAATCATCTTTACTTCTGTAATATATCTTGCATTCTATCAAATGAAACCAAGAAATCGCAAATACAACTATAAAAAACATGCGAAAAAACACTGCAAAGTCGCTGTTTTAATTGAAAATTACGGTCTCGGTTTTTTCTCTCGTGCACCGTGTGCTGCAGGATTTGTTTTATGTGGTGCACACATACCACATAGATGTATTATCTCATATCTAGGCCCAAATTTACCACTCACAGCTTATCAGAGTGAGCTGAGCTCATGGCATAGATCTATGGTTTGGACCCTCAACTCAAAGCCATAGAACTACAGAAAGGACCCTGAAAGGGTTAAATATCGTATACGTATTAAGTTTGGGATGGGGAGCCAGGGCTACCTACACTTGACTTCCTACAAATAAGTACTACTCACCTCTTGCCCTACATTAAGACTACAAATATTTTAAGGTAAGTAATAAATGTACTGTGTATGTATTTTACTTTTTATTGTGCTTTTTAATGCCTAGCTCTATTACTAACTTATACACTGGACCCCCGCCTTACGATATTAATCCGTTCCTGAGAGCTCATCATAAGCCGAAATTATCATTAGCCGAATTAATTTTCCCCATAAGAAATCAAATTAATCCGTTCCTGACACCCCAAAGTATGAAAAAAAAAATTTACCACATGAAATATTAATTTTAATACACACAAACTGAACAAGACATGCACAATTACTACTCTACTAAGAATAGAATACATGACACTTACCTTTATTGAAGATCTGGTGATGATTGATGGGATAGGAGGAGGGGAGAGTGTGGAAGTTGTTGTTTAGAAGGGGAATCCCCTTCCATTAGGACTTGAGGTAGCAAGTCCTTTTCCGGGGTTACTTCCCTTCTTCTTTTAATGCCACTAGGACCAGCTTGAGAGTCACTGGACCTCTGTGGCACAACAGATCTGTCCATAGAGTTCTGTACCTTCCGTTCCTTTAAGACTTTCCTGAAATGGGCTATAACATTGTCATTGTACAGGTTGCCAACATGGCTTGCAGTAGCTGTGTCAGGGTGATTTTCATCCGTAAAGGTTTGCAGTTCAACCCACTTTGCACACATTTCCTTAATCTCTTTTTTCAATTCCATACTAATTCTCGCCCTTTTTACCACAGGGATGGCACTGGAAGCTTTCTTGGGGTCCATGGTGACTTATTTTGCAGTTACAAGCACTAAAAACACTAGGATAATGTGAAATGTACCGAATGTATGCATAGATGCAACTGCACTGGCTGGCTTGTAAACATTGGTGCTGAGGCCACACGTGGGACGTGTCCCGGACGAATCACGTAAGGCGAGTTTTTTATCATGAGGCGAGGCAAAATTTTTGCGTTCAAATGCTTCGTATGGTGGATGTAATGTAACGCGATGCATTCGTAAGGTGCGGGCCCACTGTATTAAGTTAGTGTAAACTTGTTGTCTGGCATTTATAAATGGAAAAATGGCGTTCTACTTTCTGGCGATCTATGCTTTCCAGCAGTAGCCTAAAACCTAACCTGCTGTATAAGTGGGGCCCTACTGTACATGAGAACTTGAAAAAAAAAAATGCACTATACCTGCAGGCCCATGTTAGGCACGTCATTCGCACACCTTTCCAACTTACAGTTAAAGCTGCTTGGCAATTTGTTTCACTCCTCTACTCAATCTCATATTTTTTATAACACCAGCAACACAGTAAAATTAAGCCTCAAGGCCTGCAAAATTTAATTTTTTAATAATGTATCCATTGCCAATTGGAAAACTTCGTTAGCATTGTGTTGTCATCTATTTTTTTTTTCACTATCAGTTATTATTCAAAATGCTTTTACATACTTTTTAAATGTATAATAATGTAAAAACAAACATTTATTAGGCACTCTGAATGACTCATTTATTTAAAATATGGCGCTGTTTGTAAGCTAGTTGAGAATATTAAGCACAATGATATGTGATTGATGGCAGATCTGCATCATTTCTTAGTCTTGAGTCTCTCTCTTCTTCTTCAGATGCAAGTAGAACAAAAGTTACCTAGTCTTGGGTGGATGATATAATGTGAGTGAATTGTGTAAAGAGCTCACAAGACTGCTATTCAGGTATCTTTATGATCTGTTACAGGCTGCTGTGCTACTGATTTCTTAAATGATGAAGTGAATATAGTCTGTTTCATATGTCGGTGGGGCCTCTGTTGTACATAGTTGTTAACTGAAGAATGATTTCTTGATTTCTTCACTTCCATTCTCATTCTTATGCTGTTGTGTATACCAGTGATTCTAAAGATCCTAATGGTGTCAGATACGCAACAGTTTTTCCTTGAAAAAATCATTCAAGGTCATTTACTAGATTCGGCCAGTGTTTTCACAGCTGAGTTATATGCAGTTCTCATGGCTATCTTCCACATTGCATTGATGTCTGCCTCAACACTAACAGTTGTTTTGGACTCTTACAGTGCATTATAGGCTATCCAGATATTCGGCCCCCTCATTCAACTTTGGTTATGTCGTATTTCTACTAAACAGTGGTTTTTACTGGGTCCCTGGACATGTTAATGTTCAGGGTAATGAACAAGAAGACTTGGCTGTTTGGTCAGCTGTTTCTGATCTCCCAGTTTCCCACATGAGTATACCTTACTCAGATTATTTTTTCAGGCATCTTTTGACAGTTCTACAGTTACTGGCAACACCATCCATCTGAGTTGATCCACAACGATTTGTGTAAGTTTCTGGCCATCTTCTTCCCACCACTGCCACGTTAGGGAGACATAAGAACATAATAAAGAAGGAACACTGCAGCAGGCTTACTGGCCCATGCGAGGCAGGTCCAAGTCTCCTACCGGCTTAAGCCAATGCCCAGTCTATGTATTAGTTGTACTCATCTTGCACACACCTCTCACAGTGGTGCCTGGCACCACTATGAGAACTGTTGGGTTTTACTGCTGGTTTACCATACCTTAATAGATTGTCTGGCCTGTCAGATGGCACACAAAATTCACTTCCATTTTCTTCTCTGTCCCAGCATACTTACTCTAGCTGACCTCATTGCTGAAAGTCCTAATTTTGACTTTTTAATAAATTAATGTATTGCACAAATTCATATTAATTTACATATTGCACTTTCTCTCCCTACCTCCCACCAATCCTAACCATCGCACACTCCTGCCCTTCACTCCCACATTATCTCTGCACATTCCTCCTTATGCACATCCCTACCTGCAACACTGTATGACCCTTTTAGGTTTAGTGTTTCATTTGATTGTATTATCATTCTTTATTTCTGATATGACATCAAACTTGGATTTCACCTGTTCCATTGGAATATTTGTTTCTGTACCTTCAACTGGTTCTTCATCACTGTCATCACTTTTGTCATGCATATATATCTGGGTTCAGCAAAGATTGGGTAATATTTTTCTCATTAATTGTTTCATATACAGGAAGACTGTTGTCACATTCAATCCAGTTCAAATAATCTTGATCAGTCATATCCATGTATCACTGACATGACTCGCTAATTCATCCCTTACATCATGGTCTGAATTGTCAGCGAGCCCTTCAAAATAACAACAGTATCATCAGAAGCCATATTTTATTCCAAGCATTTTTCAGAGTTGCAATAGTATTGTCACTGGATTGTACAATGGTAATTAATACATTTTTAAAGGTGAATTCTTTGTTTAATTTGTCAGTCCAGCTACTTTCTTTAACCTTTTAACTGTGTCCAGCATACTAGTATGCAGGTGATTGTGTGTTCATTGTATTAGTACACAATTTTTTATACCTTCAAATATGTCAACTGCCAATGTTTTTGACCTCAGCTAAGTTGTCTGGGTTTCCTACAACCTCCTTATGCCTTTGATAAAAAAAAAAAAATTCAGATCAGGCAGATCCATTTATGCTAGTTAGGTATTGTTACCACATTGGGGTAACAGTTCCTAACTAGCGTAAGTAAACAATGAAACCAGGACCTGTTGTTTTCCCTCCAGCTCTCCTACCAGCAAACAGGGTGTGGAACTGCCTGGAAGATGCCTTATTCATATCATATTTATTAATTTCATGATATTAGCAATGGAATTCAGCTAATAAGCACACTATGTGATTGATCCTAGGATAAATCAATACTTGTATAATGATTGTGACTTATTTCAATGTTTTGATGAGGTTACTCTATGAAATTATTGTAATAGCATAAGATTTCCTTGAAAATATACATTTTACAGTATTGTGGAAAGCACATGGGTGTTATGGACAGAGAGAAATTATACTATGTTTGTAAATATCTTATGATATTTCCTCAAACCTAAATGTATAACAAATAATTAACCCAGGAAAACTCAATATTTTTAAACACTGTTGCCTATTTCCGTGTTTTGATTAGTATTACACCTTGAAAAATTTTAATATCATAGGTATTCCTTGCATATAGTGTCTAAAGACCATAATGATAAAAAAAAAAAATCAGAAAAATTATTTGCTCCAGATTATACCTTGTATGCCATGTGGAGCATTGTCAGTCTATGCATTTCCCCATGTTGGAACTACAAAAACACCTTGAAACACACCTAATATCACAAGAAAGTAATGTATGTATTGTTTATATTAAAAACTGAAAAGCAGTCATAATTTGACGTCAGACTGTAAAATGTATATAGTGCTGGCACATTTACATCACTGTTGCCGACGTGATTTTTTTGGGGGGGGAGTTGTTTTTTTTTTTTTTAAATCTTGCTATACAAGAATTTTAACTTCTGGGCATGGCACAGTTAAGAGGCTAAACTATCAATTCTTTTGTTACTCAGATATGATATCTCTGCTTTAACCTGCAAATAATACTTTGATCCATTGACTGGATCAGGGATGTACAATCGTGTGGCATAAATACAGTAAAAACATTTACTATTAACTTCGGAAGAGGTGATGAGCAGAGGAGTTGTCAAGCACCAGCATACTCTTGCAGTTTTTGGGACCACTCACTTTGTTGTAATGAACCCTTACCTTGGTCACAAAATGTTTCTTAAACCATTTTGAAGAAAGATCTCAAATAATCAGTGCCATAGTTTTGGTCTCAGAGCTGACATTGTCTTGTGCTTCTCTGCATTTGGATGTACACTTTTCCAATTATAAACAATTTACAGCTGTGTGTGCCAACTGCATTTGTACATGCCAGCTACACTAACCCTTACTTCATTTTATTGCCACTACAAATGAGTATTGTAAATCGTGCAGCACCTCTCCAGCATAATGCTCTTTCATTTGAATTATTAATTTACTTAGGATATAAATTGTTCCTTAACTAAATGAGCAGATTCCAACAAGTAATCATTTGCAGCACAGTGATCTGTAGAGGCTTTTTCCCATGGCATTTCTTAAACCTGTCTGGTCATCCAGTAGAATATTCACATGACTTTTTACTCTCCATCTTTTGACTGTACTGTTTTCCTTTCCTGATCAAAATTGGCCCAGGAGGAGGGATACATTGTAGGTAGATCTCATAAAATCATCTATATAAATTGTCATCCACATTTTTAAGTGGGTCTTGTAATTTTTTAGGCATACCAGATGTTTTAGCACATTCACTGTTTGCTTAATTTTTCAAAATTTTTACCATGTCTCCTCAAATCATACATCATTTTGTCCACTATTATATTTTTGCTTAATCTACTTAACACTCCCTGTGTGTAATTTATTTGATGTTTCTAAACTTTTCTAAACAGTTTCTAAACTTATGGAAAAAATTTTGAAAAAAAAAAAAAAAATGATGAATTTCTGAAAAAAAAAAGGCTCTAAAAATAGTGGAACAATTATTGCTACACCTAAATCTTGATTTAAAGGCCCTGGATTTATTGGTTTTTGGCCTCTTCAAGGGGGGCTCCTTGGCACGGTGAAGAGGCTCTTGGTCTGAGGAATTAGACCTGTCGGTCTCCTTCCTCAGACCGAACCTAATTACCCCCCAATCCCCCCTTCCCTATCCCATCCTCCCCTATCCCATCCTCCCCTTTTTCCTTTCCTCCTCCTCCTCCCCACCCCTCCCTTTTGCCCTTCCTCTTTTTGGCCTTTGGGATTTTTACCACAGGCACACTAGTTCATAGGCAGGGGGAAGGGTACCAGGGTCCATCCCGTTCCGTTGAGGTTCTTGGTGGTGGCGTAGTTTGCCGTGGGATCTGGATCGCCTGGGGATGTCCTGATCCCTCTCTGGTATCCTGGAGGGTGGCTTTTGGTGTCTTTCGGGCGATGGGTGTATCTCTGGAAGCCACCTTTCGGATTCCAGGGGTGGTGGCCGAAGGAGGTATGCTTTGTGGCGGATGTCCGGCTGCCCTCTCTTTTGTCCACCGAGGTAGCTCGGCAGATGTGAGGTTGCTATCCCGGATTGCGGGTTTACTGGCATGAAGGGTAGGGTATGGCACGGGTTCCATGCTGCATCTGCGCTACTTGCAGTGCTGAGGCCCTCTTGGGCGCAGAGGGAGATTTCTGGCCCTTTCATTCCTCCTAGGAACTATCCCTCCCCGGTCCCCCCTTTTTTTTATTTTTATTTTCTTTCTTTTTTTTTCTTAAAAACAAAAAGAAAAAAGTAACCTAACCATGGAGTCCCAAATACATGACCCCGCTACCCCCGGGCCCCTTATTGTTACCGCACCCTGTTCTGACCTCGCCTCGTCTTTTGGCCACTCTTTGGACACTCCCAAGGCCCCTGTACCTCTTGTTGGTGCTGTTTCCTCACCCGCTTCAGGTACCGGGACTTCCACTGACTCCTTCAATTTGTCTGACCTCCGCTCTCCTTTGACTATGCTTCCGGCCTCTGCCTTTATGGTGCGACAATTTTTGAATCGCCAGCCCGTCTCACGTCGGACAGACTCTGGTCCCACTTCTAAACGCCAACGACAATCTCCAGATGATGTTACTTCGTTACCTTCCCATTCTACTCGGAAAAGACCAACACGTCATTCACTCCCTCTCCACACTCAGTTTCGGACCACACAATGGACTAAATTCTTTACTTTACGACCGACTTCTTCTACTGCCTATCTTTCTGACCATAGTATTGGCAAAGCGCTCCTATGCCACGTTGGTAGAGATATTCCCTTTCATGCTCTTAAAAGTGGTACGCGCATCATCACAGTCCAGAATTCTACCCAAGCTCATGATCTTTCTCTTCTTTCACATATCGATACTATTCCTATCACTATCGAAAAACATTATTCCCTCAATTCTTGTAGTGGTACTGTTATTCTGCCCCATACCATAGTCCAACAGAATTTTGAGACATGTGGCAATGACATTCTCGAACAGCTGGAACTCCAAGATCTCCCAATTCTCAAGGTAGACACTTATGTTCTTCCCGCCCGCGGGCTAAGATGATACCCTTGCAATGTGGCTCGTTTAACTTTTGACAGCCATGAACTCCCATCCTCTGTTTATGTAGCAGGACATCGGTTACAAGTTCGGAAGGTGATCCCTACACCGCAACAGTGTAGGAATTGCTGGCGATTTGGCCACCCAGCAAAATATTGCAGATCTATAGCCGAATGCCCAGTCTGTGGTGCCGATGACCATTCTAATACATCTTGCAGTCGACCTCCCTCTTGCCTTAATTGTCATGAGGCTCACCCTTCGTACTCTCGCCGTTGCCAGGTCTACTTAAATGAGCGGGAAATTCGTTGCCTCAAAGAGGCAGAAGGTCTCCCTTATGCTATGACAGTTTCTCATCTCCGCCTCCAAGGGAGACTACCCCGTGTTTCTTATTCTCGTGTTTCAAAACGTCCCCCCACTTCTGGGGTCCCATCTTCTGCAGCCTCCTCTGCGGTTGCCAGTCCCATAGTCACTCCTGTATCTAATTCTTTTGCTGTCCTGGGCTCAGACGTCCCTACTTCAACACCTCAGTCTGTACTCTCGACTCTCCCTCTCGCACGATTTCCTCAGTCTGCTCTTCCTCCCTGATTAGACTTCCCCTGGTCTGTTCTCCTGGATTTACATGACACCCATCATTTCCAATCATTCATTTCCTTCATATTCCCCCCTTCCTCAGAATTCGCTGGAATTTGATAGGAAAATTGGGGAACTTACTACAAATTTTTTTTATGGTTTCTTCTTCCCATTGATGAGTTTACACCTTTTCGCCTCCGTTTTAAACCCGAGTTTCTCATTCATACCCCAAATTTCGGGCAGGCATTTGAAATGCGTCCAATGGTCCCCCTGTTTTGGCTTTTGAAACGCTTGAAACGCTGCGAAAAGGTACCGAAAATAGAAACCAGGGAAAACTTCTGATTTTGCGAAAGGGGACTCCGGTCATCCGGGGAAAAACGATTGTGGCGAATTTTTCCCCCACCATCACCTCTGCTTCCCTTTGAGGAAGCTAAAAAAGTCAAAAACTGAGTGGTAAATTCTCCTGCCCCGCTCCTGTTCTGTGAGGTGGTGTTGATATAGAAAACCCCCCAGATGTTACCAGTAAAATTAATCATGTGGTTGTTTTCGGGGCCCATCTATCCCCCTCGCTTTCCCTCAAAGTCTGCCAGAGAGTTAGCCCCCTTGACTTTTTTTCCAAAGAAGAAAGATAATGTGCCTTTTAATTTAGGAACTGGAGGAAACGCTAGCGGGTATCGAGGGGGCCCACGACATTTATATTCTTTGCCAACATTTACATCAGTCCCCCTCAGTCCTATTACCCCAAATTTTTTTTGGGTAAAAGGATTTCTTCCCAGTGTAAATTTTTGTTCCCCTTTTCTCAAACCCCAGGTACTAGGGGACATGAAGCCCCCCATACCCCCCCCCATTGCCTTACAGTGCAGTTTGAAAGTGATGGAATGCCGGAAAAGACGCGTGTGGTATTTATGACACACAGCTCTCCACTGTCAAAATTTTATGGGCGTTACCAAAACCCCATACGCTTTTTGGGTACGTATTTGTAATGCTTTGTAAAAACCACTGTTATTGCCATATTTTTGACCTTGAGAAGGGATAAAAACAAAATTGAGGGGGAAAAATTTTCCCAAGCCATTTTGGCCTCGAGGCACACCATCCTTCCAAGAACTTTTTTTAAATGACAGACATTTTCCGGTTCGTTAATAATGTGCTCAACGACTTATCCAAACTGGGTGTCCCAGGATGTGTTCTACACAAAACTTTTTTTCCCCTTTCTATAAATGATTTTTTCAGTCTTCCATCCCAAAATTTTTACCATGTTGATGACCGGGTTTCCCGGGAGGTGCGACGTCACCTTTAAAGTTTTTTTCCAGCATGCGGTCACGGGCCAGTTGGGGCCCCCACATGGGGTTAAATTTTCCGCAAAACTCACAAATTACTTTACTGACCCCTCACCCGATCATCCTTTTTACTTATAACCCATCCCCGAACGTGATAAGGTGGTTTTTAGGGTTCTTTGACCGAGGTTATCCAAACCCCTTTCTTCCCGAAGACAACTTCGCCGCTGGGTCTTCTTAAAACCTCCTTTCTTTCATGGGGGTGACCGCAATTTCCTCTTTTACATTCACCCCCTATTTTATTTAAACTGATATTGACCGATCTTTCAGCCGCTTTCCCCTACTCATCTAGCCCAACCCTTTCATCACCAAGGGTACGTGCCGGTGCCGCCTCCCGTTTAGGCCCCGGAATCAACGCCCATCCTTATCCCACGCCGGATGCCCATTGCCTTGCTGCATGTACGCCCTTTTAGATCTCTGAATCCTTCCATTTATAGAATGGTCACCATATTAGTAGATATTCTTTATTTGTTCGGGCCCCCTGTTTGCTCCCTTTCTTTCCCCCATTCCCTTTTCTTCTTTTCAATTTCCCCCTTTTTATGAATGAGCATTTATTTTCCTTACCCTGGGGAAATTCCAGCTGTTAGTCTGTTCTTTCACTCCCCTTTCCCCCAAAACCCAACTGTCATGGAGCTTCCGTTTTTTTCTTGACCACTTACTCTTTCTCATGCCAGCAGGGACAGATGGTTTCCCCCGTCTACCCGATAGGGTTCGCAGTGTTTCCCCACAGGCAACGGGGCATTTACTATCTACTTGTATCTTTGGCTGAATTTTAGCCATTCTTTTCAGCAAAACTGTTTTCATCTATGCCTTTATCATTTGTGGTTGTTCAGACTCCCCAGTGTTTTTTAAGGGTATAAGAAATTTTAACACCTACCCTTAGTCCTCCGTATCCCTCTTTTGGGACGCCGCTCCTGGGCCCATAAAGAATTGTTTTTTTTTGGGGCCCTTCATGTTGGGCGACAGGAATGAACAGGCAGACACTGCGGCGCAGCATGACCTACCAGTTTAATAGAGGTGTTCCATTTACGGGCTATTTTGCGCAAAGACCACCCTTCACAACCAAAAAACGTTTCATTTCCACCGAAAAATCAACTATTAAACCGGAAAGGACTGGCGCCTTCTTTTTCACCAGTGCCGGGTTGGGGGACTACTTTTCCCGCCTCCGGATTGGTACTGCCCTTTCTCGTGATATCTCTGGAGGGACCCCCTTCCTGTGAGAATTGTGGGTTTCCCTTATCAGTCAGCCGGGGTTTCGTTAGACGCCCCCTTTATCAGCAAAACGCAAAATTTTCCCCCAACGCTGCCTTTCCCCCTCCCCTTTCCCTTTTTTACCTTCCTTCTTGCTGATGGACCCACCTTTTATCCAGACACTTTTACTTTTTTAAAAACGACTTATCCCCAAACTCATATGATACCTTGGCATCTCCCCCTTTTTTACCTCAATTTTTCCTCCCTACCCTGCATATCCCCTTTTCCCCCTTTTTTGTAACAAATCCCCCCCCTTTGCCCCCCAACACCCTTTTCTTCTTCCCCCTCCTCACCCCAGAAACCCTTTTTGGGTTTGATTTTTTTTTAAAAAAGTAGTGCACCTTTTAGAAACTGAGCTCTAGACTTAAGAAATTTAATGAAGATTAAATGATATTTCAGTTTTGGGTGGGGAAATCCCCTAGAGTTCAAATTTCCCCCGTTTAGCCACCAGACCAGCTGGGGTTTTGAGACCAGACCGTGGGGTTTAACCCGGCCGGGGGATGGGTTTGGTCTTATATTAATGAATGGTCTGAAAAAACAGAGGCCCCAGTCTCGAATGTATAGTGCTGATGAGAATTTTTAGGTGTTTGTCCCCCCATCATTCAATCATGAAGAGAGGAACCAGGGCAAACCCACAAAGCCGCTTTCCCAAATTTTGTTTCTAACATTGGTGGTTTGCACTGTTTGAAACTGATAGTTTCAGACAAATTGGCCCAGCCATGTTTTTTAACCCTTTCACTGTTCACATTTTAAGAAAAAAATTTGTTTGAAAATGGTTGACAGTCTTTTTCTAAAGATAATGACAGCAAAAAAACTAAAATTTACAAAACTATGGAATTAAAAACGCTTTGGGCAGCTTTTCTTTTTTGATTAACATTGAGTTATTTGCCAATATTTTCCACAACTAAGGAATTAAACCCTTTGGTCTCCTTCCTCAGCCCAAATCTAAGTAACCCCCCAATCCTCCCTTCCTTATCCCATCATCCCCATTTCCCCCTTTTTTTCCCCTTTCCTACCCCCTCCCAACCCTCTCCCAACCCTCCCCTTTCCTCGTCTCATTTGTAGTCTCTGGGGTCGTCCTCTCTGGCATTACAGTTTCTAAGTAGGGGGAAGTGTGCTGGGGGTCACTCGGGGGTGGTGTAGTTTGCCATGGAATCTGAATTGTCTGGAGGTGCCCTGCTCCCTTCCCAGATTTCAGAGAAGTGGGTGAGGTGTCCTGCAGATAATGGGTGTATCTCCAGAGGCTGCCTGTTGGTTCTGGGAGGTGACAGCCGAAGGAGGTATGCTTTGTGGTGGGTTTCCGACTGCCCTTTCTTTTGTCTGCCGAGGTGGCTTGGTAGGTATGAGGTTGCTATCCCAGAGCACTGGTTTGCTGGCATGAAGGGTAGGGTATGGCACGGGTTCCTTGCTGCATCTGCACTACTAGTGGGCTCAAGGTCTTCTCTGATGAGGGGAAGAACTTGTAGCCGTTCCATGCCTTCTAGTGACTGTCCCTCTGCTGTCCCTCTTTTTTTTCTTTCCTTCTTTCTTTTTTCTTTAACCCTTTGGGGGTTTCGGACGTACTAGTACGTCTTACGACCCAGGGTTTTTGACGTTCTAGTACGCCTAAATTCTAGCGCCCTCAAATCTAGTGAGAGAAAGCTGGTAGGCCTACATATGAAAGAACGGGTCTATGTGGTCAGTGTGCACAGTATAAGAAAAATCCTGCAGCCAGCACACAGTGCTTAATGAGAAAAAAAAAACTTTGTGTTTTTGGATTAAAACAGCGACTTTGCACTGTATTTTCGTATAGTATTTATTGTTGTATTCTAGTTTTCTTGGTCTCATTTTATAGAATGGAAGACATATTACAGAAATTGAGATGATTTTGACTGGTTTTACAATGAAAAGTACCTTGAAATTGAGCTCAAAGTAGCAGAAATGTTTGATTTTTACCAAAGTTCAAAAGCAAACAAATCATGCCAAGCGTCCAATACACATCAACTGGTGAGTCTAATATTCTTTCACAAGTGCGCTGATATTATTTATACCATTTCTACACTAATGCAGTAGTCTGCATAACAGTAAATCTTATTTTTTTTTGTAGAATAAAAATTCAAAGTGGAAAGCCAAAGAAATATAAGAGGGGCCTGAGGATGTGACTGACGAACAGAGAACTTGTTATTTTAGTGCCAGGAATGTCTTTCTTGTTTATTCTGGACCCTATTTGGAAATTGGCATCTTTTGAAATTTGTGTGAAATTGGCAAAATTGCTAAATTCTGACCACTTTATTCGATAGTTGAAATCGGTAAATGGATGGTTTCTTGTACTCATTCGATAGAAAAAATGGAGTTCTAGCGAAATAGTTATGATTTTTGTCGACTAGTACACTGAAATTGGCCAAAAATAGGGCTCAAAGTGGGCAAAATCGCCGATGCATAAACATCGTCAAGACCCCTAACTTCGCGAGAGCATAGTTCCATAAGTTTTCCATCAAATTTCATACTTTTGGTGTCATTATGATCGGGAAAAGATTATCTTTTCATAAGAACTTTTTTTTTTTTTTAATTTGGCTGACCCTGAGAACAAGTCTCTGTCAGCCCTGTCGACCCCCAAAGGGTTAAAATAACAACAAAGAAGCACCACTATCATGGAGTCTTCATTCTGTAATAACCCTCCTCCCAGGCCCCTTTCTGTTCCCACGTTCTGTTCTGACCCGGCTTCATTATTGCACCATTCTCTACACTCTTCTCATATCCCTGTACCTTCTGCTGGTGAAGCTTTGCCACCTGCTCCAGATGCTAAGGCACCACCCGTTTCTGTTAATGCTTCTGCCTCTTGCACGCCTTTAACAATGCGTCCGGTTTCCCCAAATATGGTGCAACGGTTTCTGGATCGCCCACCTCCATCGGGTCGGACTGTCCGTGGCACTAATCCTAAACATCCCAGACCACCTGTTGACGCTGGTTCTTTGATGTCTATCCAAAAACGACCTACTCTACACTCGCTTCCTTTGCGTACCATGTTTACAAGTAAACAGTGGACTAAATTCTTTTTCCTACAACCGACATCTCCAACTGATTATCTTTCTCGTCATAGTATTGGTAAAGCTCTTTTACAACATGTTGACCAAAATATATCCTTTCATGCTCTTCAAAGCGGTACGTGCATTGTTACAGTTCAGAATTGAGAACACGCTCATGATCTTTCCAATATAACTTCCATAGATAACATTCCAGTCTCAGCTCATAAGCACGCTCCTCTCAATTCTTGCAGTGGTACGGTGGTTTTATCTTATACCATTATACAGAGTGATTTTCTGTCTTGTGGCAATGATATTTTAGAGCAATTAGCCCTTCAAGACCTATTCTCAAAGTGGATACTCCTCCATTTTAAGTGTCTCAAGTTGAAATCTAGTAACAGGATGTTTGGGTAGAAGTTGGGAGATTTTTCAGACAGTGGTAAATTTTCACAAGCTGCTGCTGGAAATGCTGGAAAGTTGCATCTGGAGGTTTGTATACAACCACAATGACAAGGTTTTGGTTTTCAGTCTTTGCTGCCAAAATTTCAATTACATCATTTGAGGCGTTTAGTAGTTCTGAGCAAATGAGCGACTCTGTGACGTACAGGCCAACCCCCCTACCCCCCCTTGTTGCCTGTTTGGTCTGCCGCATCTGAATAGGTTATAACCTGGGATCCATATTTCGTTGTCAAAATGATCCTTTGTGTGAGTTTCTGTGAATGCTGCAAACATTGCATTTCACTCTGTGAGCAGTCCCTTGATGTAAGGGATTTTGTTGTTTGGTGACGGCTTTAGACCCTGTATGTTTGCAAAGACAAATGTCGTTATATTGGTGGAATTTAGGGGGGTTTTATTTGCTGGCTCTAATATCTGTTGTTCTGGGGTGGAGGCCAATGACTGTGCCTCTGCTCCAGAAGTGTTTTCAGTTGGTGTAAGATTGCTGTCATTTCTTGCCAGTCTTTTTTTTTTCCCTCCTGGCCCTAAAAAGCCTCTTTCCCTAGAGAGGTTATGGCTCCCCTCCTTTGTTTCCCATAGTCTGACTGGACTGTGTCTTCTTGTCCCCTTTAGATGATGTGCCTGGCAGTATGGGGTGTAGCATTTTCTTTCATGGACTGACGAGTGACACATTTCAGGGTGAAATAGGTTACAGGAAGGGGAGTTGCACTCTCCTGTTATGTGGGTGCGGCATTTTTTGGGATGGTCAGAGGTGCATGTCCCACCTGTTGTACCAGATATACCATGCCTGCAGATACCCAGGGCATAGAATTTTCATAGATTGGAGTTCTGCTTGCTAGGATTCATTGCAGCTGCTTTCACTGGTGGTGCATTTTTGTTTGTTTCCCCTCTCCATACTGCCTCTGTATGGACATCGGTGCTTCCACCAGGTTTTGCTGGTAGTGTGTCAACACTATTCCCTGAGGCATCATCCCCTTTTGTTCCATCTCCAGCAGTATCTCTTATTTTGTACCTGTGTAAGTTGGATAGTGATGCCTTTACTTGTTTCATAAGAACATAAGAAAGGAGGAACACTGCAGCAGGCCTGTTGGCCTATACTAGGCAAGTCCTTTACAATTCATCCCACTAACAAAATGTTTGCCCAACCCAATTTTCAATGCCACCCAAGAAATAAGCTCTGATAACTCTATCCACTCATCTGCAACATTTAATTCAACTGATATCAGCTCGGCATTAATTTGTTACTGAAAAGAAAATAATGCATTCATGCTGAGAGGAAAAAGAATCTTAATTAAAATTGCCCGAAATAAATAATTCCATAAGAATGCAAGGAGCCACAGAAGCACAAAAGCGGTGCACACAATCATGTAGGTGATTATGATCTCTGTAGCTTGAGTGTTATTCATTATTTAACTCTCAGATGAAGTCTGTCACGAGTTACGAACTTTTGGTTCACTGTCTTCCAGGAGAACACTAGCACCCTCAAGTGCACTGTCTTCCAAGACAGCCCTGTCCAACCCACCCATTTTATTTTCCCAGCTGTCATACCATGCTGATATGTCTTCCAAGAAGGATCTTTTATTGGTGTTGTCTTTTAATTTAGATGTAATTTTCTCATACAGGTGTATCTCGTTTGGGCAGACCCAAAAACATTTCTCTGATTTTATATCAGATGTGGTCGCTGGTTTAAAATCCCTGCACACCCCATGGGACCATTTACCACAGATTGCAAGCAATCTAGGCATGCTTTCATCCATGACCCTTTCTGCAGACCACAGATTTTTCTCTTAGCTATAAATGACCTACATTACATTCTTCCATTGCATATTGGGTCGTCACTTTATGTGGATGACTCGGGCGCTGACTGTTGAGTTTCCCATTGGACCACTTCTCATGGCTTTAAATTTTCTAGTACAAAAACCCATTTCATTACCGTCACTAGACGTCCTCTTATCCTAGATATTCCATTGTATTTACATGGCTCTCACATTCCAGAATGTGATAGTCATGTTTCTTGGCCTTCATGTAAAATGGAAGATGGTGCAACGTAATGTTATACCAGAAATATCTCCGGGAAGCACCCTGGCTCAACAGGCACATACCAGGGAACTAATGAGGCTTTGTGAAAAGTACTCATTAAACCAACAGATAATTGATCCCACTAGAAATGAAAATACCATGGATTTGATATTCGCAAACAACGAGGAACTAATCAGAGACATAACAGTTACAAAAACAATATACTGGTCACAGACCGGTCCGCGGGGGCGTTGACCCCTGGAACTCTCTCCAGGTAAACTCTGATCACAACATTATAGAAGTTCAAATGACTACTAACTCAGGGTTAGGGTACTGCATCACTAATGTTAGAGACAGGAAGTTCAGTAAGTTTAATTTTAACAACCATAGAATTGACTGGGAAAAAATAAACCAAGAGCTATTAGACATATCCTGGGAATCAGACATGAGCACCCTAAACCCCCACCAGTGCCTAGAGAAGCATACAAGGTGTGTATGAAGCACATACCATTGAGGAAACCCAGAAGATCAGATATAGAGAGAGAGAGAGAGAGCATAGCAGATGGTACAGAAGAAAACGGGTTACTGAATTGCTTAAAAACACAAATATGCTGCAACAGAGGAAAGATAGGCTTAACTGAGAGATCACTGAAATAGAGCAAAAACTTAGGATGTCGTACCTAACAGAAGAAGTACAAAGGGAAGAAAGGGCCATACAGGATATTGAAAGGATTGCAAAATATTTCTAGTCCTATGCAAAATCCAAGCTAAGAACTACCTGTAGAATTGGGCCACTACTGAGAGGAGATTCGTATTCTGACGATGAACAGGAAATGAGTGAAATCCTAAGAGAACAGTGAGTCGGGTGTTCAGCAACCCACGAAATGACAACAAGGTAGAAAATGCAGATTTATTTTTCACTCCAGAAGAAGGCTGTGCACACCTACTAACTAACATTAGTACAAATCCCATAGATTTCGAAAAAGAAATGGACAACATACCCACTCACTCAGCACCTGGACCAGATTCATGGAATGCTCTGTTTATAAAGAAGTGCAAAGTACCATTAGCACAAGCACTCAGCATTCTTTGGAGAAAGACCTTAGATCTAGGTGAAACACAGAGTGCAGACATCCCTCCTTTGCATAATGGAGGTAGTAGAGCACTAGCTAAAAATTACAGACCAGTAGCCCTAACTTCTTGCATCATAAAAATATTCAAAAGAGTGATGAGATGGCAGATTAAAAATTTCATGGACCAGCATAACCCAAACCAGAATGGTTTTAGAGCAGGACGATCATGCCTGTTACAGCTGCTGAACCATTATGACAGAATTACGGAGGCATTGGAAGACTACCAAAACTCAGATATGTTTGACACAGATTTTGCAAAAGGTGTTTGACAAATGCAATCATGGAGTGACAGCACACAAAATGAGGGCCATGGGCATTATGGGGAAGGTAAGCAGATGGATTTTTGGGTTCCTAACACACAGAACACAAAAAGTAGAAGTGAACAGTGCAAGATCCAGCATCAGCGAGGTCAAAAGCTCAGTGCCCCAAGGTACTGTCCTGCTGTTTCTCATCTTCATAGCAGACATAGATAAAAACACCCAGCACACTTTCGTATCATCATTTGCAGATGACACTAAAATAAGCATGAAAGTCACTATGGTAGAGGACACTGAAAAAATTACAGGGAGACATAAGCAGGGTTTTCCAGTGGGCAGTCAATAACAACATGACGTTCAATGCTTTGGTGCCTTTCGTTCATCCCCTGTTGAAAGCCTCTATGCAGAGGTGAATGTTCCTTCCTTAGCTGATCGTTTTGATGCTTATTATCTTCATTACTTTGTCCACGCTCATTACATTTGTGTTTCTTCTATGTATAGGCTGATCTCGGACATTAGTAGAAGCCCATTGTTTGTTCGGCACCCCTGCCTACTCTGGCCATTTTCATCTTCACTCACTCCGGTCTTCTCTCCAGTTGCCCCCTTTGCATGTTCATTTAGCATCTGCCTTTTCCCTTCCCCCTTGGGAATTTCCAACAGTTTGTGTCTGTTCTCCCCTACTTCCATGCGCCAAAGCTCTCCTGCCTATGACTGCTTCTCACTCTCTTCTTCTTGATTACTTCTAGACAAGTGCTCATGCTAGATGATTCTAAATTTTCTGATGGTGCTGAGCTCACAGCAGTATTCCCTGACGATGTTGTCTGAAGTTATTTGTTAGACCCACCTAGTATTTTTATTGCCGAGTTGTATGCCATTCTTGTAGTGCTTCTTCGTGTTACATGTACAGTAGACCCCCGGTTTTCGTAATTAATCCGTTCCAGAAGGTTGGCCTAAATCCAAAATAGCCAAAAAACAAAGTAATATTTCCCATAAGAAATAATGTAAATCCAATTAATCTGTTTCAGACACCCAAAAATATTAACAAAAAATAAATTTTATATAGAATAACTGTAGCGTTGCAGCTCTTCAGCGGTTAGTACATTCATTACCTTAAAATATTTGTAGTCTTAATGTAGGGCGAGAGGTGAGTAGTATTTATTTGTAGGAAGTCAGTGTAGGTAGCCGGTAGATGTAGGTGCACGTATGTAGTCCCTCCGGGCTACACCTGCCAGCTACCTACATTGCAGAACACAGCCATATTATTGCCATCTACATACCATGTTCACTGAGTTTAATCATTTCTAACAACTACCTTTAGATGCCATCATAAACAAAGGGAAAAGTAATGAATAATTCATGCCAAGAATTGTAAACAAACACATGTTAAAGGCAGTGACTGGGCCAGATGCCAGATTTACAGTTTTCTCTAACGCTCGACCAGAGAAAATATAATGTTTACTCTCCACCCAACTCGCCACTCAATAGCATATCAACATTACATGTTTATGTATATGCTATGTTCTATGTAACATGTTTCTTATATAATTTTGATGAAAATATCATAGATGGATTAATGAAAATGTCTACATTAACCTAAAATAAGACATTTAACCCCTTAACTGTCCAAACGTAGATCTACGTTCACTCGCCCAGTGCTCGGAATATTTTGAAAAAAAAAAAAATCCTTTTTTTTTAAATGAAGAGGACTTTTTTTTTTACATAAAGTAATGTAAAAAAAAATTCTAGAGTCAATACTTATGGAGATATAAGGCCGCAAAATTGGCGCTTGTCACTCACTTCACGGCAACATGAAGTGCTGCCGCTTGCAGAAGTGTTGCCGATATACCTCTTTTTCTCAGTTTTTTTTCTTTTTAATTTGTATATTTTTTATGTTTTGATAATCTGTAGTAGTTCTTGTGATTTCATAGTTAATCTTTGTTCTGATACTAATATTAGGTACTGAAATAGTACTCAAATAGTCAAAAACACAGTGAAAGGTGAACATTTTTACATTAGTCACATACTATTGTCTAGAAATATATACAGTACATAGTATTTATAGGTCCCAGCAGTGTTTTGGATACGCAAGAGTATATAATAATAGTAATAACAATAAGTTCCCTTGAAACATGATGTAAGATATGTGTCACTCCACTGCTGACAATGCAGCTAATGGTGACATTTGATGAGCATACACTGCCTTCACTTTATTTGTTTTCACTGTTACAAATAAACATGTCTGTCTGTATGTCAAGCTCTCTGTCTGTGTGTGTCTGTCTTTCTCTCTGCCTGTGTGTGTGTGTTTCTGTCTGCTTGTCTGTCTTATCTCAGAGAGTTGCTCACGAACCAACTGGTATTACACACAATCACGTCTGCTTCCTGAATAAGTGAAAATGCATATTACTTGACAGTTACCAGTCATGTTTATTATGCATTATATCTACAAGCACAGTATAGCACTTTGTCTGGATTTTTGGGGTTATCCTAGGTAATTTACACTATGTATAATTGTATTTAAATTTGTGTTTCTGTGAGACAGAGATAGAGAAAGAAATAGAGACAGATGGAGATAGAGACAGCCAATCAGCCAGTCAGGCGCCGGCCAGCCAGCCTGTTGAACACATATTACACATTCCAGAATTGTTTCTTTTTACTTAGGGCATAAGTTATAGGACATTCTGGCAGGATGACACTACCAGTGATACTAAAATTGAAAGGGTGTTACACATGGGTTATTATCAAGGTTTTTGATATTTCTGCGACCATTTGTGGCCACATCCACCTCCAAGCCACTAAACTCAGGATCAGGATCACTTTCCTCTTAAAAGGGAAGTGTTAATATGACATGACTATCGGTGAATCCTTGGTGTTTGCCATGCTGTTTGCTCTAGCTGGTGCTCAATTGAGCTTGTGCTCCCACAAGGTACTAAGTGGTCCCAGATTTTTTTAATACTACTGCAGACACCGAGGGTTAAGACCCAGTCTGTGCTGACCAGGCATCTCAGGCCAATTGTGCCAAATTTGGAGGCAGGAAAAATAAAACATAGCTCTACGTTTGGAGCGCTAGCGGTAAGAACTTAGATCTATGTTCGGACAGTTAAGGGGTTAATGTGCCCTAGAGTGATTATTATTAAACATACATTGCAAGGTGGGAAAAGTACGTGAGTGACCCTGGCCTCGGTGATGTAGTTCTACATGACGGCCACTGAAAGGGTTAGAGGATTTTATGAAAAAATTGCCAGTCAGTATTACAAGAGTACAGGTTGGCTGTCACTAATCCGGCAATCAGTTATCCGGTTCCATCAGTAATCCGGCACTAATTTCAGCTAGCATAATTTCAAATTTTATCATTATACTGACTCAAATTTCATCATTATACTGACTCAGAAATTGTGCAAATGGTTGTAAATCCACAGCAGCAAGCCAATGGAGGAGAAAGTGGTGATGAAAATGAGGAAGATGTAGCAGAAAGTCTCTCTATTGATAGGTTAATTAAGTGTATTCTAACCTAACCACTCTGTAATCCGGCAAACTCACTAATCCGGCACACTACAGGTCCCAGTGATCCTGGATTAGTGATGGCCGACCTGTATTAAAAGGCTGGTTTGATAAAGATGTGCTTGCTAGAGGACCTTACACTAGATCCCAAGGTTCTTTCTGCTCACCCAAGAGCTGAAAACTTCAGTAGCAGAGAAGGTTAAATTAAGGCAATGTTTCTGCCCTGTAATGCCACCTCCTTGATCTAAACTATGTATCTGGAGGTTATTGAAGCCTGCAAGAAGTTGAACCAGATTCAAAGATTTACAGCCCACATAGAGCCAGTAAAGCATATAAATTATTGGGAATGCCTCAAAGTCCTTAACGTGTACTTGCTGCGGCAGAGGAAGAAGAGATACATATATCCATGGAAAGTATTTGAGGGTCTGGCCCCAAATCTGCATGGTGGCATAACATTCTGGAGTGAGAGAAATAAGAAAATGTGTAGAATAAACCCATTGAAAGACAGGGGTGCCAAGGGTACAATAAGAGAAAATTATATTAATATCTGCATTCCCAGACTTTTTAACATTTTGCCAGAAGATATCAGAAACACTGCTGGAACATGTGTAGAAGTTTTTGAGAGGAAACTAGACAATTTCCTCTGCCAAGTGCCTGATCAACCAAGCTGTGACGGATATGTGGGCCAGCGTGCTGCCTGCAGCATCCTGGTTGATCAAGCAAATACCAGACAAGCCTGGCCCAGGGCTGGGCTGCGAGAGTAAGAAAATTATTGATACCCATCAGAGGTGTACCAAAGGTACCAGTCTAGGTTTTTATATGAAGTACTGGTAGTGACTGAAGAGGAGAAAGATTTAAAAAAAAAAAAAAAAAAAAAAAAAAAGAAAGAGAGGCCTGTACACATTGGATAACATCAAAAGGTATAACTTGAGGTCTGCCATCTTTAACCTTGTGGCATAATGGAAGGAACCGAAAAGTGCAACATTAGCTAATACTTGAAATTTATATAATTTCAATACTAAGTTGTACTTGAGGGATTTGAAGCTAGTGATTTTTCATTGTACCCTAAAGGAGATGGGAGAAATAAATGTTAGAGGAGATGTGATGGCATGGTTAGAAAGAAAATGATAACAATCCTGACCTTGATTGATATAGAAACTCCACATACAATTAATGTTCTCAAGCACATTGACCTCTGACAAAAGTGATGTGCAGGACTATTATCCATACTTGTGAAATTCTTAGAATGTCAAAAGGGAGAAGCAACAACTTGACAAACAATTGAAACTGGATTTATTCTTTAAACTTGTTTCATATTCTAAGTTTTTTTTTTTTTTTTTAAATTTGTCTTCTCAACCACCTACAACTTTACCAGTGGAGCTTTACAGCTCCTCCAGCGCAGAATAAAAACTATTCTGAATCACCACCAGACAACACAGCAAAATAAATCTCATCTGTCCACCAAGAAAGGTAAGTAATATTTCTGTAAACTGCTATAAAATTGATGTGCTGTAATTATACTCAATTGCACTTGTACGGTGCAGTTGTAGCCTCAGCTCCTTCATTTATATTTACAGCATAGTGCAGTACCTTTTTACAATTTGCAATATTCTTAGTGTCCGGTATAGACTTAAACCAACGGACAAAGTCCTCTGCTCATACCTTTTGTCCGTTTGTTACAATCTTGAGAAATGGGCAGTTGGCATTAACAGACACTCCCCTTCCCCTCTTTTAGTACGTTAAATCGATGGTTTACTGTACATGTAAATGTTTAACTCTTTCATTACATTTCTAATTTGTATGTAATTTAGTTTGTGGAGAGTTATACTGTGGCCCTACTGGGCTGAGGTGGATGGTAGAGGTTCTGGTATTGAATTTGATGGTTGTACTGGTTGTATTTTCTTCATAATTCCAAGACTTAAATGCTTATACCTTTTCTTGCCACTTTCAGCAACACTTGTATGCCTACTGGGTGCCAGGATCACTTGGCAGCTACAAGATATGGCAATTTAAAGATCAAAATGCAATTCACAATCACAGCTAGCTCCTAGGAGAGAATCTTAATAGACATGTATGCATGAAGGCTGGGATGGGGGTGGCAGGGGATGGTGGTTGGTCTTCCCCGCTGACACAGTGGTTTGACCCACAGCCAGGCAGTAGCCTGAGCTAGGGAAATTTTTTCCCCACCCGCAAACGGAACTGTTTTAAGTTAATTTTTCAAAGTGTTGAATAAAATTAGGCCGCAGTTTTTCAATAGTGTAATAACCAAAATGTGGCAAATAAAGCCCTGTAATATAATGGTCTGCTGTATATATATATTTTTTTTTTTTTATTAAATATTTTGTACCAAGTCAGAATTTGGCATCCCTGTATAACAAGTACTGTAAAATATACTGCAAAGATATATCCTACAATATAATCATCCAACGAACAACAGAAGACCAAGGGAGGAGTATGATCAAAATAGCAAGGTGATGATTCATACACTGAAAAAAGTGGCTGAGAGGGCAAAAAGAAATAAAGCTAAACTTTTGTTACTAGGCCTAAGACTTAAATCCACAAGAAGATTGATTGGAAGAACCAAGACACTCATGGAGATGAGCCAATGAAATGACTTAGTCTTCATGCAAAAAATGAATTAGACTCAGGGGAAGAGCAGGAGAGGACAGTGGTAACTCCAGAGAGACCTCAACAGACTGCAGATGTTGGCAAGCCAGTTACTTCTCTATTTCAACTAAAACAGATGGAAGGAGAAGAGGGCAGATCAGACAGAGTACAGCATGGGTGGAAAAAAGCTACAAATATCAAGGAGTGAAAAGAACCTAGGATGAATATAACTCCTAGCCTATTGTCAGAATTGCACATAAACCGTATAACAGTAGTGGCATATGCAAGATTAACATATCCTAATCAGAACCCAATATATGACATATGTTAGACCAATCTAACAGAACCCAATACATGACATATGTTAGAATAATCACTGAGTATGCTGCCCCAGCATTGAGCCCACACCTGATCAGGCACATAATGGAATTGGACAGGGTCCAAATGTTTGCAACTAGGCTAGTACAAGAAATGAGAGGTATGCACAGTGAGAAGAGGTTTAAAGAACTGGGTCTGATGACCTTAGAGGAAAGAAGGACAAGGACGACAATGATTACTACTCTACAAAATCTTAAGAGGAATTGATATGGGTGATAAGGACAACGTGTTGGAATTAAGAGGACCAGGGTCAAGGGGACGTATGTGGACGCTGAAGACAAATGAGCCAGAGGGATGTAAGGAAGGATTTCTTTAGTTTCAGGGTGTTTGAAAAGTGGAATGACTTGGATGAGGCAAACTCAGTATACTTCAAGAGTAGACATAATAATGCTCAAGAGGCCAGAAGTCAGTGATAATTGTCAAGATGGTCTGTGAGGTGGAGCCAAGAGCAAAGTATCAACCCCAGCAAGTACAAATTGAAGATTGAGACACTTATACAACATACGGGAAACTTTATTGAAGAAACATTTCACCACACAGTGGCTTTGTATTGGACTGATGAAGCCACTGCGTGGCGAAACGTTTCTTCAATAAAGATTCTTATATGTTGCATAAGTGCCTCAATCTTCAACTTGTTGGTTTTAAACCATTTATCACATCTGTCAGACACTGCAACATCATGGAATCTTGATACAAAGAATTCTTCAACACTTGTCCAACCTTTGGATGATGACCTACTTAGACTAGTGGATGGTTCCACTATGACCCTGCCTCCTCCTGCTTTGTCTCACCTGGCTACAGTACATAAACCGCTTCTATGGCCTTATGCTGTACTTTCTACAAGATTGATGGACTGAACATGTCGACTCCAGGCTGAGGGACTGATTACCTCAAACTCCTCCTCTCCTTACACCTTTCTGCTTTATATTGGACTGATGAAGCCACTGTGTGGTGAAACGTTTCTTCAATAAAGATTCCCATATGTTGGATAAGTGTCTCAATCTTCAACTTGTCAGTTTTAAACCATTTATCACACAAGCACAAATTGCGGAATATAGCATGTGTGGTGAGTGGTGGAAGAGTTGATTATATCAGTGAGTGCCAGGCAGTCAACAAGATAAACAGTTGGCCTAGGTGGCCTGCTGTTAAATGACTTTTGCCACTGTTTATTAATAAAATTACTAGATTTTTCTGTTTTGTAAAATATTTGGAGTTGAGTTCTTCATTATTTGATAGAAATTTTTTCACTAAATCATTATCAGTTTTTGGTGTATATATTTTTTAAACTAAATTTTGCATTTTTTGTCACTTCATATTTTTTTATGAAATGAAATACATGTATTGAAATAGTTTTGTAACTCACAATATGTGTAATTTATTTAAAGAAATCATTGTGGGATGATTTACAGTTGACATATTTTGGGATTTGATACAGGAGTTTTGCTGTACAGTAGGGCCCCACTTCTATGGCAGATTCGGTTCCAGGCTACCGCTGGAAAGCGGCATATAAATGCCAGATAACAAGTTTACACTAACATATACAGTGGAACCCCGAATATCAGCCGCTGCATTTATTGGCTGAATCGTATTTAGGCCGGTATTTGGGCTGAAATTTTACTCCGTATTTCGGCCGGTGCCTCACAAATCGGCCATATTAGACGCGTCAGCCCACCTCCCGCCAAACATTTTCTTAAAATCCATTGGTTTTTGTGCTTGTTTGTTAAGTGTGACTGTGAAATAAGCCACCATGGGCCCAAAGAAAGTTCCCAGTGCCAGTCCTTTGGTAAAGAAAGTGAGAAACACGATAGAATTGAAGAAAGAAATGATAGGAAAATATGAAAGTGGTGTGTGTGTGCTCCAGCTTGCCAGGATGTATGGCAAAGAAAGAAAAAATCAAGGAAACTGATGTGGCGAAAGGGGTAAACATGTTAACAAAAAAGAAATCACAAACAATGGAAGATGTGGAGAGAGGCAGGGAGTGTGGCAGGCATGCAGGGAGTGTAGCAGGCATGCAGGGAGTGTAGCAGGGAAACAGGGAGTGTAGTAGGCAGGCAGGAAGTGTAGCAAGCAGGGAGGGAAGTAACCCCAGAGGGGGCTTTGATACCTGAAGTCCTTATGGAGGGGGATTCCCCTTCCAAACAGTAATAAGTCCTCCTCCTCTTTTCCTCCTTGTCTTTCATAAACCAACAAGAGTCTTCAATAAAGGTTTGTAATAGTGATTTAAATCTTCGTTTATTTATTTCATTTAGTTCTCATTGTTTTGTGTATCTTTAAAAAATGTATTTTTTGTTAATATTTTTGGGTGTCTGGAATGGATTAATTGTATTTACATTAATTCTTTTGGGAAATATTGCTTTGAATTTAGGCCGACCTTCTGGAACGGATTACGACCAATATTTGGGATTCCACTGTATTAAGTTAAAAGAAATAGAACTAGGCATTAAAAACAATAAAAAGTAAAATACATACACACACAGTACACTCATTACTTAAAATATTTGTACTTTTAATGTAGGGTGAGAGGTGAGTAGTATTTATTGTAAGAGGTCAGGTGCGGTAGGTATGGCCACCCCACGCACACATAATATGCATTTAAAGTGTCCTACAGCAATAAAATGCACATACATTACACTCATAACTTACGTTTAAATATTTGTAGTCTTAATGGAAGGCGAGAGGTTAGTAAACGAGATAAAAATGAATAAATGGGAGAGAGAGAGAGAGAGAGTAAATGAGAGAGGACAGAGACGTGGAGCCTGTAAACAAGCAGACGAACGCGTTTGGTTTTGGTTCATACACATTCATTTCCATGATTATGAAGCTTATACAGGTTGACCGTCACGAATCCTACATCATTGGGACCTGTAGGGTGCCGGATTAGTGATTTTGCCAGATTAGAGTGGTCAGGTTAGAATACACTTAACCCAATGGTAATATTTCCACATGGGCAATTTTGCCCACTTTATGCCCTATTTTTGGCCCATTCTATTGTTTCAGTCTACCAAACTCATAGCTTTTTCGCTAGTATTCCTTCTGTTCTGTCGATTGAGTACAAGGCACTGCCCATTTACCTAACTAACAAAAAAAGGCACAATACCGTGACTGGAATGATACACAAATAACCCGCACATAGAAATCAGAAATCAGTAATTTGGCCAATTTCACACAAATTTCAAAATATGTCAATTTGAAAATAAGGTCCAGAATAAACAAGCAGACATTCCTGACACTAAAAGAGCATTTTCTCTGTTCATTAGTCACGTGTTCAGGCCCCACTTATATTACGCTTGCTTTCCATTTTGAATTTTTATTCACACAAAAAATAGATTTACTATTATGCAGTCTACTGCATTATTGTAATAATTTAATTTTTTTTTTATTTATTTATGTCTTTGCAAATAGTACATTGAGATTTTGTATTTACAATAATGGGTTGCAATGCAAAGAGAGCCTCTATTATACCTAGGCATTATGGGCCGACTTAACATTATTGGCTTACAGACTACCTAACACTAAGAATTATGTCATAGTTGTACAGTAGAATATTAACTATATCATAGTTGTACAGTAGATTATTAATTATAAGTGAATCTAATTTATATAAGACAAAAGATATATTCATATATTAAAAAATGCTTTTTGTGAAAACAATGATTCAATTATATTCCTGTCAACAATGGATAAAAGGTTCAAAGTAATTGTTGAAATTATGATGTGGGAATACATAAGTGAGTATGTGTGTGCTGAGTATTTAGCATTTAGTCTAGGGTGATTAAGTGGCTTTTGAGAAGAGTCTTAAATTGATTTTCAGACCAGGTTACTTTAGTTATTTTTTTTTTTATTACACTGGCCGATTCCCACCAAGGCAGGGTGGCCCGAAAAAGAAAAACTTTCACCATCATTCACTCCATCACTGTCTTGCCAGAATGGTGCTTTACACTACAGTTTTTAAACTGTAACATTAGCACCCCTCCTTCAGAGTGCAGGCACTGTACTTCCCATCTCCAGGACTCAAGTCCGGCCTGCCGGTTTCCCTGAACCCCTTCATAAATGTTACTTTGCTCACACTCCAACAGCACGTCAAGTATTAAAAACCATTTGTCTCCATTCACTCCTATCAAACACGCTCACGCATGCCTGCTGGAAGTCCAAGCCCCTCGCACACAAAACCTCCTCTACCCCCTCCCTCCAACCTTTCCTAGGCCGACCCCTACCCCGCCTTCCTTCCACTACAGACTGATACACTCTTGAAGTCATTCTGTTTCGCTCCATTCTCTCTACATGTCCGAACCACCTCAACAACCCTTCCTCAGCCCTCTGGACAACAGTTTTGGTAATCCCGCACCTCCTCCTAACTTCCAAACTACGAATTCTCTGCATTATATTCACACCACACATTGCCCTCAGACATGTCATCTCCACTGCCTCCAGCCTTCTCCTCGCTGCAACATTCATCACCCATGCTTCACACCCATATAAGAGCGTTGGTAAAACTATACTCTCATACATTCCCCTCTTTGCCTCCAAGGACAGTCCTTTGTCTCCACAGACTCCTAAGTGCACCACTCACCCTTTTCCCCTCATCAATTGTATGATTCACCTCATCTTTCATAGACCCATCCGCTGACACGTCCACTCCCAAATATCTGAATACATTCACCTCCTCCATACTCTCTCCCTCCAATCTGATATCCAATCTTTCATCACCTAATCTTTTTGTTATCCTCATAACCTTACTCTTTCCTGTATTCACTTTTAATTTTCTTCTTTTTCACACCCTACCAAATTCATCCACCAATCTCTGCAACTTCTCTTCAGAATCTCCCAAGAGCACAGTGTAATCAGCAAAGACCAACTGTGACAACTCCCACTTTATGTGTGATTCTTTATCCTTTAACTCCACGCCTCTTGCCAAGACCCTCGCATTTACTTCTCTTACAACTCCATCTATAAATATATTAAACAACCACGGTGACATCACACATCCTTGTCTAAGGCCTACTTTTACTGGGAAATAATTTCCCTCTTTCCTACATACTCTAACTTGAGCCTCACTATCCTCGTAAAAACTCTTCACTGCTTTCAGTAACCTACCTCCTACACCATACACCTGCAACATCTGCCACATTGCCCCCCTATCCACCCTGTCATATGCCTTTTCCAAATCCATAAATGCCACAAAGACCTCTTTAGCCTTATCTAAATACTGTTCACTTATATGTTTCACTGTAAACACCTGGTCCACACACCCCCTACCTTTCCTAAAGCCTCCTTGTTCATCTGCTATCCTATTCTCCGTCTTACTCTTAATTCTTTCAATAATAACTCTACCATACACTTTACCAGGTATACTCAACAGACTTATCCCCCTATAATTTTTGCACTCTCTTTTATCCCCTTTGCCTTTATACAAAGGAACTATGCATGCTCTCTGCCAATCCCTAGGTACCTTACCCTCTTCCATACATTTATTAAATAATTGCACCAACCACTCCAAAACTATATCCCCACCTGCTTTTAACATTTCTATCTTTATCCCATCAATCCCAGCTGCTTTACCCCCTTTCATTTTACCTACTGCCTCACGAACTTCCCCCACACTCACAACTGGCTCTTCCTCACTCCTACAAGATGTTATTCCTCCTTGCCCTATCCACGAAATCACAGCTTCCCTATCTTCATGAACATTTAACAATTCCTCAAAATATTCCCTCCATCTTCCCAATACCTCTAACTCTCCATTTAATAACTCTCCTCTCCTATTTTTAACTGACAAATCCATTTGTTCTCTAGGCTTTCTTTACTTGTTAATCTCACTCCAAAACTTTTTCTTATTTTCAACAAAATTTGTTGATAACATCTCACCCACTCTCATTTGCTCTCTTTTTACATTGCTTCACCACTCTCTTAACCTCTCTCTTTTTCTCCATATACTCTTCCCTCCTTGCATCACTTCTACTTTGTAAAAACATCTCATATGCTAACTTTTTCTCCCTTAGTACTCTCTTTACATCATCATTCCACCAATCGCTCCTCTTCCCTCCCGCACCCACTTTCCTGTAACCACAAACTTCTGCTGAACACTCTAACACTAGTTTTTAAACCTACCCCATACCTCTTCGACCCCATTGCCTATGCTCTCATTAGCCCATCTATCCTCCAATAGCTGTTTATATCTTACCCTAACTGCCTCCTCTTTTAGTTTATAAACCTTCACCTCTCTCTTCCCTGATGCTTCTATTCTCCTTGTATCCCATCTACCTTTTACTCTCAGTGTAGCTACAACTAGAAAGTGATCTGATATATCTGTGGCCCCTCTATAAACATGTACATCCTGAAGTCTACTCAACAGTCTTTTATCTACCAATACATAATCCAACAAACTACTGTCATTTCGCCCTACATCATATCTTGTATACTTATTTAATCTCTTTTTCTTAAAATATGTATTACCTATAACTAAACCCCTTTCTATACAAAGTTCAATCAAAGGGCTTCCATTATCATTTACACCTGGCACCCCAAACTTACCTACCACACCCTCTCTAAAAGTTTCTCCTACTTTAGCATTCAGGTCCCCTACCACAATTACTCTCTCACTTGGTTCAAAGGCTCCTATACATTCACTTAACATCTCCCAAAATCTCTCTCTCTCCTCTGCATTCCTCTCTTCTCCAGGTGCATACATGCTTATTATGACCAACTTCTCGCATCCAACCTTTACTTTAATCCACATAATTCTTGAATTTACACATTCATATTCTCTTTTCTCCTTCCATAACTGATCATTCAACATTACTGCTACCCCTTCCTTTGCTCTAACTCTCTCAGATACTCCAGATTTAATCCCATTTATTTCCCCCCACCGAAACTCCCCTACCCCCTTCAGCTTTGTTTCGCTTAGGGCCAGGACATCCAACTTCTTTTCATTCATAACATCAGCAATCATCTGTTTCTTGTCATCCGCACTACATCCACGCACATTCAAGCATCCCAGTTTAATAAAGTTTTTCTTCTCTTTTTTAGTAAATGTCTACAGGAGAAGGGGCTACTAGCCCATTGCTCCTGGCATTTTAGTCGCCTCATACGACACGCATGGCTTACGGAGGAAAGATTCTTTTCCACTTCCCCATGGACAATAGAAGAAATGAAGAACAAGAGCTATTTAGAAAAAGGAGAAAAACCTAAATGTATGTATATATATATGCATGTGCGTGTCTGTGAAGTGTTACCAAAGTGTAAGTAGGAGTAGCAAGATATCCCTGTTATCTAGCATGTTTATGAGACAGAAAAAGAAACTAGCAATCCTACCATCATGCAAAGCAGTTACAGGTTTCTATTTCACAGTCATCTGGCAGGACGGTAGTACTTCCCTGGGTGGTTGCTGTCTACCAACCTACTACCTACTACTTTAGTATCTTCTGGTAATGAGCTCCATATTTTGGGGCCCTTTATGTGCATAGAGTTTTTACACAGTGTGATATGGACACGAAGTACATCAAAAAGAGATCCGTGTCTTGTGTTATGGTCATGTGTCCTGTTAACGTTGGTGAGGAGAAGTTTGAGTGGAGGGTTTATATTTGCATGTATTGTTCTGTGTATGTAGTAGGTACATGAATAAGTATGGATGTTCTTAATGGTGAGCAGATTCAGACTTTTAAAAATTGGTGGAGTATGCTGGCAGGAGTGGGAATTTGTTATCATTCTGACTGCTGCCTTTTGCTGGGTTATTAAAGGTCTTAGGTGATTGAATGTTGTTGATCCCCATGCACAAATTCCATAGGTGAGATAAGGGTATAGTGCCAGGAGAGCTGATTGTGGAACGTAGTACCTTATCTTTGATAGTATGCCTACAGTCTTAGAGATTTTCTTGGTGATTTGTTTTATGTGTGTCCGGAACTTAAGGCTACTGTCAAGGTGGATACCTAGGAATTTTCCCTCTGTAATTCTTGTGACTGATGATCCATTTAGCGTTATGTTAATTGGATCATTTGCAGCTTTGTTTCCAAACTGAATGAAATATGTTTTATCAGTTTTATCAATATTCAGTATTCAAGTCATCAAGTAATGTCAGCCCATTCATGACTGCATATTAGACCAATCAGTTGGACACACATTGGACAATGATGTCATTTGTTTTCTCTTGTACATCGGCAAAAATCTAACATTTCCACTACTTTGAGCTCAATTACAAGGTACTTTCCCTCATGAAACCAATCAAAATCATATCTATTTCTGTAGTATGTCATCTATTCTATCAAGTGAGACCAAAAAATGAGAATGCAACCATGAAAACCATACGAAAATACACCATAAAGTCATTGTTTTGCACCAAAATCAGTTTTTTTTTTCTCATTATGCACTGTGCTGCAGGATTTTTTTATATAGTGCACACTTACCACACAGACCTATTCTCTCATATGCAGACCCAAATTTACCAGTCACAGTTTATCTGAGTGAGCTGAGCTCATGGCGACTGACAATGGCTTCAAAACCACCTTAATTTTTATGGACAGTGTACGGTGTATGCGCTCTACACAACGAGTAGCATTTCTTTTATTCATTGGAACCATGGCTAGGGCTAAAAGTGAGCAGGTTATAACGATAAATGGAGAAAAAGAAATTGGAATGACTTATGCAGCAAGCAGCGCCACCAAACAGTAGCGACAGGCTGGTGTGGTGACCCCAGAAATTTAAAATTATGCTAGCCGAAATTAGTCCCAGATTGTTGACTGCTGGATTAGTGATGGCTGACCTGTACCATAATACAAACACCTTACATTGTGTACAAGTTGTCTCCTTGTTGGTACAGTAGAATAAATAATGAGCAACACTCCCATTCTCTTGTAACACACCAATTTTAGAAGGAATGACACTCAGAGTGAAGGCATACAAAAGGAATAATTTTCTACAGTTAACCCCAGTAACACTGTTGTGTATGCATTTTCTTTGGTGTTGAACTATAAAAAAAAAATTATTCTTTCTGACAAGAGATCTGGAAAAATATGCCATACAGGTCCACATCCTTTTATCCGAAATTCTGAAATTCGAAAGCTCCGAAAACTGAAGTTTTTTCATGGGGTGTGGAGCGTCGGTCATCACAGTGCTGGGTCACGTCACCACCCAGCACTGACAGTCAGAGTGGCAGGCATCAGTTGTGTCTCAGCACTTGTAGTGTTCACACGTGCGTCTTCTGTTCGCTGATATTTTGTTTTTGCCTTTTATTTTGTGACTGTGTATAATTTCACTGTGAAAATGTCAAAAAAAGCTGCAGATTCCCCTATGGGTAATAGAAAGAAAAAGCAAGCATCTGATGTTATCAATAACGCAGGAAGTAGAGTTACTGCAGAAGCTTGATCGTGGAGTGTCAGTGCAGAGTCTTCCTGAAGAATATGGTGTTGGAACTACCACTGTTTATGATTTAAAAAAACAGAAAGGCAAGTTACTGAAGTATTATAGTAACAGTGATGACCAAAAACTAGTGAAAAGTCCCTATAGACGATATGGTGAAAATGTGTGATCAGTTAATTGCTGACCTTGAAGAACAACGTGCATTTATCACTGAGCAAGAGATTATGGAAATTTACTCAGTTGAAGAGAGATTGCTTAGACAGAAACCTATGTTGATAAGACAAATGACACTTGAAGAAGTCTAATTATCCCATTGTTTCATTTATCAATATATTACTCTATAAATAAACCGTAGTAGTATTTATAGTCTTTATTTATCCCACTTAGTGTGAGTATTCATACGTTTTTGCTGCAGTGTTAATGTTTGATTATAGGGTGCTGCCCTAGACCCCACCTTCACTCTGAATTCGAAATTCTGATATTCGAAATACTACTACTGGCCCCACGGGTTTCGGATAAAGGGATGTGGACCTGTATTTATCCTAATTTATTGTACTGTGGGGGTGTATTTATCATATTTATATGTTACGTAGCATGTTTATTATATAATTTTGAAAAAATATAGATGGATTAATGAAAATGTCTATGTTAACGTAATGTACAAGTGATTATTATTGCGTATTATTGTTACTGTCATTATTAATATGGCATCATCAAGACTAATAAGACATTCTTAGTGTTTTGAACATGTACCTGCATGCCAGCACAGTGTGTAAGTTTACTTAGGGTCAGGTACGCATAAGCAGGAGCGTCGTAAGGGGGGGGCGGGGGGTGACACCATAGAGCCTCTAAAGAAGGTAATACTAATGACCAAAACCATGCTACAGCATCCTAAGAGAAAAATCCTTCATTTCTATATAGCCTATTATAGGATTGCAGAATACAAATAGGCCTGTATAGGGAAAATCATTGATTTTGATGATGTGATAGATGATTTTGCAGGATTGAAGGCAAGGAAATGAAATATCAGATTCTTTGAGATGTTACCTGTACTCAAGGTTAAATTGGAACTAGTGTTTTTCTTCATTTTTCTAGTTTTTTTTTTTTTCATTGTTGAAGATGAATAAATGTAGGATCTGTTGTCTATACTCAAAGTGGTATTTGAGTTTATATTTTCTCAATATTACTACGGTTATCTATTTTATCATTAATAAAGTTCGGTTTATGGCCTGTAAATGTTCTCATTTCTAAACATTAGTCACTGGGCATGCAGCAGTGATGTAACTGGAGTTTACTACCCCTATCCCCCCCGCCCTTGAATTTCATGGGGGTGACACCAAAGATGCTTCCCCGGGTGACACCAACACTAGCGATGCCTCTACACATAAGTATAATTATCAGAGTATATATATATAATATGAAGTAACTTTAACACATTTGAAATTTTGGAAAGTTTCCAGACATAATGGAGAGATGTGGAGTTCATGGAGAATGTAAACAAACCAAGGGAGGCACAGTGATCATATTAGAGAGTCAGGTGGAAGAGCCATATAGGGGAGTTTTGGTCATAATTTGAAATGTCTGTGTTGGTGGAATGGTGTAAGGCTAAACGCCATAAAGCGGGACCCTACTTTTTTTTTTTTAACAATATCCACCAAAGCTATTACGAGAATGTGACATGACATTTTGCAAAAACAACTTTAAACTTTTGTTATTTAAAACAAAACTTTTGGTCAAATGTGGATAATGGCCCCTTGATTGTTTTTTTTTTTTTTTTATTCTAGTGACGTGCAGTGAAGATGACTAGTTATAGGCCTAGTATTTCCTATTGCATAGATCTTGGTGAAATCTTTCCTACAGTATTATCAGTAGCTCTAATTATTGTATAGTTAGTTACTTTACCTTCTTAATAAGAGAAAGATAGAATAAATTTGGTCCACTGTATGTCTGGTGGGCAGTGTGTAAGCATAACTGTAATGGCTCACAAAAACCCCATGATTCTCCTGGGGGCAACTGAAGTGCCTTGGGTGAGAGCCAAAACAAATACACATGCATAAGTACTTCTGAAACTGGACCTCATTTTGATTGTTCAGCTCATGATTCGTCTTATAAAAAAAGTTATTTTAAATTTTTCTTTTGTTTTGCTTTTGTAAGTTTGGTTAAAAGAGAAAATTATGGCTTCTCTGTCTTAAAATGTTGATGCCTTGCAAAATCAGTATGTAAAATTTATTAGCGTGACTGGCTTTAGGTCAGTGGGATTTGACTGTATTATGCAAGTTCTCTTTTATCATAAACTTTTCCCTCTCGCAGACATTATTAAATGGTGGGTTGTATACATTATTGAGTTTCTTTACTTTGTATTTTCATTGCTAAAATTTTGATATTGTTTCATTTTTGTGCTTTGGATTTTAATTTAGCTTGTATTGCTTCTTTTACCAATATTGCTACTCTCTTTCCTTCCCTACTGCTTCCTTCTCCATGTGGAATAGTTTCTATTGAATACAGCCTCATTTAAAATATTTTTCTAGTTTTGTTTTAATTAGACTGCATCAGGCTTCTTCTCATTTCTAATGGGAATTACTTAAAGGTTTTTGTGTGCAAGGTACTTGGACATGCAGCAGGCATGTGTGAGCATGTTAGCTAGGAGTGAATGGAGGCGAGTGGTTTTCGGGACCTGATATGCTGTTGGAGTGTGAGCAGAGTAATATTTTATGAAAGGATTCAGGGAAACTGGTTAGCCGAACTTGAGTTCTGGAGGTGGGAAGCACAATGCCTGCACTTTAAAGGAAGGGTTTGGGATATTGGCTCTTTGGAGTGACATCTAAACTTATGTCTGGGTGCTGCTGCAAAGACAGTGATTATGTGTGAATGATGGTGAAAGTGTTTTCTTTCTTTTTTGGGTCACCCGGCCTCTGTGGGAGACAGCAACACATTGAAAAAAATCTACTAATGTTCTTTCACTAATTTTCTCACTTTTGTTTTTCTGTTATGCGCTCATTTCTTTAACCCTTTCACTGTCCAGACCCCTGAAATTGATATTGCTCTCAGCATCCAATTTTAAACAAAAAATTCTTTTGAAATGGTAGAGAATTTTTTTTTTTGTTTTGTTTTTTTGTTTGAAGGTAATGACACCAAAAGTATGAAATCTGGTGGAAAACTTAAAGAATTATACAGGTGCAAAGTTAGCAGTTTCTGTGCAATTTATGCACCTGCGATTTCACCTACTTTGAGTGATAATTTAAGCCAATTCCATTGCTCCATTTGACCAGAGTCTTAACTATTTCACTAGTATGCCTTTATTTCTATTAAGCACAAGGTACTGCCCATTCAAGTCTTACAAGTATCCTTTAAAGTGCAGAGAATTTTGTAATGTGGCCAATTTTACACAAAATGAAAAAAAAAGTAAATTTAAAAATAGTCCAAAATAAACAGTGTAGACATTCTTGGCACTATAACAACATTTACCCTGTTTATTATTCATGTCCCCAAGCATCTTCTGTATTATACTTGCTTTCCATGTTGAATTAGTAATCACACAAAATTAGCGGAGTGTCTCATATTTCCCGGATAATAAAATCTAAACAGGAATGATTGATCATGGTTTATGGCAAATGCACATAACAGGTAGGGGGGTGTAAAAGGGCCTTACACATCCTCGGGAAAATTGGCAAAACTTTAATATTTCCCCTACTTTGAGCTCAATTTCAAGCTACTTCAGGTCCTAAAACTAACCAAAATAATCTCTGTTTCAGTAGTATGTCTTCCATTCTATCGAATGATTCCAAGAAACGGCCAATGAAACCATCCAACAGAACATTTCAGATTCGTTGTTTAGACCCTTTAACTTTGCGAGACCCTGAAAAAAATTCCTTTGTATGGGGAAGGATTTTGAAAAAAGAAAAATTCTTGCAGACTGATAGTTTGTTTTTCTAAATCAAATAAAACTAAAATGAGCAAAATCTGATAAAAACGTTCAATTATATTGTGTGTTGAAGTTAGTGATAAAATGATCACTATTCAGCAACAGTGGTGTTAAAGCACCAACCATGTTTACATTTTACAGTTATTGACATTTTTTTAATTGCTTTTAATGTCTAACATTATATGTGCTAGTTTTTTTATAATAGGTGTGCTTCAAGGTGTTTTAGCACTTCAGACATTGCTTCACTTGGAATAATCATTATATGTACAGTATGACTGGTTTTTATTCATTTTTGATCTTCTAAGGCTATATACAAGTAATACTTATAACATCACAATTGTTTCAGAGTGTAATACTCCTCAAAACATGGAAATAAGTGATACTGATTGACTTTACTGGGTTATATGTACAGGAGGAGGGGTATGGGTCGTCCTAGGAAAGGATGGAGGGAGGGGGTAAAAGAGGTTTTGTGTGCGAGGAGCTTGTACATGCAACAGGCATGTGCGAGTGTGTTACATAGGAGTAAATGGAGACGAATGGTTTTTGGGACCTGATGAACTGTTGGAGTGTGAGCAGGTTAATATTTTGTGAAGGGACTCAGGGAAACCAGTTAGCCGGACTTGAGTCCTGGAGGTGGGAAGTACAGTGGACCCCCGCATACCGCACTCATCGCATACCGTACAATCCGCATACCACTCGCTTTTTTCGCAAAAATTTTGCCTCGCATACCGCCCAAAAACCCGCTCACTGCTCTTCGTCCGAGACGCGTCCAATGTGCGGCCTGAGCCACGCTCACATGTTCCGCCGGTGGCATTGTTTACCAGCCAGCCTCCGCGGTAACATCCAAGCATACAATCGGAACATTTCGTATTATTACAGTGTTTTTGGTGATTTTTTCTGGAAAATAAGTGACCATGGGCCCCAAGAAAGCTTCTAGTGCCAACCCTACAGCAATAAGGGTGAGAATTACTATAGAGATGAAGAAAAAGATCATTGATAAGTATGAAAGTGGAGTGCGTGTCTCCGAGCTGGCCAGGTTGTATAATAAACCCCAATCAACCATCGCTACTATTGATGGTACAGCTGCTGCTGCTGCTGCTGTACCACCGTCAGTTGCTGCTGCTGCTGTAGTACCGTCTGCTGCTGCTGTAGCATCATCTGCTGCTGCTGTAGCATCGTCTGCTGCTGCTGTAGCATCATCTTCTGCTGCTGTAGCATCGTCTGCTGCTGCTGTAGCATCGTCTGCTGCTGCTGTAGCATCGTCTGCTGCTGCTGCTGTAGCATCATCTGCTGCTGCTGTAGCATCATCTGCTGCTGCTGTAGCATCGTCTGTTGCTGCTGTAGCATCGTCTGCTGCTGCTGTAGCATCGTCTGTTGCTGCTGTAGCATCGTCTGTTGCTGCTGTACCACCGTCAGCTGCTGCTGCAGAGGATTTGCCACCCAGGATAACCCAAAAAAGTCAGTGTCATCGAAGACTGTCTAACTTATTTCCTTTGGGGTCCTTAATCTTGTCTCCCAGGATGCAACCCACACCAGTCGACTAACACCCAGGTGAACAGGGAAAAATGCCTGGAACTAGTGCTCATATTGGTGAATTTAAAGCCAGCAAAGGTTGGTTTGAAAGATTTAAGAATCGTAGTGGCATACACAGTGTGATAAGGCCTGTTCTGGAAGAAAATGCCAAACAGGACCTACAGTACTCAAGAGGAAAAGGCACTCCCAGGACACAGTGTCTCATCAGTCATTGCTGCATCTTCAATAAAGGTAAGTGTCATTTATTCTTCATTTAGTAGAGTAGTACATGCACAATATATATTGTGCATGTACTACTCTACTATTGTGCATGTATCCTTCTCTTTGTGTGTAGGAAAATGTATATTTCATGTGGTAAAATTTTTTTTTCATACTTTTGGGTGTCTTGCACGGATTAATTTGATTTCCATTATTTCTTATGGGGAAAATTCATTCGCATACCGAACATTTCGCATAACAATCAGCCCTCTTGCACGGATTAAAGTCGCTATGCGGGGGTCCACTGTACAATACTTGCACTTTAAAGGAAGGGTTTGGGATATTGGCTGTTTGGAGTGACATCTATACTCATATCTGGGCACCTCTGCAAAGACAGTGATTATGTGTGAAAGTGTTTCTTTTTTGGGTCACCTGCTTCTGTGGGAAACAGCTGGCGTGTTGAAAAGTATATGAATATATCCTTGTTTGTATAAATTAGATTCACTTATAATTAATAGAGCTACTATACAACTATGATAAATTTCTTTAGTGTTAAGTAGTCAGTAAGCCATTAAAATAAGTCAGCTCATAATGCCTATGCATAATAGAGGCTCTCTTTGCACTGCAACCCATTATTGTAAATACATAATCTCAATGTACTACTTCCAAAGAAATAAATTTGAATTTGAATATATATACAGTGGAACTTTGGCTTACGAATTTAATCCGTTCCATGGACTTGTTCGTATCCTGATTTGTTCGTATGCTGGGCCAATTTTCCTCATTTAAATTAATTGAAATGCAATTAATTTGTTCCTGCTCTCAGGAGGCATGACAAAATAACCCTAATGTCAACTCTACGGCTTATTTATCTGTCATAATTCATCTAATTTGACATAAACAATATAAATAACATAAAAACCTGATATATGTCGTTATGTGGACAGCAGAGGGAGGAGGGTTGTGGTCGCGAGAGTGGTCGTGCATTCTCACTATGAAAATGTCAGAGGTGTTATTATAAGAGAAAATGGAGTTTGTGAGGCTAACTGAATTAGATCTGGTGTACATACGACATTTACATACCTTGAAGAAATGCAGAGCAGCATATCCTGTCAGTAGTTCACACTTTTCTTAAGAACTGCTGTGTACAGTTTTTATGTTTATCTCGCTACACTTCGTATCTCCTGTGAGCTGTTTCTCCGTCAGCCATGTCAACAGCAGCTTTTCCATCTTTTCATTGACAGAGGTCCACTGCTTAGAAATTACTGTAATGCCCTTTGCTGGCACTATAGCCTTATAGACTCCTCCTGGTTTAGTATTGTACATATAGTAGAGGGTGTACACTTGTACTCATTCATCAAGTCCTTAACCCTTGTATCTAGTCTGTGCTTATCAATGATTTCTTGCTTAATTCCATGCAAATCATCCTCTTTTTCTTCTTGGCACTGTCCTTTGCACTTGCTTTCTTAGGACCCATGGTTAGAAGAAAGAAATCTGGTGAATTAACTGCATGAAACGTAAGGATATCACGAGAATTCCTTGCACCGTGAAGGTAGCTCCGTAAGCACATGTGTACTGGTGACCATTGTGGTGGTGTTGTCAAACTAAATTATATGCAGTACATACATAGTATTATTATTATTATTATTGTACTATTAAGTATTATTATATTATATATTATATTATTATTATTATATCGTATTATACTTATTGTTATTATTATACGTTATTATGTGTTATTATCATTATTATTAATACTTGCGTATTATAATTATTATTATTATTATTATTAATATAGGGACCTGGAGCACAGATCCAATTCCCTAGATCAAGAGCTCCTCGCCAATTACGTACTACTACTACTACTACTACTACTGTACCAATAACTGTAATAATAATAATCATTATTATTATAACAATAATAATATAATAATAATAACAGTAAGGAGATCCAATTCCCTAGATCAAGAGCTCCTCACCACGTACGTAGTACTACCACTACTGTACTACTACTAATAATAATTATTATTATTATAACAATAATAATACATGTATAGTAATAGTAATAACAGTAAGGAGAAACTTCAAAAGGCTGCCAGTAGTTGGTGCCACCATCAGCAAAACATTGGTAACCACTACTAGTACACTTTTCACCTGTCTAGACTTAAGTAGACTATTAGTACTGTATTAGGTTAAGTCTGCCCGAAATGCCTCGGCATGATAGTGGCTTTCTTTGCTCCAGTCATATTATGATATGTAAACATATATTGTAACCTTTGCAAAGAAATAAATATTTTATTTATTTATTTATTTAAGGAACCTCCCTCAAGGGGGAAGTTCGCATCCTGAAATTTCGTTTATATCCAGAAGCAAAAAATCGACCAAACTATAGTTCGTATCCTGAAAAATTTGCATGGTGGGTCGTTCATAAGCCGAGGTTCAACTGTCTGTATGTATGTATGTATGTATGTATGTACGTATGTATGTATGTATGTATGTATGTATGTATGTATGTATGTATATATATATATATATATATATTATATATATATATATATTATATATATATATATATATTATATATATATATATATATATATATACAGGAAGGCCCCACTTATACGGCGGGTTAGGTTCCAGGCTACCGCCGTAAAGCGGAAACCGCCGTAAAGTGGAACACCCTTTTTTTCCACTTACAAATGCATACAAACACTAGATAACAAGTTTACACTAACATATATTATGTTAGCAATAGAACCAGGCATCAAAAAACAATAAAAAAGTACAATACACACATAGTGCACTCATTACTTACCTTAAAATATTTATAGTCTTAATCTAGGGTGAGACAAGTAGTATTTATTGTAAGAAATCAAGTGTGGTATGTATTGTAATAGCCAGGCTACCTCACCAGGCCACCCCACCCACACATACTATTCTATGATATTTAAGCATCCCAGAGCGATAAAATGTATATACAGTTCACTCATTACTTACCTTAAAATATTTGTAGTCTTAATGTAGGGTCAGGAGTAAGTAAATGAGATAAAACGAATAAATGAGAGAGAGAAAGAATGAGTACATGAGAGGTAACAGGCGCAGAGTTATGTAAACAAACCAGGCTCCCACATCTTATATTTATGTTTATTTATTCTATTGTGGGGTGTATTTATCATCTTTTTATGTTATGTATCGTGTTTATTATATAATTTTGAAAAAAATATCATGGATGGATTAATGAAAATGTGTATATTACCGTAATATACGACATTTAATGAGACTCGGTGACTATTGTTATTATGGCGTCACTTGTGGAAGTCGTCTGCTCACATCTCACATTTATGTTTATTTATTCTACTGTGGGGTGTATTTATCTTATTTATATGTTATGCATCGTGTTTATTATATAATTTTGAAAAAAATATCATGGATGGATTAATGAAAATGTGTATATTAACGTAATATACGACATTTAAATGACTCGATGTATGTAAGTTTATTTAGGTACAGGTATACATAAGTATAATTATCAGAGTATATATAAAATATGAAATAACTTTTAAAAACATTTGAAATTTTGGAGTTTCCAGACAAAATGGAGAGACTTAGTGCTTACTGAGCTCATGGAGAATGTAAACAAACAGGGTGGGGCACGGTGACCGTATTAGAAAGTCAGGTGGGGGGAGCCGTATAGTGAGTTTTGGTCATAATTTGAAATGTCCGTATTAGCGGAACGCCGTAAAGTGAAACGCCGTAAAGCGGGGCCTTCCTGTATATATATATATATATATATAATGTCGTGCCGAATATGTAAAACTGGTCAATTAGCAAGAACTCATTTAAAATTAAGTCTTTTCTAAAATTTTCTCTTATACATTTAAAAATATATTTTTTTCATTAATGTTGATGTAAAAATTTATAATTTTGCACCAAAAGAATCTTAGAAAACTTACCTAACCTTATTATCAGAAGTGCAATTTATTTTAGCCTAACCCAACTAAATATATTTTAGATTTGTTTACAATAATTTAATATTAAACAAATACAGTGAAATATATTTTTTTCGTTATGTTCAGAATGATTTTGGAGAAATTATTACATACACAAATTTTCACTTGTCCTATATGGCAAGATGAGAGTTGTTATTTAAGCCAAGATCGCAAGTTCTGCCTATTCGGCACGACATATATATATGTGTGTGTGTGTGTGTGTGTATATATATATATATGTCGTGCCGAATATGTAAAACTGGTCAATTAGCAAGAACTCATTTAAAATTTAGTCCTTTCCAAAATTTTCTCTTATACGTTTAAAGATATAATTTTTTCATTAATGTTAATGTAAAAAATCTTAATTTTGCACCAAAAGAAACTTAGAAAACTTACCTAACCTTGTTATAACAAGAGCAATTTATTTTAGCCTAACCCAACTAGATATATTTTAGATTTGTTTACAGTAATTTAATACTAAACAAACACAATGAAATATATTTTTTCGTTAGGTTCAGAATGATTTTGGCGAAATTATTGCATACACAAATTTTCGCTTGTCCTATATGGCAAGATGAGCGTTGCTATTTAAGCCAAGATCGCAAATTCTGCCTATTCGGCACGACATATATATATATATATATATATATATATATATATATATATATATATATATATATATATATATATATATATATATCTATATTAGCGACACAGACACACACACACACACACACACACACACACACACACACACACACACACACACACACAGTGGTGGACCCTCGACCAGCGATATTAATCGTTAATCGAGTTAATTTTCCCCATAAGAAATAATGGAAATCAAATTAACCCGTTCCTGACACCCCAAAGTATTGAAAAAAAAATTTTATCGCATGAAATATTAATTTTAATACACACAAACTGAAGAAGACATGCACAATTACTACTATACTAAGAATAGAATACATGACACTTACCTTTATTGAAGATCTGGTGATGATTGATGGGATGGGAGGAGGGGAGAGTGTGGATCTTCTTAGTGTTTAGAAGGGGAATCCCCTTCCATTAGGACTTGAGGTAGCAACTCTTTTTCCAGGGTTACTTCCCTTGTTCTTTTAATGCCACTAGGACCAGCTTGAGAGTCACTGGACTTCTGTCGCACAACATATCTGTCCATAGAGGCCTGTACCTCCCGTTCCTTTATGACATTTCTAAAGTGTTTCACAACATTGTCACTGTACAGGTTGCCAACACAGCTTGCAGTAGCTGTGTCAGGGCGATTTTCATCCATAAAGGCTTGCACTTTAACCCTTTCAGGGTCCAAGGCCAAAATCTAAAGTGGTGCCCCAGTGTCCAAGAATTTTCAAGAAAAAAAATTGTTATTTTTTCTTATGAAATGATAGAGAATCTTTTTGTGAATGTAATAAAACAAAAAGTACGAAATTTGATGGAAAATTGACGAAATTATGCTCTCGTGAATTTTGATGTGTCAGCGATATTTACGAATCGGCGATTTTGCCGACTTTGACTCCCAATTTAGGTCAATTACATTATTCCAGTCGACCAAGTTCTTAGCTATTTCACTAGTATTACTTCTATTCTATCGATTGAGCACAAGAAATCGCCAAATCAACTGTTTCAACTACAAAATAAAGTGACCAGAAATTGGTGATTTGGCCAATTTAACACAAAGTTCAAAATATTCCAATTTCAAAATAGGATCCAGAATAAACAATGTAGGTATTCCTGGCACTAAACTACCATTTCCTCTGTTCATTAGTTATGTTTTGAAGCTTTACAAATGAATTCCATTTTGATTTTTTATTCACATAATGAATTTTTATTCACACCAAAAAATAGAAGATTTACTGTTATGCAATATTGTAATAATTGTATAAATATCATCACCACATTTGTGAATGTATATTAGACCCACCAGCTGGTGTGTATTAGACGTGTGAGGTCGTTTGTTTACTCTTGAACATCGGCAAAAATTTAACATTTCCGCCAATTTGAGCTCAGTTTCAAGCCATTTCCAGTGCTAAAACCAATCAAATTATCTCTATTTCTGTAATATTTCTTCCATTCTATCAAATGAGATCAAGAAATCACAAATACAACTATAAAAAACATACGAAAAAACACTACAAAGTCGCTGTTTTAATCGAAAATCACGGTCTCAGTTTTTTTTCTCTCATTATACACACTGTGCTGCAGGATTTGTTTTATGTGGTGCACACATACCACATAGTTGTATTCTCTCATATCTAGGCCCAAATTTACCACTCACAGTTTATCAGAGTGAGCTGAGCTCATGACGTAGATCTACGGTTTGGACCCTGAACGTAAAGCCGTAGATCTACGGGAGGGACCCTGAAAGGGTTAAGCCACATTGCACAGATTTCCTTAATCTTAGAAGTAGGCAACTTCTTCAATTTCTCTATCCCCTCCTCCGAAGCAGTTTCCTCAGGTCTGGCCTCATGCTGATGAAGATGATCTAGCAGCTCATCAGGGGTTAGTTCTTCATTGTCCTCCTCCACCAACTCTTCCACATCATCCCCACTAACCTCCAACCCCAAGGACTTCCCCAGTGTCACAATGGATTCCTCAACTGGCATAGGATTCTCAGGGTTAGACTCAAACCCTTCAAAATCCCTTTTGTCTACACATTCTGGCCACAGTTTTTTCCAAGCAGAGTTCAAGGTCCTCTTAGTCACTTCCTCCCAAGCCTTACCTATAATGTTTACACAATTGAGGATGGTAAAGTGATCTTTCCAAAACTCTCTTAGAGTCAGTTGAGTTTCTGATGTCACCACAAAGCACCTTTCAAACATAGCTTTTGTGTACAGTTTCTTGAAGTTGGAAATGACCATGGGCTGCAGGAGAGGAGTGGTATTAGGAGGCAAAAACTTCACCTTAATGAAGCTCATTTCCGCAGAAAGTCGCTCTGCCATGTCTGAAGAATGACCAGGAGCATTGTCTAATACCAGGAGGCACTTCAGGTCTAATTTCTTTTCAGTTAGGTAATTTTTCACAGTGGGGGCAAATGCATTGTGTAACCAGTCATAGAAAAAATCCCTAGTGACCCATGCCTTACTGTTTGCCCTCAACAGCACACACAAATTAGCCTTGAGGACATTGTTTTTCCTGAACACTGGGAGTTTCAGAGTGATACACCAATAAAGGCTTCACTTTGCAATCACCACTAGCATTGGCACACATCGACAGAGTAAGCTTGTCTTTCATAGGCTTATGTCCTGGGAGTGCCTTTTTCTCTTGAGTAATGTAGGTCCTGCTTGGCATTTTCTTCCAAAACAGGCCTGTTTTGTCACAATTAAACACTTGTTCAGGTTTGAGTCCTTCACTGTCTATATACTCCTTGAATTCATGCACATATTTTTCAGCTGCTTTGTGGTCCGAACTGGCAGCCTCACCATGCCTAATCACATTATAAATGTCACTACACTTCTTAAATCTCTTGAACCAACCTTTGCTGGCCTTAAATTCACTCACATCACCACTAGTTGCTGTCATTTTTAATTAAATCGTCATACAACTTCCTAGCCTTTTCACATATGATCACTTGAGAGATGCTATCTCCTGCTATCTGTTTTTCGTTTATCCACACCAATAAGAGTCTCTCAACATCTTCTATCACTTGCGGTCTCAGTTTCGGAAACATAGTTGCACCTTTGGCAAGAACAGCTTCCTTGATTGCCGTTTTCTTGCCCACAATAGTAGTGATGGTTGATTGGGGTTTACTATACAACCTGACCAGCTCAGAGACATGCACTCCACTTTCATACTTAGCAATGATCTCTTTCTTCATCTCCATAGTAATTCTCACCCCTTTTTGCTGTAGGGTTGGCACTAGAAGCTTTCTTGGGGCCCATGGTGACTTATTTTGCAGGTGCAATCACTACAAAGGCTGTGATAATATGAAATGTTCGAATTGTATGTTTGGAAGCGACCGCGGTGGCTGGCTGGCTTGTAAACACTGGCACCCATGGGACAAGTGAGGTGCGCTCAGGCCAAAGTGGACGCGTCTCGAACGGAACGAATAGCGTTGGTCGGGGTTTTTAGCGCTAGTCGAGGCAAAATTTTTGCGATAAAATGCATCGCTAGTCGGATTTGTTGTTAATCATTGCCATCGTTGGTCGAGGGTCCACTGTATACATACATACATACATACATACATACATACATACATACATACATACATACAGTGGACCCCCGCCTTACGATCAGCTCCCAACTTGAACAATTATGTAAGTGTATTTTTGTAAGTGCTTTTGTACATGTATTTTTGGGAGTCTGAAATGGACTAATCTAATTTGCAATATTCCTTATGGGAACAAATTTCGTTCGGTAACAGAACCCAAACAGACTTCTGGAATGAATTAATATCGTAAGTCGCGGGTCCACTGTATATATATACAGTGGACCCCCGAGTTTCATGATTAATCCGTTCCAGAGAGCCTGCCGAAAGTCAAAATTCACGAAACTCGAAACCATTTTCCCCATAAGAAATAATGGAAATAAAATTAATCCGTTCCAGACACCCAAAAATATTAAAATAATTTTTTTTTTTTTCAAATTAAATGAAGATTTCTATACTGAAATCAATGAGAAATCAAGTACATGCATATAAAAAATAATAACAACATTACACTTACCTTTACTGAAGACTTCTGGGTGGATGGAAGACGGGAGGAGGGGATAGGAGGAAGGTGTTCACTATTGTTTGGAAGGAGAATCTCCTTCCATTAGGACTTTAGGTAGCAAGTCCTTATCTGGGGTTACTTCCCTTCTTCTTTTAATGCTACTGGGAACAACTTGAGAGTCACTGGACCCCTGTTGCACAAAATATCTGTCCAGAGAGGTCTTTTTCTGGCGTTTCCTTAAGATTTTTCTGAAGTGGGACACAACACTGTCATTGTACATGTTGCAGATATGGCTTGTTTCAGCTTGGTTAGGGTGATATTTTTCAACAAAACTTTGCAACTCATTCCACTTGGCACAAATCTCCTTAATCTTTGAAGGAGGCACCTCATCCACTCCCTCTTCCTCCTCCTCTGAAACAAGTTCCTCGGCTGTGGTCTGATGTTGTTCCAGTTGAAGCTCTTGCAGTTCGTCAGTGGTTAGCTCTTCCCTGTGGTCCTCCACCAACTCTTCCACATCCCCGTCACTCACCTCCAACCCCATGGACTTGCCCAATGCCACAACTTCCATAACAGGCAATGGGTCGGCAGGGAGAGGGTCTGCCTCAAACCCTTCAAAATCCCTCTGGATCGTGTTCCTCATTTTATTTACCAAAGGGCTTGCACTAGCTTTCCTTGGGTCCATGATGACTTACTTAGCAGTTGCAAGCACAAAAAACAATGGATTATTATGAAATGTATTGTATGAACCCGCGGGGTGATGGTTACGTGTTGGTAAATAATGGCACACTGAGCGTGAATGGCGTGGGAGACCGGCTTGGTGTGCACGGTAACAGGCAGATGGGTACTGGACGGTCACCTAAACACGAGTCTAATAACGAAACTCGAGGCCAAATTTTGCCAAAAAAAACTCTCCGAAGGTCGAATTTCACGAAAGTCGAGGCTGCCGAAACTCAAGGGTCCACTGTATATACTTTATAATTGTTTTTTATTATATTTTTTACTATTTTGGTCTTCCAAGGCTATGTATAATGAATGCTTATAATATTACAATTATTTCAGAGTGCATTATTCATGAAAACATGGAAATTATTTACATTGTTTGACTTTACGGGGTTATCCTGGGTTATATCTAGTGTGCTTTGCAGCTGAATTCCACTGTTAGTATCATGAAATTGTAATAAATTTGGAATGAATAAATCATCTTTGAGTCACTTGCACACCCTGTTTGCTGGTAGGGAAGCTGGTGGTGGAACAGCAGCTCCTGGTTCCTTTGTGTACTTTTGAGAGGTGTACAGTACTAGTACGTTGGACATATAATCATCCCACATAGTTAACCATGATACACTGTGCGGACTCTGCTGACCTTATATTTTTTCAAATGTATGAATGGATGGAGGTAAAAAATATTGGCAGGTGGCAGATTTGTGGGTACAAAAATGATGCGCATTTGTATGTCAGACACAGTAACACCACCTGCATACTAGTACGATGGAACCTCGTTTTTTTATGCCTTAGTTTGTATGTAAAACTGTAGTTATTCTCTATAAAATGTAAATTTTTTTAATATTTTTGGGTGTCTGGAACAGAGTAATTGGATTTACATTATTTCTTTTGGAAAATATTAACAAAAAATACATTTTATGGAAAATAACTAGTTTTACATACAAACCAGGGCATACAAAAACCGCTGTTCCACTGTACATCGGACACGGTTAACCCTCTCGGGGTCCAGACCACGGGTCTGAAACCTGTCCACAGGGTCCAAGAATTTAAAAAAAAATGTTTCTAATGAAATAGTAAAGATTCTCTTTCTGAAAGTAATAAAACAGAAAGTACAAAATTTGATGGAAAATTGACGAAATTACGCTATCTTCAAGTTTGTTGTGTCAGCTATATTTATGCATCAGCAATTTTGCCCATTTTGATGCCTATTTTAGGCCACTAACATTGTTCCAGTTGACCAGATTCTTAGCTATTTCACTATTATGCCTTCTATTTTCGATTGAGCACAAGAAACCGTCCAGTCAACTACAGTGGACCCTCGACCAACGATATTAATCCATTCCTGAGAGCTCATTGTTAGTCGAAATTATCGTTAGTCGAATTAATTTTCTCCATAAGAAATAATGGAAATCAAATTAACCCGTTCCTGACACCCCAAAGTATTGAAAACAAAATTTTTTACCACATGAACTATTAATTTTAATACACACAAACTGAAGAAGACATGTACAATTACATGACACTTACCTTTATTGAAGATCTGGTGATGATTGATAGGATGGGAGGAGGGGAGAGTGTAGATGGTGTTAGTGTTTAGAAGGGGAATCCCCTTCCATTAGGACTTGCGGTGTCAAGTCCTTTTCCGGGGTTACTTCCCTTCTTCTTTTAATGCCACTAGGGCCAGCTTGAGAGTCACTGGACCTCTGTTGCACAACATATCTGTCCATAGAGGCCTGTACCTCCCATTCCTTTATGATTTGTCTAAAGTGGTTCACAACATTGTCATTGTAATAGTCACCAACACGGCTTGCAATAGCTGTGTGAGGGTGATTATCATCCATAAAAGTTTGCACTTCAACCCACGTTGCACACATTTCCTTAATCTCTTTCTTCATATCCATAGTAATTCTCACCCTTTTTGCTGTAGGGTTGGCACTAGAAGCTTTCTTGGGGCCCATGGTGACTTATTTTGCAGGTGCAATCACTAAAAACGCTGTGATAATATGAAATGTTCTGATTGTATGTTGGGATGGGACCGCGGTGGCTGGCTGGCTTGTAAACTCTGGCAGCCACGGGAGAAGTGAGGCGCGCTCAGGCAAAAAGTGGACGCGTCTCGAACGGAATGAATCGTGTTGATCGAGTTTTTTAGCGCTAGTCGAGGCAACATTTTTGCGTTAAAATGTATCGCTAGTCGGATTTAACATTATATGATGCCAGCGTTGGTTGAAGGTCCACTGTATTTCAACCACCCAGGAAAGTGATCAGAAATTGGTAATTTGACCAATTTCACACAGATTTCATAATATTTCAGTTTCAAAATAGGGTCCAGAATAAACAGTGCAGGCATTCCTGGTACTATAATAACACTTCCTCTCTTCATTAGTTATATTTCCAGGCTTTACACATGAATTCCATTTTCAGTTTTTATTCACACTCAAAAAATAGGAGATTTACTGTAATGCAATATTGTAATAATTATACGAATAATTTCAGTGCATTCGTAAACCCATATTAGACCCACCAGTTGATGTGTATTGGACGTGTGATGTGATTTGTTTACTCTTGAACATCAGCAAAAATCGAACATTTCTTCTACTTTGAGCTCAATTTCAAGCTATTTTCCATCCTAAAACCAATCAAAATCATCTCTAGTCTGTAATGTATCTTCCATTCTGTCAAGTGAAATCAAGAAACCATGCATACAACCATATGAAAATATACCACAAAGTCGCTGTTTTAAACCAAAAACACGGTAGCAGTTTTTTATTCTCGTGCACTGAGTGCTACAGAATATTTTTTATATGGTGCACACTTACCACATAGGGCCATTCTCTCGTATCTAGGCTCAAATTTACTGCTCACAGCTTATCTGAGTGAGCTGAGCTCTTCACGTAGTACTATGTCATGGACCCTGGCTTTAAACACACAAAACAATGGCACGGGCCCTCAAGGGGTTAAAGGGTTAAACCTTTTTCATAGTCGGAGTTTTGCTTTTCTCATAATGTACTGCATGGGGCAGGATTTTTTTTTTTATTCTGTGCACATTTGCTGCACAGACCCATTCTCTCATATCTAGGCCAAAGATCACTGCTCACAGCTTATCAGAGTGAGCTGAGCGTGTGGCGTAGCGCTGTGAGAGGAGCCCTGGCCTCTGTGACAGTTTTACATTTTCCTCACTTCTGTTCTCATTAAATCTCCTAGTAGGGTTAAAGTTCTTTATTTTCACCATATTCTCCTTCGAAAGGTCTTGTCTAAATTGTGAATCTTTACAGCTCTCTATAGCAATTCTTCATGCTTTATCTTAAACAAGAATTTTTTTTTTTTTCTTTAAGGACTGTTCTTAGCATTTCGTATTTTCAAGCTCCTATATCCCACTATATTATCCTGACTACTGAAATCCAATAAGCATTTTTATCTCATTTATGTGTTAATATTTTGTAATTTTATTGTTCTTATCTCACTTCCTTTTCTGCAAATTCAAAAACAGTTATTGCTTTTTCTCTGTCAACAGTCTCCTTCAGTAGAATAAAATTGTTTTGCAAACTTCTTTTTTAATTTTAAACTAATGTTTGTTCAAGCAGTAATCTCCTTAGTTGTTCTATATCCTGTCTTTGGTGATTTTGGCATGCAGTAGACACCCACCATTCCTGTGAGGTACATTCCAGAAAAACTAATCTTTACGAGAAAACCCGATAAATGTAGTGAACAGCTTATGGGGAAAATTGGGTATCATTCACTGCCACCTCCAGAAAAGTCAAATAGCTTTTCTTATAAATACACAGTTCTTTTAACCCTTTGACTGTTTTGGTTATATATATACGTCTTACGAGCCACCGTTTTTGACGTGTATATATACTCATAAATTCTAGCGGCTTCAAATCAAGCAGGAGAAGGCTGGTAGGCCCACATGTGATCGAATGGGTCTGTGTGGTCAGTGTGCACCATATAAAAAAAATCCTGCAGCACGCAGTGCATAATGAGAAAACAAAAACTCCGACTTTTTTTTTTTGTTGTTTTTTAATTAAAATGCCGACTTTGTGATCTATTTTCATGTAGTACTTATGGTTATATTCTCGTTTTCTTGGGCTCATTTGATAGAATGGAAAACATATTATAGAAATAGAGGTGATTTTGATTGGATTTGCAATGAAAAGAACCTTGAAATGGAGCTCAAAGTAGGGGAAATGTTTGATTTTTACTGATGTTCAAAAGTAAACAAATGATGTCATTTTCTAATAAATGTCCAAGTAGCCATTCTAATATGCAGTCATTAATGGGTTGACATTATTTATACAATTATTACAATATTGCAGTAGTCTGCATAACAGTAAATCTTCTATTTTTTGTTTGAATAAAAATTCAAAATGGAAAGCAAGAGTAATATCAGAGGGGCCTGGAGATGTGACTGATGAACAAAGAAAATGTTATTTTAGAGCCAGGAATGTCTGCATTGTTCATTCAGGACTCTATTTTGAAATTGTCATATTCTTTAATTTTCATGAAATTGGCCAAACTGCAAATTTCTGACCACGTTATTGGATAGTTGAAATCGGTAAATGGGCAGTTTCTTTTACTCAGTCGATAGAAAAAATGTTGTTCTAAAGAAATAGCTATGAGTTTGGTCGACTGGAACAATGGAATTAGCCGAAAATAGGGCTCAAAGTGGGCGAAATCGCCAATTCGTAAATATCGCCAAGGTCGCTAATTTTGCGAGAGCATAATTCCATCAGTTTTCCATCAAATTTTGTTCTTTTGGTGTCATTACAATCGGGAAAAAATTCTCTATCATTTCTAACTTTTTTTTTTTTTTTTTTTTTTTTTGCGTGACACCAGGAGACACCTCAGGATTTGGGGTTGTGACAGTCAAGGGGTTAAAATAATAAAGTAAGTAGTATTATACAATGATTTTAACCTTTAAACTTTTTCCAATGTACTAGTATGCAAGTGACAGCCTACAAATACAACGTATTCATATATTCATACATTTGAAAAAAAATCTAAGGTGAGGAGGGTCCAAACAATGTATTATGGTTAACTACACAGGTGATGACTTTGTCTGATGTACATACTAGTCTGTCTAACTAGCATAAGTAAACAGTGAAACCAAGAACTGTCATTGCACCACCAGCTGCCATACCAGTAAACAGGGTGTAGAAGTGGAACAAAGATGACTCCATCATTCCAAATTTATTAGTTTCATAATACTAACTGGAATTAAGCCACAAAGCACACTTAGTATATTTAACCCAGGATAACCTAGTAAAGTCAAACAATGTGACTTATTTCCATATTTTGAAATAATTGTAATATTATAAATATTCCTTGTACATAGTATCAGAAGACCAAAGTAGTTAAAAAAAAGAAAATAGAGAGAGAAAAGAAAAGCAATTATAATGTATAACCCAGTAAAGTCAGACAGTTCAAATTCAGGTTTTTATTTCTTTCCATGCAGTACAGAAAAATGTACTTTACATATAATAAAACATTGTTAGGCACAAAAAGTCACTCGTATGCGATGCATTTCTGACAAACTGACTTATTTCCATGTTTTGAGAAGCATTACTCTCTCAATTGCAATATTATAAATATTCCTTGTGCATAGTGTTAGAAGACCAAAATAGTAAAAAAACAATGCAGAATAAAAAACAATGTAATGCAAAGCATTTCCTCCATGTTTGAAGCGCTAAAACATCTTTAGGTACACTAGTTTCTTATATTAGATGTGTTTAGTGTTAAACATTAAAGCAGTTAAAAAAACAGAAACACAGTGATATCTTGGCATCACTAAATTGTAAACCATAAATATTGCTGGCTCATTTATGCCAGTGTTGCCAATGAGTGACTTTTTTTACCGACTTCAATATATTATAAAATTGTATGCTTTTATTTTTTATCAGCTTACTTATTTTAGTCTTATTTGCTTTAAAAAATGACCTCTTACATTCTATATATATATATTTTTTTTTTTTTTCTCTCAAAATCTTCTTACACAAGAATTTTTTTTCCTGGGTATCCCATACTTTTGAAGGTTAACAGACACACAGGTTACTGGAACCCTTGGTTCCAAGGCTTTGCCAGTATATCGATTTTGCCAGACCAATATTTTCTGCTTAAATGAAACTGGTTTATTTATTACTGTATTACCACTGCCAAATGGTAAATTTTAGAGTTTTATCTGAATTGTAAAAGTAATCACAAAGGTTAATTATGTATTAGTAAAATGTGCTAATCAAAAAAATCAAGGGATCAAGTAACAACATTGTAAATAATTTAAGTAAATTATTTTGGCGAAAAAGTAGTCTCATAATTTTGTCTAGGCTAAAAAAAGTGCCATGTGATATGTTGCCAGTAAATTTTTTTTTAACGCACTGGCCATTTTCCACTGAGGCAGAGTGACTTGAAACGAAAAATGAAAGTTTTTCTTTTTACAGTTAGTAATTTATACAGGAGGAGGAGTTACTAGCTCCTTGCTTGTGGCATTTTAGTAGCCTCTTACGACATGCACTGCTTATGGAGGAAGGATTCTTTCTTTGCCTGTGTAATTCAGGATGATTTAACCTAGCATAAACTAAGAAAGTAAAACATGTGAATATGCTTATCTTAAATTCTGATTGTTTTTACTTAAGTGGCTTGACATAATTAGAGGCTTGGTATGCTCATATTGGGCCACAGATAAGGTAGCAGCTGTGGATGAAATGAAGGGCTGAGATTCTTGAACTGAAGTGGATGGCTGGGGTTCACTGGCTGAAGTTGATGCAGAGCTGTTACTGTAATAAAGTTGGTAGAATTACCGACAATATGTAAAGTAAAAGGACACAAGTGCAACTAATGTGACATTTTATTGTGGCAACGTTTCGCTCTCCAGGAGCTTTATCCTGGAGAGCGAAACGTTGCCACAAAATGTCACATTAGTTGCACTTGTGTCATTTTACTTTACAGAGCTGTTACTTATGAGAGCCTTGAAGTATTGTGTCATGTGTCTACTGTGTATTATCCATCAGCACTTTATACAGCTGATAGTAGGACATCATAAGCTGCTGCAAACCCTTCTTCAGAGCAATGCTTCTAAATGTGTCAGGGAGTCCTCTTTAGTGAGAAAGTCTGCATGCTTAGCAGCAGCATGGAACTGCTTACATAGCTGTTGAAGTGTTAAGTGTTTCTGTGCAAGCTTTTCTTCCTCATCCACTCTCTGAGCTTTATCTGTCTGGAAATTCAGCTCTTCCAAACTTTTCACTAGACTTCTTTCTTCCTTTCTTGTCATTGAATAGTTCTGGCTGCATGTTTTCAGAGCCCTCACCTGGCAATTTCTTTGCCAGCTGGACAGTTTCTTCAACTTGACTTTCCACTGAGGGAAATCTTGTGAAATTCACCACACTAGGCCATAATTTTTCCCAGCCTGCATTTGTTGTTGATTTGGACACACTATCCCACGCAGCTTTGACATGGGGCAAGGCAACATTGAATTTATGCCAGAACTCTGGCACTCCAAACTCTGAGTCACTGTCCATTGGTGCAAGCAGTTTCTCCGCCACTCTGCATGTGTAGATACATGTACACGACTTTATTACACCTTGATCCAGTGGTCATATCAATAATGTTGTATTTGGTTGTAGGAGAATCTTGAAAGCGAGGTTCTTGCTATGTAGATAAAATATGACTTCATGAGTAAAATGATGCTTGAACTAGTCAACATATAATTCCTGTCATCCATGCTGACTGGTATGACCACTAGATAACAGGCAAAATAGTTTCATATTTCCATTTTAAGGCAAAGGGATTCCTTGAGCAACAAACAAGCATGGGTCTACATATAGTCACCTGTTTCATTAGCACACAGCAGCAAGCTGAAACAGTCCTTTGCAGTCTTGAATCTGGGAGGAATTTTTTCTTGTTTGCTGATGCAAGTTCTAGGAGGCATCTTCTTCCAGAACATTCCTATCTCATCAGCATTAAACACTTGCATAGCCATCACTAAGAAATCATTTCAAGCAACTCATCAGGAAAATTCTCTGCTACTAAGTGGTCGACAGAGGCACTGTCATCACTAAATTTTACATTATGAAACTTGCTGCACACTAAATTTATTAAACCATCTTTAGCTTAAGGTACTTGTCTGCTCACACACTGTATTAGGAAAGATAAGATTTCCTCATGGTTCACAAGGAAATTAGGTGGCACACACATTTTTTCTTTTCTCCTGAATCCAGTCACTCAGCATTTTCTTTTATTTAGCTGTATTGATGACTTTCCCATTGTTTCAACATATCACAATTTTGGTTATACATCACACAAGCTCTTATCTTCTCCTCATTGCCTGGAATTGAAGAAATTGTTAATTCCCTCATTCCCATAGACCTTGGCTGAAACAACCACTTGTGCACCATCTTTAGGCAGAACTATTACTTCGATTTTCTTCTCTAGTGACATATTTTCACTCTTAAACTTCTTGACATCTTTACCTACACTAGATTGCCCCTTTCATGCCATAATTGTTATCTAGACATGGTATGAGGCAATAAAATGATTGGAAATGGAGTAATAACACAGGAGAGAGAAATCATATGGTATACATCCAGGAGGCAACTGGTGGCATATGTGGGGGGGGAAGGGAGGGTGCATATGATATTGGAACTAGCCCTCCTGTGCTGTTGTGATACCTGGCTATGTCAGATTGCAAAATGGAGGCGGGTAGAACTACCACGAAAGGTGACGTCCTAGGCGAAAGGTGGGAATAGATGCAAAATAAGAATCATGACTGGACAGAAATGCATTGGGTGGGGTCGTGAAGGTGGTGGTCGGCTTACTGTATCTATTTTCTGTTTTATCTTTAAACTCTTGTAACCCTTTCAAC
>NC_091300.1:18012299-18034046 GCF_038502225.1 Cherax quadricarinatus
ATATATATATATATATATATATATATATATATATATATATATATATATATATATATATATATATATATATATATATATATATATATATATATATATATATATATATATATATATATATATATATATATATATATATATATATATATATATATATGCATATATATATATATATATATATATATATATATATATATATATATATATATATATATATATATATATATATATATATATATATATATATATATATATATATATATATATATATATATATATATATATATATATATATATATATATATATATATATATATATATATATATATATATATATATATATATATATATATATATATATATATATATATATATATATATATATATATATATATATATATATATATATATATATATATATATATATATATATATATATATATATATATATATATATATATATATATATATATATATATATATATATATATATATATATATATATATATATATATATATATATATATATATATATATATATATATATATATATATATATATATATATATATATATATATATATATATATATATATATATATATATATATATATATATATATATATATATATATATATATATATATATATATATATATATATATATATATATATATATATATATATATATATATATATATATATATATATATATATATATATATATATATATATATATATATATATATATATATATATATATATATATATATATATATATATATATATATATATATATATATATATATATATATATATATATATATATATATATATATATATATATATATATATATATATATATATATATATATATATATATATATATATATATATATATATATATATATATATATATATATATATATATATATATATATATATATATATATATATATATATATATATATATATATATATATATATATATATATATATATATATATATATATATATATATATATATATATATATATATATATATATATATATATATATATATATATATATATATATATATATATATATATATATATATATATATATATATATATATATATATATATATATATATATATATATATATATATATATATATATATATATATATATATATATATATATATATATATATATATATATATATATATATATATATATATATATATATATATATATATATATATATATATATATATATATATATATATATATATATATATATATATATATATATATATATATATATATATATATATATATATATATATATATATATATATATATATATATATATATATATATATATATATATATATATATATATATATATATATATATATATATATATATATATATATATATATATATATATATATATATATATATATATATATATATATATATATATATATATATATATATATATATATATATATATATATATATATATATATATATATATATATATATATATATATATATATATATATATATATATATATATATATATATATATATATATATATATATATATATATATATATATATATATATATATATATATATATATATATATATATATATATATATATATATATATATATATATATATATATATATATATATATATATATATATATATATATATATATATATATATATATATATATATATATATATATATATATATATATGCATATATATATATATATATATATATATATATATATATATATATATATATATATATATATATATATATATATATATATATATATATATATATATATATATATATATATATATATATATATATATATATATATATATATATATATATATATATATATATATATATATATATATATATATATATATATATATATATATATATATATATATATATATATATATATATATATATATATATATATATATATATATATATATATATATATATATGTATATATATATATATATATATATATATATATATATATATATATATATATATATATATATATATATATGCATATATATATATATATATATATATATATGCATATATATATATATATATATATATATATATATATATATATATATATATATATATATATATATATATATATATATATATATATATATATATATATATATATATATATATATATATATATATATATATATATATATATATATATATATATATATATATATATATATATATATATATATATATATATATATATATATATATATATATATATATATATATATATATATATATATATATATATATATATATATATATATATATATATATATATATATATATATATATATATATATATATATATATATATATATATATATATATATATATATATATATATATATATATATATATATATATATATATATATATATATATATATATATATATATATATATATATATATATATATATATATATATATATATATATATATATATATATATATATATATATATATATATATATATATATATATATATATATATATATATATATATATATATATATATATATATATATATATATATATATATATATATATATATATATATATATATATATATATATATATATATATATATATATATATATATATATATATATATATATATATATATATATATATATATATATATATATATATGCATATATATATATATATATATATATATATATATATATATATATATATATATATATATATATATATATATATATATATATATATATATATATATATATATATATATATATATATATATATATATATATATATATATATATATATATATATATATATATATATATATATATATATATATATATATATATATATATATATATATATATATATATATATATATATATATATATATATATATATATATATATATATATATATATATATATATATATATATATATATATATATATATATATATATATATATATATATATATATATATATATATATATATATATATATATATATATATATATATATATATATATATATATATATATATATATATATATATATATATATATATATATATATATATATATATATATATATATATATATATATATATATATATATATATATATATATATATATATATATATATATATATATATATATATATATATATATATATATATATATATATATATATATATATATATATATATATATATATATATATATATATATATATATATATATATATATATATATATATATATATATATATATATATATATATATATATATATATATATATATATATATATATATATATATATATATATATATATATATATATATATATATATATATATATATATATATATATATATATATATATATATATATATATATATATATATATATATATATATATATATATATATATATATATATATATATATGTATATATATATATATATATATATATATGCATATATATATATATATATATATATATATATATATATATATATATATATATATATATATATATATATATATATATATATATATATATATATATATATATATATATATATATATATATATATATATATATATATATATATATATATATATATATATATATATATATATATATATATATATATATATATATATATATATATATATATATATATATATATATATATATATATATATATATATATATATATATATATATATATATATATATATATATATATATATATATATATATATATATATATATATATATATATATATATATATATATATATATATATATATATATATATATATATATATATATATATATATATATATATATATATATATATATATATATATATTATGTTTGAAGATAAAAAATATATATATATAAAAACACACCACAATTGAGGGTTTGATTTTTTTTCAAATATTTAGGGGCCCGTACTGACCCAATTTGTTCCCATAAGAAAATTGTAAGTGATTAGTCCTTTCAGACCCCCAAAAAAAATACAAACCCCCCATAAATGCACTTTCATAATTTGGCCTTGGGAGGTGATGTTAGCGGGGGTCCACGTATATGTTTTTGTCTGAATAAAGAACTTTATCTTGGCTTAAATAGCTTCTCTTTAAAAGCCCGGGAATTTTGGGTATCAAAAATTTCAAAATCATTCTGAACCTAACAAAAAAATATTTTTTATTGTTTGTTTAGTATTAAATTTTGTCTCTAAATATATTTAGTTGGGTTGGTAAAAAAAATTGTTCTTGTTATGAAAAAGGTTGGTAAGTTTTCAAAAGATTCTTTTGGTGCAAAATTAAAAATTTTTCATTAACATTAATGAAAAAAATATTTTAAGGTAAGAGAATATTTTAGAAAGGACTTAATTTTAAATGAGTTCTTGCTAATTAACCAGTTTTCCCTATTAAACATATATATATATTATTTATATATATATTTTTATAAATATTATATATATATCATTATATATATATATATGAATTTAATTTTCCCCCAAAGGGTTTTTTTGTAAAAAATTTTTAAGATTGTATTGCTGGTTCTTAGTCAGGACATTGGTGTTTTTTGGCTATTCATTTTTAAAGGTTTTCCCATTTTTTTGCTTCTTCACTTTTCTTAATGCAATTTAAACATATTTGTTTACAATTGAATAAAATGCTTGGGCCCATTTCTGTACCTAAAGTAATATTTTTTTAATTTTTCAGTTATTTACATAACCATCTTTTTTTTTTTTCTTAATAAATTTTTTTTTTATAACCTGTCTAATAAAGGGTTTGGGGTTCGAAAGTCAAGTCTAGTTGTGAATGGTACAACATTTCGTACTACTGTATTTATAAGAGGCAATCAGTGTATTGCTGTATTCCTATGTAGAATAGCTAAGCAAGAAATGTCATAGCTCTTTATAATTGTAATCTGATGATGAAATCTATTTTTATATTTATACATTCACTTCTCTGTAATTACTTTATTTTCTTATTAAGGTATTTAAAAAAAAAAATGGCACAATTTTGTGTCTTTTTTGTTTATAAAAACCTTCATTTGGTTTGCATTCTCAAGTAAATTTATATGAAAAAACTCAAAATTGATATTTATTCCATCCAGCTTAATTTTGGTTGTGTTTTTTTTTTTTTTTCGGGAAAATTTTTTATTTTTTCTCTTCCTTTTCATTTTAATGAAATAGACATCAAACCTGAAAATTTTTCCTAATAAAAAAATCTTTTCTGCTTCATCTTCCCCCTTTGATGTCCATTCTTTGTACACTATCCCTCCCCTCTCACACCGCTGCATTTTTTCTTTGTGTCAAAATGACATATCCCTATGCCCCGGTTTTTTGTTGTTTGATCACATTTGCTCCTAAGCCCCTGGGATTCTCTTGCTACCCAAAAACATAACATTTCGGATGAGCGTCAAAGGCATATTGGGGGGGAAAAATTGTTATACAACCGTGGTTTGAAAACACAAAAAGATAACTCGGCAGGTGCATGGTAGAAGGGTGGACAGGAAACCTTCCAAAAAAATCACTCCAATAATACTGTTCAAATCCTTGTGCCCCTTTTCGGTTTTTGTGCTCTCAACTGTCAAAATTTAAAATTTGAATGCCTCAAACATTTATAATGTACTTCAGAATAAAAGGGGAAATAAAAAATCACAATTTTTGGGTCTGCTTGTCTGAGTTTTGTTTGATTCTGCAAAATGTTGCGTAATCTGGACCTCTTCAAGGGGGGCTCCTTGGTGTGGTGAAGAGGCTCTTGGTCGGGGGTGCCTGGGGTCTCTTCCTCAGCAATTTACCCCCAATCCTCCTTCCATACCTCCCTTTCCTTTCCTCCTCCCCCCCCGCCCCTCCCTTTGCTTCCTCTTTTTTGGGCCCTTTTGGGGTTCCCCACAGGCCCACTTCTAGGGGGGAAAGTGGGGGGGAAACCCATTCCATTGAGGTTCTTGGCAGTGGTGTAGTTTGTGTGGAATCTGGATCGCCTGGGGATATCGTTCCCTCTCCGGTCTTCGGGGTGGGTTTTGGGGTCTTTGAAGGGGGGTATCTCTGGGGCCCCTTTTTTAGATTCCAGGGGTTTGGGGAAAAGGGATCTTTTGGCGATTCTGGGCCCCCTTTTTTTGTCCGGATACTCAGCAGATGTGAGGTTGCTATCCTGGTTGCTGGTTTCTGGCATGAAGGGGATGGTTGCCCGGGGTTTATGCTGCATCTGCACTCTTGCAGTGTTGAGGTCCTTTGGGGCGGGGGGATTTCCGGCCCTTTTTTCCCCGGGGGAACTATTCCCCCCGTTCCCCTTTTTTTTTTTTCTTTTTTTTCCCTTTAACCAAGCGTCAAGAAAATCGTTTTACTACTAGTGCTAAGCGGATACATGTATATAAGTTTTATTTTTCCTGCCTTCAAATTTGGCACGATTGGCTTGAGATGCCTTTTCAGCATAGAATGGGTCCTAACACTCGGTGTTCGCGGTATTAAAAAATCTGCTTCCACTTAGTACCTTGTGGGAGCAGGTTAAATAAAAGCGCCAGCTAGAGCAAACCAGCAAACACCTGGGATTCACTGATGTCATGTAGTATTAACTCCTATTTTAAGAGAAAGTGATTTTGACCCTGAGTTTAGTGGCTTTGAGGTGGATGTGGTCCAAAGTGGTGGAAATATCAAAAAACCTCGATAATAACCCATGTGCAATATTTGTGCAACACCCTTTCAGAATGTCTTATAATCTATGCGCTAAGTCAAGAGAAACAATTCTGGCTGGCCAGCTGCATGGTGGCCATCTGTGTGGCTAGCCGGCTGCTGGCAGCCTGGCTCTATCTCCGTTTGTCTGTCTGTATCTATGTGTATCTCTGTCTCTATCTCTGTCTTTGTCTTTGTCTCTATCTGTTTCTGTCTCTGTCTATCCCTGTCTCTGTCTATCTCTGTCTCACAGATACACATAAATACATGTATACATAGTGTAAATACCTAGGATAACCCAAAAAATCTAGACAAAGTGCTATACTCTGCTTGAAGATGTGAGTAAAGGTGATGACGCAGTCTTGTGGCTCTCTCTGAGACAGAAAGCTAGACGGATAGACAGAGAGCTTGACAGACAGACAAATAGACAGACATGTTTGTGTACCAGCGAAAACAAAGGAGGGCGATGCTCATCAAACGTCACCTCTAATCTTTTCTTATCAGCTGCACCCTCCCCCACCCTTGTGTATGCTCATCAAATGTCAGCTCTTATCAGATGTTATCTCATCTTATTATGTCACTGTCAGGGGTGGACTTAGTTTTTCATGCTTCAAGGCAAATTATTTTATTATTAGTATTAGGTATTTTTCTTCTCCTCCTCCCTCCCCCCCTCCTCCCTCCTCCTCCCTCCCTCCTCCCTCCCTCCTCCCTCCTCCCTCCCTCCTCCCTCCCTCCCTCCTCCCTCCCTCCTCCTCCCTCCTCCTCCCTCCTCCTCCCTCCTCCCTCCTCCTCCCTCCCTCCTCCTCCCTCCCTCCTCCTCCCTCCCTCCTCCTCCCTCCCTCCTCCTCCCTCCCTCCTCCTCCCTCCCCTCCTCCTCCCCTCCTCCTCCTCCTCCCCCCTCCTCCACCTCCCTCCTACTCCACCTCCCTCCTACTCCTCCCTCCTCCCACCTCCATCCTCCCTCCTCCACCTCCCTCCTCCACCTCCCTCCTCCACTCCTCCCCTCCTCCCTCCCCTCCTCCCCCCCCCTCCTCCCCCCTCCTCCTCCCTCTCCTCCTCCCTCCTCCTCCCTCCTCATCCCTCCTCCCTCCTCCCTCCTCCCACCTCTTTCCTCCTCCTCCCTCCTCCTCCCTTCTCCTCCCGCCTCCTCCCTCCTCCTCCTCCCTCCCTCCATTCTCCCTCCCTTCTCCCTCTCCTTCCACTCCTCCCCCTCATCCTCCTCCTCCCTCCACCCTCCTCTTCCTCCTCCCTCCTCCCTCCTCCCTCTTCCCTCCTCCCTCCTCCTCCTCCCTCCTCTTCCCTCCTCCCTCCCTCTCCCTCCTCCTCCCTCCTCCTCCTTCCTCCCCCCTCCTCCTCCTCCTCTTCTCCTCCTCCTCCTCCTCCTCCTCCTCTTCCTCCCTCCTCCACCTCCCTCCTACTCCTCCCTCCTCCACCTCCCTACTCCCTCCTCCTCCTCCCTCCTCCTCCTCCCTCCTCCCCCCTCCTCCTCCCTCCTCCTCCTCCCTCCTCCTCCTCCCTCCTCCCCCCTCCTCCTCCCTCCTCCCTTCTCCTCCCTCCTCCCTTCTCCTTCCTCCTCCTCCCTCCTCCTCCCTCCTCCCACCTCTTTCCTCCTCCTCCCTCCTCCTCTCTCAGTTTTTCATGCTTCAAGGCAAATTATTTTATTATTATTAGGTATTTTTCTTCTCCCTCCTCCTCCCTCCTCTTCCTCCTCCCTCCTTCTCCTCCCTCCTCCTCCCTCCTCCTCCCTCCTCCCTCCTTCTCCCTCCTCCTCCCTCCTCCTCCCTCCTCCCTCCACCTCCCTCCTCCCTCCTCTTCCCTCCCTCCTCCCTCCTTTCCTCCTCCCTCCTCATACTCCCTCCTTCCTCCTCCTCCTCCTCCCTCCTCCTCCCTCCTCCTCCCTCCTCCACCTCTCTCCTCCTCCCTCCTCCTCCCTCCTCCTCCCTCCTCTTCCCTCCCTCCTCCCTCCCTCCTCTTTCCTCCTCCCTCCTCCTGCTCCTCCCTCATCCTCCCTCCTTCCTCCTCCATCCTCCTCCTCCCTCCTCCTCCCTCCCCCTCCTCCCTCCTCCTCCTCCTCCTCCTCCTCCCTCCTCCTCCTCCCTCCTCCTCCCTACTCCCTCCTCCTCCCTCCTCCTCCTCCTCCCTCCTCCCTCCCTCCTCCCTTCTCCCTCCCTTCTCCCCCTCCTTCCTCTCCTCCTCCCCCTCATCCTCCCCCCTCCTACTCCTCCTTCTCCCTCTTCCCTCCTCCTCCCTCTTCCCTCTTCCCTCCTCCTTCCTCCTCCCTCCTCCTCCTCCTCCCTCCTGCTTCTCCTTCCTCTCCCTCTCTCCTCCCTCTCCTCCCACTCCTCTCCTCTCCTCCCCCTCCTCATCCCCCTCCTCCTCCTCCCTCCTCCATCCTCCCTTTTCCTCCCTCCTCTCTCCCTCCTCTCCCTCCTCCTCCCTCCTCTCTCCCTCCTCCTCCTCCCTCCTCCTCTCTCCCTCCTCCTCTCTCCCTCCTCCTCCTCCCTCCTCCTCTCTCCCACTTCCCTCCTCCTCCCTCTTCCTCCTCCCTCTTCCCTCCTCCCTCTTCCCTCCTCCGTCTTCCTCCTCCCTCCTCCCTACTCCTCTCTCCTCCTCCTCCCTCCTTCCTCCCTCCTTCCTCCCTCCTACTCCTCCTCCTCCCTCCCTCCTCCCTCCCTTCTCCCTCCTCCCTCCCTTCTCCCTCCTCCTCCCTCTTCCTCCTCCCCCTCCTCCTCCACCTCCCTCCTACTCCTCCTCCCTCCTCCACCTCCCTCCTCCTCCTCCTCCTCCCTCCTCCCCCTCCTCCTCCCTCCTCCTCCCTTCTCCACCTCCTCCTCCCTTCTCCCTCCTCCTCCCTTCTCCCTCCTGTCAGCATAGTTGCTGATCCCTGTGTTATATAGCATAGCATATTAGTATCGTCCATGTGCTTTAGATAGGAGATCCCTTGTAGCCTGTGACTTTGTGTGACGTCACGGGATGCGCATGTGTAGGCTCGTACCTCTGCCTCCCTCTCACTCGGCGGCAGACCATCCAGACAAGAACACGGCAAGGCTGGGCTCCATTCCTCATCACCTCAGTCTGACAATATATGTTTACCATCCAACAAGTGTGTGTACCTTCAACCTTGATATCTCCATTTAAGAACCCCTGCGATACTCCTCCCTCCTCCTCCTCCTCCTCCCTCCTTCTCCTCCCTCCTCCTTCCTCCTCCCTCCTCCCACCTCTTTCCTCCTCCCTCCTCCCTCCTCCTCCCTCCTCCCTCCTCCTCCTCCTCCTCCTCTCTCCTCCTTAGTTTTTTCATGCTTCAAGGCAAATTATTTTATTATTAGTATTAGGTATTTTTCTTCTCCTCCTCCCTCCTCCTCCCTCCCCCCCTCCTCCCTCCTCCTCCCTCCTCCTCCCTCCTCCCTCCCTCCCTCCTCCGTCCTCCCTCCCTCCCTCCTCCCTCCTCCCTCCCTCCCTCCTCCCTCCTCCCTCCCTCCTTCTCCCCTCCTCCTCCCTCCTCCTCCCTCCTCCTCCCTCCTCCCTCCTCCCTCCTTCTCCTCCCTCCTCCTCCCTCCTCCCTCCTCCCTGCTCCTCCCTCCTCTTCCCTCCTCCCTCCACCTCCCTCCTCCTCCCTCTTCCCACCTCCTCCCTCCTCTTCCCTCGCTCCTCCCTCCCTCTTCTTTCCTCCTCCCTCCTCCCGCTCCTCCCTCCTCATCCTCCCTCCTTCCTCCTCCTCCTTCCTCCTCCTCCTACTCCTCCTCCCTCCTCCTCCTCCTCCTCCTCCCTCCTCCCTCCTCCTCCTCCTCCCTCCTTCTCCCTCCTCCTCCTCCCTCCTCCTCCTCCCTCCTCCTCCTCCCTCCTCCTCCCTTCTCACTCCTCCCTCCTCCCTCCTCCCTCCTCCTCCTCCCTCCTCCTCCTCCCTCCTCCTCCTCCCTCCTCCCTCCTCCTCCCTCCTCCCTTCTCCCCCTCCTCCCTCCTTCTCCCCCTCCTCCTTCCCCTCCTCCTCCCCCTCATCCTCCCCCTCCTACTCCTCCTCCCTCCTCTTCCTCCTCCCTCCTCTTCCTCCTCCCTCTTCCCTCCTCCTCCCTCTTCCCTCCTCCTCCCTCTTCCCTCCTCCTCCCTCTTCCCTCCTCCTCCCTCTTCCCTCCTCCTCCCTCTTCCCTCCTCCTCCCTCTTCCCTCCTCCTCCCTCTTCCCTCCTCCCTTTTCCTCCTCCTTCCTCCCTCCTCTCTCCTCCCTCCTCTCTCCTCCCTCCTCTCTCCTCCCTCCTCTCTCCTCCCTCCTCTCTCCTCCCTCCTCTCTCCTCCCTCCTCCTCCTCCTCCCTCGTCCTCCTCCCTCCTCCTCCTCCCTCCTCCTCCCTCCTCCCTCCCTCCTCCTCCCTCCCTCCCTCCCTCCTCCTCCTCCCTTCCTCCTCCTCCCTTCCTCCTCCTCCCTTCCTCCTCCTCCCTTCCTCCTCCTCCCTTCCTCCTCCTCCCTCCCTCCTCCTCCCTCCCTCCTCCTCCCTCCCTCCTCCTCCCTCCCTCTCTCCTCCTCCTCCTCCTCCTCCTCCTCCTCCTCCTCCTATTCCTCCTCCTCCTCCTCCTTATCATCATCATCATTATATACTTCCACATATCCAAAACATTGCTGGGACCTATAAATACTTAGCATATATTCCAAGACAATAGTAAATGGCCAAGGCAGGTGTAAATGTCCACCTGTCAGTGTGTTTGTGACAATGTGAGTACAATTTCAGTACCTAATACTAGTGTCAGAACAAAGATTGGTTATGAAATGACAAGAACCACTATAAATTTTAATTATCAGAACATGAAAATTATATAAAATAATATGAAAAATAAAAAAAAGGTATATTGGCAACACTTTTGCAAGCGTCACCGCTCCATGTTGCCGTCAGGTGATCCCCAAATGCCAGCTTTGTGGCCTCATCTCTCGGTAAGTACTGACTCTTAAATTTTTTTTTTATCCTATAACACTTAGAAAAATGTGCTCTTTTTTTTTTTCAATAAAAAAAAAAGATTTTTTATTTTTCAAAATATTCGGGGCACTGGGGTAGTGAATGTGTATATACGTTTGAACCCTTTATGGGTTAAAAACAAAATGAAAGAAGGAACCTAATCATGGAAGCTCTAGTCCATGAACCTGCTACCCCCGGGCCCCTTACTGATACCGCACACCGTTTTGACCCTGCCTCATTTTTTGACCACTCTTTGGACACTCCTGATGCTCCTGTACCTAATGCTGGTGCTGTTTCATCACCAGCTTCAGGTACCGGGGTCTTGACTGACTCCTCCGATTTGTCTGACCTCCACTCTCCTTTGACTATGCTTCCGGCCTCTCCCTCTATGGTGCGGCAATTTTCAAATCGCCAGCCCGTCCCACGTCGGACCAACTCTGGTCCCACTTCTAAATGCCAACGACAATCTCCTGATGATGTCACTTCGTTACCTTCCCATTCTACTCGGAAAAGACCGACACGTCATGCACTCCCTCTCCACGCTCGGTTTCAGACCACACAATGGACTAAATTCTTTACTTTAAGACCGACTTCTTCTATTGCTTATCTTTCCGACCATAGTACAGTGGACCCTCGACCAACGATATTAATCTGTTCCTGAGAGCTCATCATCAGTTGAAATTATCATTAGTCGAGTTAATTTTCCCCATAAGAAATAATGGAAATCAAATTAATCCGTTCCTGACACCCCAAAGTATTAAAAAAAAAAATTACCACATGAAATATTAATTTTAATACACACAAACTGAAGAAGACATGTACAATTACATGACACTTACCTTTATTGAAGATCTGGTGATGATTGATGGGATGGGAGGAGGGGAGAGTGTGGATGGTGTTAGTGTTTAGAAGGGGAATCCCCTTCCATTAGGACTTGAGGTGTCAAGTCTTTTTCTGGGGTTACTTCCCTTCTTCTTTTAATGCCACTAGGACCAGCTTGAGAGTCACTGGACCTCTGTCGCATAACATCTGTGTCCATAGAACTCTGTACCTCCCGTTCCTTTACTATTTGTCTAAAATGGGCCACAACATTGTCATTGTAATAGTCACCAGCACGGCTTGCAATAGCTGTGTTAGGGTGATTTTCATCCATAAAGGTTTGCAGTTCAACCCACTTTGCACACATTTCCTTAATCTTTGAAGTAGGCACAATGGATTCCACAACTGGCATAGGCATCTTAGGGTTAGCCCCAAACCCTTCAAAATCTTTCTTAATTTCCATACTAATTCTCACCCTTTTTATCACAGGGTTGGCACTAGAAGCTTTCTTGGGGCCCATGGTGACTTACTTTGCAGGTGCAATCACTAAAAACGCTGTGATAATATGAAATGTTCCGATTGTATGTTTGGATGCGACCGCGATGGCTGGCTGGTTTGTAAACACAGGCACACAAGGGACAAGTGAGGCACGCTCAGGCCACATGTGGACGCTTCTTGAACGGAACGAATCGCGTTGGTCGAGTTTTTTAGCGCTAGTCGAGACAAAATTTTTGCGTTCAAATGTATCGCTAGTCGGATTTAACGTTATACAATGCCTTCGTCGGTCGAGGGTCCACTGTATTGGCAAAGCACTCCTATGCCATGTTGATAGAGATATTTCATTTCATGCTCTCATGAGCGGTTTGCGCATCGTCGCTGTCCAGAATGCTACCCAAGCTCATGATCTTTCTCTCCTTTCGCATATCAATACTATTCCTATCACTATTGAAAAACATCTTTCTCTCAATTCTTGTAGTGGTACTGTCATTCTACCCCATACCATAGTTCAACAGAATTTCCAGACATGTGGCAATGACATTCTTGAACAGCTGGAACTCCAGGATCTCCCAGTCATCAAAGAAGACACTTATGCCCTTCCTGCCCGCGGGCGGAGACGATACCCTTGCAATGTAGCTTGATTAACTTTCGACAGTCGTGAACTCCCATCCTCTTTTTATGTCGCAGGACATCGGTTACAAGTCCGAAAGGTGATCCCTACACTGCAACAGTGTAGAAATTGCTGGTGTTTTGGTCACTCAGCGAAATATTGCAGATCTATAGCAGAATGCCCAGTCTGTGGTGCCGACGACTATTCTAACATATCTTGCAGTCGACCTCCCTCTTGCCTTAATTGTCATGAGGCTCACCCTTTGTACTCTCACCATTGCCAGGTCTACTTAAATGAGCGTGAAATCTGTTGCCTCAAAGAAGCGGAAGGTCTCCCTTATGCTGTGACAGTTTCTCATCTCCGCCTCCAAGGGAGACTACCCCATATTTCTTATTCTCGTGTTTCAAAACGTCCCCCCATTTCTGGGGTCCCATCTTTTGCAGCCTCCTCTGTTGTTACCCCTCCCATAGTCACTCCTGTATCTAAATCTTTTGCTGTCCTGGGCTCAGACATCCCTACTTCAACACCTCAGTCTGTTCTGACATCTTTGAGTTCTCACTCACAAGCCCTGGTATCAACAAGATCTCGTACGACACCTTCTACTAATTGCCCCTCTACTTCTCGGAAGTCCAAAAAATCCCCTTTGCTCAAATCTTCCTTGCCCCCTCCTTCCCTTCTTCCACCCCCACATTTTACCTTTCCATTCTCTGTACCTGGTTCTTCCCCTCTCACTGGCTCTATTACAAGTGTGGAGGTTCACCCTTCTTTTCATTCTGTGCCTCCCTTCCCTGTCCCCTCCCAAGACTCTCCCTCTTCTGCTGCCTCCCAGGTTTCTGCCTCTTCTGTCCCCTCCCACACTTCTTCTCCAGTTCCCGACATACTTTCATCCCCCCCTACTTTAGTACAGTCCATTATTGTCCCAATCTTTACTCACCCTCCTCCTCCTATCTCCAATATTGTCTCCCAGACAACATTGAATTCAGAAACACTTGATGCTATTTCAGAATATATTGCAGGAACTAAACCTTCAATGGACACTGATCCTCCACCTGTTCCTTCTCTTCCCTCTCCTCCATCTCTACAACTCCATTCTTCGCAACGCTCCATTCCTTCGCTGCTTGAATGTCTTCCGATGCCACCGCACATAGACTATTCTAACCCCTCTAGTCCATAGGTGCCCTTACCTATGGATTCCTGGTATTTTCCTTACACGGAGTGAGCTTCAGATGTTGCTTTCCAGGTTTTCCCTTGTTGGTGTTTGCTTACAAGAACCAAAATTGCACTCAGCTGTTTTCCACCCTATCTCAGGCTATAATTTATTATTTATTGTATTCTTCAGATCCTTTCTCAGATGAGACCTTTAATGAAAGTGCCCTTTGTCTATGCAATGATATTCCGTACTGTCAACTATTTGTCCATACATTTCGCTGCATTACACTGCAGCCCGTATCCACTTGAATAAGTGGTTTACAATATGTTCTTTATATCTCTCTCATTCTCGGGCATTTTCTATCCCAGATTTTGCCTTTCTTGTTTCATCCTTACCACCACCACTTCTGTTACTTGGTGATTTTAATGCCCACCATTTCCTCGGGGGGGGGGTTCTCATTGTGATTCACGTGGCATTCAGTTGGAGGCTTTTCTCGCCTCTCACCCCCTCCATGTTTTAAATACGGGTACCCCCACCCATTTTGATCCTCATACTCATACTCTCTCTTGCATCGATCTATCGGTCTGCTCTTCCTCCACTGCACTAGACTTCGCCTGGTCTGTTCTACCGGACTTACATGACAGCTATCATTTTCCAATCATTCTTACTTCTTCATATTCACCACCTTTCTGTAGCCCTCGCTGGCAATTTGATCAGGCAAATTGGGACCTTTACTCGCTACTCACTGCTTTTAGTGAGGTTCCTTCTTCATCCTCCATTGATGAGCTCCTACACCTCTTCTCGGCGTCAGTTTAAACCTCAGCCTTTCATTCTATACCCCAAACCTCAGGCAGGCATTCTCAGAAGTGCGTGCCTTGGTGGTCTCCTGCTTGTGCTCATGCAGTACGTTTGAAATGCGCTGCATGGGGCAGGTACCGGTACAATAGAACCACAGAGAGACTTCTTGATTTTAAGCAGAAGCGTACGGTTCCTCGCCGTGTCATCCGTGATGCTAAACGTACTTGCTGGCGAGATTGTTTCCACCATCACCTCTGCTTCCTCTGTGAGTGCAGTCTGGAAAAAAAGTGAGGAAATTGAGTGGTAAATACTACTCTCCTGACCCGGCTCCTGTTCTACGGGTTGCCGGTGTTGATATAGCAAACCCTCTTAACGTTGCCATTGAAATTGGCACTCATCTGGTCCGTATTTCCCAGGGGCTCCATCTATGCCCCTCATTTCTTTCCTCAAAGTCTGCCAGAGAGTTAGTACCCTTTTACTTTTCTTCTCTCAGAGAAGAACAGTATAATGCACCTTTTACACGTTGGGAACTGGAGGCAACACTCTCAGCTTGCCGATCATCGGCAGCTGGGCCTGACGACATTTATATTCGGATGTTACAACATTTACATCAGTCAGCCCTTATGCCCCTCCTCCACCTCTTCAATCTTATTTGGTCACAAGGAGTTCTTCCGCAGCTGTGGAAATCTGCCATTGTTCTCCCTTTCCGCAAGCCAGGTACTACGGGACATGATGCCTCCCACTATCGTCCCATTGCTTTTACTAGTGCAGTTTGCAAAGTGATGGAAGGTCTGGTAAATCGACGTTTAATGTGGTTAGTGGAGAGACTGTTGTGTCTCTCTAAATGTCAATATGGCTTTCGTAAGGGCCGATCTACCATAGACCCCTTACTACACTTGGATACGTATGTTCGTAATGCCTTTGTGAATAACCACTCAGTTATTACCATATTTTTGACCTTGAGAAGGCATATGACACAACTTGGAGGTATAATATTTTGGCCCAAGCCCACTCCATAGGCCACTGATGCAATCTACCATCCTTCCTTAAGAGCTTTTTAACTGGCACATTTCTGTGTTCGAGTTAATAATGCGCTCTCCGCGGACTTTGTCCAAGCTGAAGGTGTCCCTCAGGAATGTGTTCTGAGCACAACACTTTTTCTCCTTGCTATAAATGATTTGGCCTCTGTTCTTCCATCCAATATTTGGTCATCACTCTATGTTGATGACTTCGCTATTGCTTGTGCAGGCGCTGACTCATCTCATTACAGTTTCTCTCCACCATGCAGTCGACCATGTTTCCAATTGGGCCACCACGCATGGGTTTAAATTTTCCAGTACCAAAACTCACCAAATTACTTTCACTAGATGCTCTGTCATCTCCGATCATCCTTTGTATCTCTATGGCTTCCATATCCCTGAACGTAATACAATCAGGTTTCTAGGCCTTCTCTTTAACCGTAGGTTATCCTGGAAACCTCACATTACCTCTCTGAAGGCAACTTGTCACAGCTGGCTGGATCTTCTTAAAACCCTTGCTCATCTTTCATGGGGAGCTGATCGTCGAACTCTCCTTCGCCTACATTCAGCCCTCATTTTATCAAAACTCGATTATGGTGACCAGATCTATTCAGCGGCCTCTCCTGCTAGTCTCTCTAGCCTTAACCCCATCCATCACCAAGGATTACGTTTATGCCTTGGTGCTTTTTGCTCTTCCCCTGTTGAGAGCCTCTATGCAGAAGTGAATGTTCCATCCTTGTCTGATCGCCGTGATGCCCATTGCCTTCGCTACTATGTACGTTCTCATGATCTCTGCAATCCTTCCATTTATAGAATGGTCACCAATATTAGTAGACATTCTTTATTTCTTCGCCGTCCCTGTTTGCTCCGTCCCTTCTCTCTTCACCTACATTTGCTCTTGTCTTCCCTTCAGTTACCACCTTTATATGTTCATGTAGCATCTCACTTTTCCTTACCCCCCTGGGAAGTTTCAGCTGTTTGGGTCTGTTCTTTCTCACTCATTTGCTCGAAAGCCCAACTGCCTATGGTGGCTTCCCACTCTCTTTTTCTTGACCACTTCCACTCTCATTCTCATGCCATCGCAGTGTACACAGATGGCTCTAAGTCTTCTGACTGCGTCGGATTTGCAGCAGTGTTTCCGGACAGCGTCGTGCGAGGGCATTTACTATCTTCGGCTAGCATTTTTACTGCTTAATTGTATGCCATTCTTGCAGCACTTATTCATATCGCATCTGTGCGTTTGTCATCATTTGTGGTTGTCTCAGACTCCCTTAGTGCTCTACAGGCTATATGGAAATTTGATACACCTTACCCCCTATTTCTCCGTATCCAACTTTGGCTACGCTGTATCTCTACCAAGCATAAAGATATTGTTTTTTGTTGGGTCCCTGGTCATGTTGACGTACAGGGCAATGAACAGGCAGACACTGCTGCACGGTCAGCAGTACATGACCTACCAATTTCATATAGAGGTGTTCCATTTCTGGACTATTTTGCTGTAATAGCTACCCACCTTCACACCCGTTGGCAACAATGTTGGTCAACTCTGCTCGGTAACAAACTTCATTCTATTAAATCGAGCATAGATTACTGACCGTCTTCTTGTCATCAGTGCCGAGGTTGGGCGACTACTCTCTCCCGCCTTCACATTGGCCACACTCGTCTTACTCATGGGTATCTCATGGAGAGGCACCCTGTTCCTCTCTGTGAGAAGTGTCAAGTTCCAGTATCGATTAGCCACATTCTGTTAGACTGCCCTCTCTATCAACGAGCACGCAGAATTTACCTCTGTCGTTGTCTCCGCTCTACTACTCTCTCTTTACCTTGCCTTCTTGCTGATGGACCCATCTTTAATCCTGACTCTCTCATTGACTTCTTGTCAATGACTGATTTACTCCACAAACTCTGATGATACCTTTCACACTCCCCTCAGCCCTTTCTACCTCAATCTCTTGCTGCCCTCTACCCTTTCACTATCCACTGCCCCGCTGTTCTCCGTAACCTACTACTCATCCATCTCCCTTTTGCCACCTGATACCCTCGCTTCCTTCCTGCCCTGCAGTGCTAGCCCTTGTGGTTTAGCGCTTCTTTTTTATTATAATAATGTGTAATCTGGTGATTACTGGAAAACTGCTACCTTGGTCTGTTTTTCTGCCACCACATGGGTAGCTTTTGTTACCCCAATGTAACTATCTTATAGTACAAGGTAGGAGTACACTGATGATGTTTCCAATTTTGCTAAATAAAAAAAAAAACTCGAGTATCTTTCACAAGGGTCAAAAGCAGTTTTCTGATTGGAAGTGGTGGTTAACTGGAATCCTAGCATCAAAACCTAAGTCAGAGAATGCAGCTGTTGACTGGAGGTGGAATCAAGATGGGTAATGATGGTGACAGTCACTTGGCAAAATTAAAGCTGTTGCTTAGGACATATAATGATCTTGCAGGAATTGTGTAATCATCTCCATGCTCTGACCTTAGTTAAGCTTAACAGAATGCAGCAAGCCAAAGGTATGGCATGAAGGTATCCCAAGAAAAGACTGTTAGTGCATTCAAACACTACTGCCAGAACACTGCAGCAGCAAGCACAGTCACATACACAGGCCTACCCAGCAAGCACATGTGTATTATCCATCAGAGGCAGAACCCAGAGATCAGTCAGACCATGAGATGCATTTCCCATTCACCCGTAAAGGTGAGGTGTTCCAAATGTTTTCACTAAGAAAAGCGTTCAGTGAATGAGAGGCAAATCAGGCCTGGAAAGAGAGTGAATTTATGCTTAAAATATTTAGAACCCAACCACACCAGCTTTGGAGTCCTGAAGAAAGTGTGATTCTCAGCCAAGTGATTGGATTCAAGTCTTATGTATAGGTGAAGGAGCATGTGAGTATCATCCATAGTAGTCTTAGAGGTGCATACAGCAACACTATACCCTAGAATACATATTAATTGCAGGAATTGGGACAGAAGGATCTGAACCTAGAAACATCCAAGTGTGATTTGTTGATGCAACAAAGAAAGAGGGTGACACCCACATCTAATGCACTAATACTTGGTGCTTGGAGCTGGAGGTGGTCAGTACTGAGCACAAGTACAAACCTTGCAGAAGTCTAGAGTGTAGGTGTCAGTGATGTGTAATATAGTCCAGATGGGCCCCACAGTGGAAATACAGATATAGAGCACGGCATAAAGAGATTGCAGTATTTATTATATAAATTAAGGGAAGTTTTCTATTTTGATAATTACAAGTAGTGTAAATATAAATTCACCAGTTTAACATTTTATGCAGAACTGAATATAATGACAGGTTGACTGGGAGGGCAGTGTGGTAATAGAGCCTAATGCCAGTAGAACAATGTTATGAGGAATTCTGAGAATCCAGTGGAGTTTACATAGAAGATACCTACTTCAAGAGCATTGTAAGTTTTATTTTATGACTGGAACTGTAGCAGCAGTTATCACTTTTTATAAGTGTAAAGAATTTCCTTTCCAATAAGTGAGTTGTTTTAATGGCTAATTATGAATACTGTCAGTAATTTAGTAAAGATTGAAGCTAATTGGTGTCCTTTGGCTCGGTTGGCAACACGCTTACCTCACACACTGAGTGTCCATGGTTCACTCCCCTGGCATGGGAGGAAACATTGGGCATGTTTCCTTACACCTGCTGTCCCTGTTCACCTAGCAGTAAGTAGGTACTTAGGTGTTGGTTGACTGGTGTGGAAGTAAGACACAGTCTTCGATGATGCACTGACCGACTTGGGTTATCCTGGGTGGCTAACACTGGGTTAAAAATCTGAACAAATCTTATCTTAAAGACACAGTACACTTAATCCTGAGCAAAACACATTTCCAATAAAGGCTTGTTCTGCAAATTGTGTCTTTATAGCCATATCATTTGGCATTATGCCTGTACACCCAGTTCATCAGTTGATGCAGCATTTTGCATAGTTCTGTATATTTTCTATAGTTTTTCAGAAGGTGGAGCTCATCTTGGGTATCGCTGTAGTAAGCTTTGTAAGTTAAAAATGCTATGCAACTATAGTGACAGCCTACTTCTATACAGCAGGGCCCCGCTTTACGGCGTTTCGTTTTACGGCGTTCCGCTAATACGGACATTTCAAATTATGACCAAAACTCGCTATACGGCTCCCCCACCTGTCTTTCTAATACGGTCACAGCGGCCCACCGAGTTTGTTTACATTCTCCCTGAGCACATCTCCTTATTATGTCTGGGAACTTTCCAAAATTTCAAGTGTTTTAAAGTTATTGTATATTTTATATGTATTGTACTTGATAATTAAACTTGTGTACACCTATACCTAAATAAACTTACACACTGTGCTGGCATGTAGGTACACATTAAAATCACTAAGAGTCTCTCTACTCTTGATGCAATAATAATAATAATAATAATAATAGTAATAATAATAATCTCTTGGGCGCATTAATGTCGCATATTACGTTAATATAGACATTTCCCTTAATCTATGATATTTTTTCAAAATTATATAAGAAACACATTATGTAACACAAACATGATACATGCACCCACAGTATAAAAATTTATACAAATATATATGAGATGTTTACCAAACGGTTTGTAGAAGTGTCGGAAGAATTACGTTTTCTCTAGCCCGTCACCTGTTACTAGGGATAACTGTAGAAAAATATTCCTTTCGTATGCCTTCACTTTATAGCTATAATTCTGTACTAACTTGTACACGGTGTAAGAGTAATTGTTTCGTGATTTAATTATTATTATAATAATAAAAATATTATAAGGTAAAAGTTTCACAAACTCTTACAAATGTACATGAATGAACTAAAACTGGACACGTATTAATACCGTCTATTTCGCCTGACCGAGTGATCGTCCACAACCTGTTCAGTTTGTTTGTTTACGCTGTCTGAGCTCGGTGTATCATTAAATGTTGTATATTACGTTAATATACACATTTTCATTAATCCATCCATGATATTTTTTTCAAAATTATATAATAAACACGATACATAACATAAATACATAACATATGTGTAGAGAACCTAGGATAACCCAAAAAAGTCAGAGTGACTTACTTCCATTGCCTTCACTCAGAGCATCATTTCTTCTCAAAATGATGTTA
>NC_091300.1:18034146-18036646 GCF_038502225.1 Cherax quadricarinatus
GAAAGATATATATATATATATATATATATATATATGTATACACACCTACCATCCGACTTACGACCGAGTTCGGTTCCGAGAACCCGTTCGTAAGTCGAAATGGTCGTAAGTCGAACTTTACTACTGAATATCAACAAAACATTTTTGTAATGACTTTATTTTATTGTTTTATTTTAGTATTTCATGTTTTACTTTACTTTTATGTTAGTACTGTATTTTATACTGCAAGGTTTAGGATAAACACTGTGTACAACACAAATAGTTGTTTATTTCCCAGAAATTTGGCATAAAAAACACGGTCGTAAGTTGGATGGTAGGTGTGTGTGTGTGTATATATATATATATATATATATATATATATATATATATATATATATATATATATATATATATATATATACATGTATATATATATATAATATATATATATATATATACATGTATATATATATATATACATGTATATATATATATATGCATGTATATATATATATATACATGTATATATATATATATATATATATATATATATATATATATATATATATATATATATATTATTTTTATTATTATCACACCGGCCGATTCCCACCAAGGCAGGGTGGCCCGAAAAAGAAAAACTTTCACCATCATTCACTCCATCACTGTCTTGCCAGAAGGGTGCTTTACACTACAGTTTTTAAACTGCAACATTAACACCCCTCCTTCAGAGTGCAGGCACTGTACTTCCCATCTCCAGGACTCAAGTCCGGCCTGCCGGTTTCCCTGAATCCCTTCATAAATGTTACTTTGCTCACACTCCAACAGCACGTCAAGTATTAAAAACCATTTGTCTCCATTCACTCCTATCAAACACGCTCACGCATGCCTGCTGGAAGTCCAAGCCCCTCGCACACAAAACCTCCTTTACCCCCTCCCTCCAACCCTTCCTAGGCCGACCCCTACCCCGCCTTCCTTCCACTACAGACTGATACACTCTTGAAGTCATTCTGTTTCGCTCCATTCTCTCTACATGTCCGAACCACCTCAACAACCCTTCCTCAGCCCTCTGGACAACAGTTTTGGTAATCCCGCACCTCCTCCTAACTTCCAAACTACGAATTCTCTGCATTATATTCACACCACACATTGCCCTCAGACATGACATCTCCACTGCCTCCAGCCTTCTCCTCGCTGCAACATTCATCACCCACGCTTCACACCCATATAAGAGCGTTGGTAAAACTATACTCTCATACATTCCCCTCTTTGCCTCCAAGGACAAAGTTCTTTGTCTCCACAGACTCCTAAGTGCACCACTCACTCTTTTTCCCTCATCAATTCTATGATTCACCTCATCTTTCATAGACCCATCTGCTGACACGTCCACTCCCAAATATCTGAATACGTTCACCTCCTCCATACTCTCTCCCTCCAATCTGATATTCAATCTTTCATCACCTAATCTTTTTGTTATCCTCATAACCTTACTCTTTCCTGTATTCACCTTTAATTTTCTTCTTTTGCACACCCTACCAAATTCATCCACCAATCTCTGCAACTTCTCTTCAGAATCTCCCAAGAGCACAGTGTCATCAGCAAAGAGCAGCTGTGACAACTCCCACTTTGTGTGTGATTCTTTATCTTTTAACTCCACGCCTCTTGCCAAGACCCTCGCATTTACTTCTCTTACAACCCCATCTATAAATATATTAAACAACCACGGTGACATCACACATCCTTGTCTAAGGCCTACTTTTACTGGGAAAAAATTTCCCTCTTTCCTACATACTCTAACTTGAGCCTCACTATCCTCGTAAAAACTCTTCACTGCTTTCAGTAACCTACCTCCTACACCATACACTTGCAACATCTGCCACATTGCCCCCCTATCCACCCTGTCATACGCCTTTTCCAAATCCATAAATGCCACAAAGACCTCTTTAGCCTTATCTAAATACTGTTCACTTATATGTTTCACTGTAAACACCTGGTCCACACACCCCCTACCTTTCCTAAAGCCTCCTTGTTCATCTGCTATCCTATTCTCCGTCTTACTCTTAATTCTTTCAATTATAACTCTACCATACACTTTACCAGGTACACTCAACAGACTTATCCCCCTATAATTTTTGCACTCTCTTTTATCCCCTTTGCCTTTATACAAAGGAACTATGCATGCTCTCTGCCAATCCCTAGGTACCTTACCTTCTTCCATACATTTATTAAATAATTGCACCAACCACTCCAAAACTATATCCCCACCTGCTTTTAACATTTCTATCTTTATCCCATCAATCCCGGCTGCCTTACCCCCTTTCATTTTACCTACTGCCTCACGAACTTCCCCCACACTCACAACTGGCTCTTCCTCACTCCTACAAGATGTTATTCCTCCTTGCCCTATACACGAAATCACAGCTTCCCTATCTTCATCAACATTTAACAATTCCTTAAAATATTCCTTCCATCTTCCCAATACCTCTAACTCTCCATTTAATAACTCTCCTCTCCTATTTTT
>NC_091300.1:18039146-18284146 GCF_038502225.1 Cherax quadricarinatus
AATCTGTAACTATCCCAAATCCCACAAGTATGAAATCATTAATACACAAATAAGAAGACAGGTACAGCTTAAGCAAAAATTTTATTAGTCATATTACAAAGATATTTTAAAATTATATCTGTAAATTAATCATTTACAAATATAAATGAAGGATAATTAAAATGCTACTGCTTATGAATGCTCACTGCCCATCATCGTATGACAGGATCATATATGGAAGGTTGAATATTAATGACTCCGTAGCCAGCAACATAGTCACCAGACAGATATCTAGCAAAACAAAGGATGTCTAATGGTATTCTGAACAACTTAAAAAATAAACTGCATCTGTATGTGAGCACTAACTTATTTTGGCAAGAAACTACCTGTAACACTTCCATCAGGGGACATTACTTGACACCAGTGAGGGGCTCCTGCCGCATGGAATTGAACCTGACCTCAACTTCCTTGGAAGGGAAGATCTGTATGGTCTTAGCATTCTCTCATTGAATGTAATATAATAATATCCATAAGAGTAAGATTAAAGATACCTATAACACAATAAGATTAAAGAAGCGCCATAGTTTAAACACCCATTTTCATTAAAAAAACACTCGTCTTTTCTGCAAGAAAAAACTGAAATGTTTAGACATGATTTTCATATAATAGCATACATCCCTAGGGTAGCAAATGCATAGCCAAAACTGTCACCTGTAGGAAAAAAAATGACTTGCTCCCTGTCAGCTGGCATTGCTATAGTATATTACCTGAAATTCTGTAGATAGTATCAGCAAAGTACAAAAGTTTTAATATGTGCCTATAAATTGAAACTGATCTATATGGTGACAAATTTGCAGATCATCTAAATTCTAGCTGCCGATCTGTAATCCCAAGATTAAGTAAAGATTCTACAGGTTTATTCAGCATCTGTACACAATGGAGCTGAGGACCGGGACTGAAAATGATGTTGCCCTATTTTAAATTCCGTAAGGTCTCAAATATTTACTGATTTTAGGCATTTCCTCCTGTTATGTGAACTTACTGAGGAACAGATGTACAAAGCTTCTCCTTTCCAGGATGGTCTACTATATCCCATGTGGTAAGACTCTTACTTCAAAAGTTGAGTAACTATGCTCTACCATAGTAACAAATAATGTTTTTATTATTATTATTCTTATTAGTAACACATTGGCTGCATCTTACTGAGGCAGGATGACCTGAAAAAGAAGAAACACTTTCATCATCAGTCACTTCACTATCTTACCAGAGGCATACCTACACTACAGTTAAAAAACTGCAACATATCTCCACCCCTTCCTCAGTATGCAGGTAAATGATACTGGGTATGGATTCATGTGGGACCATTCCTGCCTAACTAATTTACTGGCTTTCTTCAGTAAAGCATTTGAGGCAGCTGATCATGATAAAGAATTTGATATTATTTATTTGGATTTTAGTAAAGCTTTTGATAGGATACCACACAAAAGACTTAAAGTGACAGCTCATGGTAATGAGAGGAAAGTCCTGTCATGGACTGAGGCATACCTCATGAACAGGAAGCAGAGACTGTGCATAAATGGGGTAAAATCTAAGTGGGAATCTGTAATAAGCGGCATTCCACAGGGATCAGTTTTAGGCCCATTGTTGTTCATAATACAGTGGTCCCTCGTTTTTCGTAAGCATCGAAAGTTGTAATTTTCGAAAATCGTAATTTCTTTTCGTCCAAATGTTGACTCACGAATCGCCATTCGTCTCAGATGTGTACGCACAGCCCCGAGTAGCCTCACACTCCATTCCCAGCCAGTGTGCCGCTGTTTATCGGAGAGTGACCATCACCTCATGCATTCATATGATACATTTCATAATATTCCATTAATTTTAGTGCTTGCAACTGCTAAATAAGCCACCATGGCTCCAAAGAAAGCTCCTAGTGCCATGCCTTTGGTAAAGGTTAAAAATACAATAGAAATCAAGAAAAAATCATTGAACAATATGAAAGTGGCGTACATGTGGCAAAGCTGGCCAGGATGTATAAGAAACCCCATACAACCATCACTTCCATCGTGAGCAAGAAAAAGGAAATCAAGGAAGCTGCTGTTGCAAAGGGGGTATATATGCTCACGAAAATGAAATCGCAAGTACTCGAAGATGTTGAGAAGTTATTGTTGGTGTGGATCACAGAGAAACAATTAGCAGGAGATAGTCTTATGCAGTCGATTATTTGTGAAAAGGCAAGGCAGCTGCATGACGATCTCGTAAAGAAATTGCCTGCAACGAGTACTGATATTTACGATTTTAAGGCCAACAAAGGCTGGTTTGAGAGATTTAAGAAATGTAGTGGCATACACAGTGTGATAAGGCATGGTGAGGCTGCCAGTTCTGGCAAAAATGCAGCTGAAAAATTCATAAGTGAATCCAAGGAGTACATACAGACTGAACAATTCAAACCCCAACAAGTGCTCAATTGTGATGAAACAGGCCTAATAATAATAAGCTAATAATAAGGCATGGGTCACAAGGGAAATCTTCCTTGATTGGTTCAATGAAGTGTTTGGCCTCAGTACGAAGAAATACCTCCTGGAAAATAAATTAGAACTCAAGTGCTTCCTGCTAATGGACAATGCACCTGCTCATCCCCCAAACTTGGATGACCTAATTGTGAAGGAGTTTAGTTTCATCACAGTGAAGTTCTTGCTCCCTAATACCACTCTCCTCCAGTCCATGGACCAGCAGATCATTTCAAACTTTAAAAAACTCTACACCAAAGCAATGTTGCAAAGATGCTTTAATGTGACCTCAGACACTCAAATGACCCTAAGAGAGTTTTGGAAAGACCACTTCAGTATCCTCCATTGCATAAGCCTCATAGGCAAGGCTTGGGAGGGAGTGATTTCCAGGACTTAGAACTCTCCTTGGAGAAATTTGTGGTCAGACTGTGTCCACAAGAGGAATTTTGAAGGGTTTGGGGCTGACCCTGAGGACCCTTTGCCAGTTGTGGAATCTATTGTGGCATTGAGAAGTTCCATGGGGTTGGATGTGAGTTTGGAGGATGTGGAAGAGTTGGTGGAGGACCAAAACAAAGACCTAACCACTGAAGAGCTGCAAGAGCTTCAGCTGGAACAGCAACAGACTGCAGCTCAGCATGATGCTTCAGAGGAGGAGGAGGAGGGAGAGAGATGGACGAAGGTCCCTTCTTCAGAAATTAACGAGATTTGTGCAATGTGAAGTAGGATGGAAAGATTTGTGGGGAAACATCACCCTGACAAAGCTGTTGCAAGCCATGTCGGCTTGCAAATTTTAGAGAGATACCAGAAACTGAGCTCTCTGGACAAGTATTTAGCGCCACAGGTGTGCAGTAACACTCACGCTGGTCTTAGTGGCATTAAAAAACAAAGAAGGGAAGTAACTCTGGAAAAGGACTTGGTACCTGAAGTCTTTATGGAAGGGGATTCTCCTTCCAAACAGTAATTAATCCAACCTCTCTCCTCCTCCAGCCTTCCATACACTAAGAAGAATAGCCAATAAAGGTATGTGTTATGCTGTTAATGTTTCATTCTTCATGTCTCATTGTTTCCTGTGTATATACATCTGTATTTCATGTAAAAAAAAACATTTTGTTTTAATACTTCTGGGTGTCTGGAACGGATTAATTGTATTTACATTATTTCTTATGGGGAAAATGGTTTCGCAAATTGTCAGTTTCGATAATAGTTACACTCTCTGGAATGGATTAATTACGAAAAATCGAAGGACCACTGTATACATTAATGACCTTGACGAGGAAATAACGTGGTATCAGCAGATTTACTGATGACACAAAGGTAGGCAGGATAAATCATTCAGGGGAAGATGTCACTGAACTTCAGGAGGATTTAGACAAACTTATGTCATGGTCAGAAAAGTGGCAGATGTAGATACTACATGATAAATACTGCTACTGCAGCAACTGCTGCTGTTGCAGTGGCAGTGGTGGAGGAGGAAGGGTGCATTCTATTATAATTTAATGTTGGTAATGTCTTACTGTGCATATTTTATCAACTTAACTTTATCATAGGTGGGTAAATAAATGAATAATGACTTGTATATAGAGTTCGCTACTATCCTTGGTTTCAGGCATCCGTGGTAGGACTTGGAACGTATCCCCCTGTGGTTACAGGGGTGATGTCACCAGGGTGAACAACCATGGTGACATCATGCATTCCTGGGAAATCTCCCTTTCTCCTTACTATCCTCATAAAAACTCAGAGCTGCTTTAGTAACCTACCACCTATTCCATACACTTTCAACATCTGCCACACTGCTTCCCTATCCACTCTATCATATGCCTTTTTCAAATCCATAAATGCAACGAGAACCTTTTTACCCTTATCCAAATACTGTTCACCCATATGCTTCACTGCAAACACTTGGTCTACACACCCATCTACCCTTTCAAATGTCCCGTGGGTTTGATAATGTGGATTGAGTAAAGGATAATCACATAGGCAATAATGGAGTACAGTAAGGCCCCGCTTTATGGCGTTTCGCATTACGGTGTTCCGCTAATATGGCGATGTCAAATTATGACCAAAATTTGCTATACAGCAAACGGTCTTTCAAATATGGCGCCCCCACCCGGTTTGTTTACATTTTCCGTGACCACATCTATTATGTCAGGGAAGTGTTTTAAAGTTACTGCATATTTTATATGTACTCTGACAATTATACTTATGTGTACCTGTACTTAAATATACTTACACACTGTGCTGGTGTGCAGGTACACATTAAAATTGCTAAGTCTCTCTCTACTCATGACGCCAATACTACGTAATAATAATCACTCTTGGGCACACTAAATGTCTTATTTTACATCAATATAGGCATTTTCATTAATCCATCTATGATATTTTCCTCAAAATTATATATGAAACCCATTACATAGCATATAAACATGATACATACACTCAGAATAAAAATTGATGTAAATATGAGCTTTGTTTACAAAGCAGCTGTGTAGGTAGTGTCGGAAGAATTACATTTTCTCTAGTCAAACACCGGGGGGGTAACTGTAGAAAAACATTCTTTTCGTATGCCTTTACTCTATGTATAGCAATTCACGACCCTTGTGGGTTTAGTGCTTTTTATAATAAATAATAATTATTATTATTATTATTATTATTATTATTATTATTAATAATATTATTAATAATAATAATAATAATAATAATAATAATATTATTATTATTATTATTATCTTCATTCACTCTAAAAATGGTGTGTTGCTGTTTGTTTATTCTGAACTAACTTGTACACAATGTAAGAGTATTTGTATTGTGAGGTAATTATTATTAAAATAAAAAAAAATATTGAGGTAAATGTTTTACAAACTCTTACAAATGGACGTGAATGAACTAAAAGTAGACACATATTAATACACATTTCGCCTGACCAAGTGATCGTCCACTACCTGTTCAGTTTGTGTTCTTACATTGTCTCAACTCTGTATCTCGTTCTGTCTCTCGTTTACTCTTTCGTTAACTTGTTGGCTCTCATTGACGATGGCGTCTTAAGGTTAGCTGTAATAAAAAGAGAAGTCGGAAGCATCTTGCTCTAAGTGCCAAGTCAGAGGATGATGGTGTGCCATTTTGATTTTATTCAATAAACACCCTGCCACTCACCTCTCACACATTAATATTAATACTTTAAGGTAAGTAATAAGTGTACTCTGTGTGTATCTTACCTTTTATTGTGTTTTTAATGCCTATTTCTATTGCTAGCTTAATATAAGTTAGTGTAAACTTGTTGTCTGGCATTTATTGCATATTTTATATGCTCTGATAATAATACTTGTGGAGCCGGGTGGAGGGACAACATTACGTTTTCTCTGTTCATCCATCAGAGAAAACGTGTATGAATCTGCGTTTGGCCCAGCCACTCTCCCACTCTGCTTTTGTTTACAATTTTCGGCATGAATTATTCATTACTTCTACCTTCGTTTATGATGGCATCTAAAGATAGTTGTTAGAAATGATTAAATTCAGTGAACAAGGCATGTCGATGTTAATAATATGGCTCTGGGCCACAGTGTAGGTAGCCGGTAGGTGTAGCCCAGGCTACACCTACCGGCTACCTACACTGACTTTATACAAATAAATACTACTCACCTCTCTTCCTATATTAAGACTACACATATTTTAAGGTAAATAATGAGTGTACTGCATGTGCATTTTACCTCTCTGGGATGTTTTAAATATCGTATATTAAGCATGAGACGGGGAGCCAGTGCTACCTACACCTGGGTTACCTGCACCTGACTTCCTACAAATAAGTACTACTCACCTCTCTCCCTACATTAAGATTACAAATACTTTAAGATAAGTAATGAATTTACTGTGACTGTATTTTACTTTGTGTTTTTAATGCCTAGTTCTATTACTAACTTAATATAATTTTGTGTAAACTTGTTGTCTGGCATTTATATGCATTTATAAATGGAAAAAATGGAGTTCTGCCTTCCGGCGATGTCTGCTTTCCAGCGACAGCCTGGAACCTAACCCGTCGTATAAGTGGGGCCCTACTATATAATTAAAACGGAATATATGGGAAGTGCCCAGCCTGACCTACGTCTCTGCTCCCTATCTTTTGACTGCCTCACGAGATGGTTCCTAGGTGTGAGCGGGTTCAAAATGTGCTGTCAGCTGTAACAGTGAATAACAAGTGATTCACACAGATGGTTGGTAGTGAGTCACTACTGACACTGGTAACTGGTTACTGGTATGGTCTCCTCAGGGAAGGTTCCTTGATGTTGGTGAGGATTATTATTATTATAATCAAAAAGAAGCGCTAAACCACAAGGGCTATACAGCGCTGCAGGGCAGGGAAGGAAGCGAGGGTATTGGGCGGCAGAAGGGGGAAGGAATGATTAGTAGGTTACAGAAAACAGCGGAGATGTTGGTGAGGAGCTCTTGATTTAGGGAATTGGATCTGTGCTCCAGTTCCCCGAATTAAGCCTGAATGCCTTCCACATCCCCCCCAGGCGCTGTATAATCCTACGGGTTTAGCGCTTCCCCTTGATTATAATAATAATACTGGTATGGTACTACTGAGACAAAAGCCTCCTTGTTCATTTGCAATTCTTCTTTCAATCTTACTCTTAATTCTTTCAATAATAACTCTACCATACACCTTACTAAGTACTCAACAGGCTTATTCCCACTATAATTTTTACACTCTCTTTTGTCCCCTTTGCCTTTATACAAAGGTACTAAACATATCCCTAGGTACCTTCCCCTCTTTCATATATTTAATAAAAGCACCAACCATTCCAAAACTGTATCCCTGCCTGCTTTTAACATTTCGGTCTTGATCCCATCAATCACAGCTGTTTTAGCCCCTTTCATTCTACCCACAGCCTTACGCACCTCTGCCACTCTCACATCTGGCTCTGCTGCACTCCTACAAGATGTTATACCTCCCTGCCCAATGCACAGACCCACAGTTTCCTCATCTTCATCAACATTTAAGAGTTCCTCAAAATATTCCCTCCATCTTCCCAATACATGTACTTCCAACTCTCCATCTAGTAACTCTCCTCTCCTGTTTTTAACTGTCACATCCATTCTGTAGACACATTCATTCTGTAGACTTTTTCATCTTCTTAATCTCACTCCAAAAGTATTTCTCATTTGCTCTCCTTTTACATTCCTTTACCACTCTCTTAATCTCTCGATATACTCCTCCCTCCTTATATCACTTCTACTTTGTAAAAACCTCTCATATGCTAACTTTTTCTCTCTTACTACTCTCTTTACCTCATGCCACCAATCACTCTTCTTCCCTCCCGCACCCACTTTCCTGTGACCACAAACTTCTGATGAGCACACTAACACTACATTCTTAAATCTATCCCATACCTCTTCAACCTCACTGCCTATACCCTCACTAGCCCATCTTTCTTCCAATAGTTATTTACATCTTACCCTAACTGCCTCATCCTTTAGTTTATAAACCTTCACCTCTCTCTTACTTGGTGATGCCTTTCTCCTTGTATCCCATCTACCTTTCACTCTCACTGTAGCTACAATTAAAAAATGATCTGATGTATATGAGGACCCTCTATAAACATGCACATCCTGAAGTCTATCCATCGGTCCTTTATCTACTTCTTTCTACACAAAGTTCAATTAACCCCTTAACTGTTCAAACGTAGATCTACGTTCTTACCGCTAGTGCTCCAAACGTAGATCAATGTTTTATTTTTCCTGCCTCCAAATTTTGGATGATTGGCCTGAGATGCCTAGTCGGTATAGAATGGGCCTTAACACACAGTGTGTGCAGTATTAAAAAAATCTGGGACCACTTAATACCTTGTGGGAGCACCAGTTAGAGCAAAGAGCATGGTAAACACCAGGTATTCACTGATGTCATGTTGTATTAACACTCCCCTTTTAAGAGGAAAGTGATGTTGACCCAGAGTTTAGTAACCTTGAGATGGATATGGCCACAAGTGGTCGAGGAAATATAAAAAACCTCGATAATAACCCATGTGCAACATCCTTTCAATTCTGATACCACTGGTAGTGTCATCCTCCTAGAATGTCCTATAACCTATGCCCTAAGTAAAGAGAAACAATTCTGTAATGTATGTAATACGTGTTTGGCAGGCCAGCTGGCTGGGTGGCTGGTTGGCTGGCCAGCCAGGTGGCTGATTGACTTTTGCTGTCTCTATCTCTGTCTGTCTGTCTCTATCTGTGTTTCTATCTCACAGGTACACATAAATAGTTATACATATTGTAAATTACCTAGGATAACCCCAAAAATCCAGACAAAGTGCTATACTGTGCTTGTAGATATAAGACATAATAAGCATGACTGGCAAGTAATAAGCATTTTCACTTGTTCAGGAATCAGACGTTATGACTCTGCATTGTGTGTAATACCTGCTAGTTCATGAGCATTTCTCTGAGACAGAAAGAGAGACAAGCAGACATACAGGCAGACAGAAAGACAGATAAGCAGAGACAGAGATAAAGAAACAGAGCTAGACAGACAAATAGACAGACAGACAAAAAGACAGACAGATGAACAGAGAGTCAAACAGATAGACATGTTTATATGTAACAGTGAAAACAAACAAAGGCAAGGCAGTGCACGATCATAAAGTGTCACTCCACTGCTGCACTGTCAGCAGTGGAGTGACACTCGGTGGTCTTACACCATGTTTCAAGGAGTTTCATATATACTCCAGCATGTCTAAAACATTGCTGGGACCTATAAACACTTTGTGTATATTTCTAAACAATAGTAGGTGACCAAGGCAGGTGAAAATGTTCACCTGTCAGTGTGTTTGTGACTATTTGAGTACTAACTCAGTACCTAATATTAGTGTCAGAACAAAGATTGGCTATGAAATCACAAGAACTACAAATTGTAATTATCAGAACATAAAAATTATATAAATAAAAAAAAGGTATATTGGCAACACTTCTGCAAGTGGCATGACTCCATGTTGCTGTCACATGAGCATCCAGCGCCAACTTCACGGTCTTATATCTCGGTAAGTACTGACCCTAAATTTTTTTTTTTGGTCTTATTACACACAGAAAATTGCCCTCTTTAATCTACAAAAAAAAAAAAAAAAAAAAATTCAAAATTTCCAGAGCACTGGGCAAGAGAACATAGATCCACGTTTGGACAGTTATAAATCCCCCGCTGTCATTTACCCATGGCACCCCAAACTTGCCTATCACACCCTCTATAACCATATCTCACACTTTAGCATTCAGGTCCCCCAGCACAATTACTCTCTCACTTGGTTTAAAACTTCCTAAACACTTGCTTAATATCTCCCAAAATCTCTCTCCTCATTACTCCTTTCTTCTCCAGGTGCATAAACACTTATTATAACCCACTTTTCATATCCAACCCTTGAATATATACATTTATATTCCCTCTTCTCATTCCATTGCTGATCCTTCAACATTACCGTTACCCCTTCCTTAGCTCTAACTCTCTCAGATACTCCTGATTTAATCCAATTTACTTCTCCACACTGAAACTTCCCTACCCCCTTCAGTTTTGTTTTGCTTAGAGCTAGTACATTCAACTTCTTTTTATTCATAACATTGACAATCATCTCTTTCTTATCTGCACTACATCTATGCACATTCAAACATCCCAGTTTTAAAAAGTTTTTCTTCTAATTTTTAGTAATTTATATAGGAGAAGGGGTTACTAGCCCATTGCTCCCAGCATTTTAGTCGTATCTTATGACACACATGGCTTATGGAGGAAAAATTATTTTCCACTTCCCCATGGAGATGAAAGGAAATAGAAAAGAACAAGAACTATTTGGAAAATAGAAGAAAATTCGGATGGGTGAGGACTCGGTGAAGACTTGTCTAGTGTGCTCTTTGTGAATCTGAGCAACTCTACCAGCAGCTTAAGGAGGAACTGAAGGTGGCTAAGCTTGAGATACAGTGACTGACTGAGGAAAACGAGGATTCGTAGTAGTCCTCCTGCTGTGAATTGTCAAGCCAAGAAAGGAACCTGGACAGTGGCTGGAAAGCATGGGACGAAGTTAAGGATCAAGAGGCCGGATGGAGAGATAGAAACAACGAAGATCCAGGAAATTGTTGTGGAAACATGCTACTGATGAAAGTGAGTCGACTACTGGGAACGTCACGATGAATGACACCAAGGAAGGTAAAAACATTGTTCTTGTTGGGGATAGCCAGATTAGGTACATCAAAGTTTATTCTCTATAAGGATTACAATGCTGAGTTTACAGAATTTGGTTATTGTGTGGTTTACATGTAGTAAAATAATAATTACAGAGTGTACCACTAGAACACCTAGCATGGCTAGGCATTTCAGGCAGACTTAAATTAAATCTTAAGTTTAAAATATTACAAAATTATGAGGTAAGTTGGTATTATGGCTAAGTGACTAAATACTAGTTTGTGAGTTTAGCAATGTGAATGCTTTTGTTTTGGCACTATACATAGTTTCAGTATTGGAGTATCACAGGCCAACTTATGACTAGTTAAGATTCATTATTTTGAGATTGAGATTGATATTTCTGTTTATGGTCAAATGGGTGAGTGTAAGTGTTAACCACGAGGTGGTATTCGTGTAATTAGTTGACAGGGTGTATCAGGGAGATAAGATGTTTTCTAATGGTAGTTTTGAAGGTGATGAATGTGTCTGCAATTTTAGAATTTTCAGGTAGGGTGTTCCAGATTTTAGGGCCTTTGACATACATTGAATTTTTGTAAAGGTTTAGTCTGACACGAGGAATGTCATAGAGATGTTTGTGTCTGGTGTTGTGCCTGTGGGTTCTGTCGCAACTATCAAGAAAGCGTTTTAGGTCAAGGTTAATATTGGAATTTAAGGTCCTGTAGATGTAGATTGCACAGTAGTAAGTGTGGATGTACTGAACAGGGAGTAAGTTTAGATCTATGAAGAGTGGGGGGGTGTGTTGCCAGGGATGGGATTTAGTGATTATTCTTACTGTGGCTTTTTGTTGGGTTATTATTGGCTTTAGGTGTGTTGCTGCAGTTGAACCCCAAGCACAGATAGCATAGGTGAGGTATGGATATATAAGTGAATGGTATAGTGTGAGAAGGGCAGTTTGCGGCACGTAGTATCGTATCTTGGAGAGGATCCCAACCGTTTTGGATACTTTTTTGGTTATGTGTTGGATATGGGTGCTGAAGTTCAGGTTGTTGTCGAGGTATAGGCCAAGGAATTTGCCCTCATTATGCCTGGCAATTAGAGTGTTGTCGATCTTAATGTTAATTTGCGCATCTCCTGCTCTGCTACCAAACATAATGTAGCAGGTTTTGTCATTGTTAAGCGTAAGTTTATTGGCTGTCATCCAAGTCGATATTTTGATCAGCTCCTCATTAACAATGGTGTTGAGGGTGGCAAGATTAGGGTGAGAGATGACACAAGTCGTGTCGTCAGCAAAGAGAATGGGGTTCAGGTGTTGAGATACGTTTGGAAGATCATTGATGTATATAAGGAAGAGCAGGGGACCAAGGACACTTCCCTGCAGAACTCCAGTATCAAGTGGCTGTGTTGTTGATGCTGTGTCTTTAATGGTGACATACTGATACCTATTAGTAAGGTAAGATTTGAAATATGCAAGCGCATGGCCTCTTATACCATAATGGTCAAGTTTGTGGAGTAGGATGCCATGGTCTACTGTGTCAAAAGCTTTTCTTAGGTCAATAAAAATTCCTAGTGGATATTCCTTATTTTCCAATGCTGTGTAAAGCAGATCTAGCATTTTTATGATTGCATCGTTAGTGCTTTTATTTTTCCTGAATCCAAATTGGCAGGGGTTGAGTATGTTTTGTGCCGTTATAAATGAATATAGTCTCCTGTGCACGAGTTTCTCAAAGATTTTGGATAGCAATGGTGTTATGGGGATATAGGACCCAACATGCATTTATAAGTAACAGTTACTATAATAATACCTAATTATATTGAATTGATGGGAACTTTGCTCTAAATGTCAGAAGGACTGATCAACCTTATGACTGAGAGGCAGCTGGGTCAAACCTATTTTTCTCAATATAATATGTTATACTATAGACACAAACACACAATTTAAATAAGTAGTTTATAAAGTTGTATTTCTTTTTGTAAAAGTAAAATTAAGGTGTGGTAGAATTGTGGTAACTGGAGAAGTGTGCTTGGCAACAGTCTTTTGTTTTGGTGGGAGGAGCTTAGGTAGGCTTCTCTCTCTCTCCCTCTCTCTGACTCTCTCTCTCTGTGGCTGACCTTCAACCTGGCAGGATCTCTGGGTCCTTCTCCTATCTTTTGGGGCATCATGTGTGCTCCAGGGGTGAGTTTTTATAATTTAAGTTTTGGCCACCATACCCAGGGTGACTAAAGTGTGTCAAAACACTGGTTAGCCCAGAGTTATGTCAAGGAGAGAGAAGGAAGAGTGTTGGAACACACCATGTGGAGCACAGGATGGAGTGTGTAGATTTGTTTTGAAAATGGAGGCTGTGATTGTATATTCTGTACATATCTATTGAGAATACAGTTATATTTTTATAGTAGTAGTTTACATAACCTGTGAAGAGGGCTGGTGAAAAGGTATCAGAGACACTCAAGATGATCAGCCATGATGTAAGTATTACCCCTAGACAAATAAGGCCATTAAGTAAAAGCTACCCCACACTAGAACATGTAGTGAGAACCTTACCATCCAAGAAATAAGGGAAACCAACGTAACATGGGAGCTTGACCGGGAGAGTTATTTGACTGCTAAAATAACTCAAAACATTCTTTGAACTATATGTGCTGGTATGGGGGTAATAACAGTTGCATGGTTCTGGTAGAAGATTTACCAAGGTGGTGTCAGTGGAAGTGTTGTTTTCATATATTAGTTTACAGGTTGTTTTTCTCCTAAGGTGGGGGAAAGGGAGTAACACATTTTTGTTGTGGTTATGGTAAGTGCTATGTGCATAGTTTACATTCAATTTGTGTTATTTTATGTGCCTGTGGGAAAACTTTGTCCACTGATACTGTAAGAGGGAAGCAAGTGTTTAAAGATAAAACTATGTCAGAAGATGAGTCTTCAGATTTTTTAGGCTTCAGGGAAGAAGGTAATAATTCATCAGTAAACATGCCTGTTAATAGTGAAGATGAGGAATCACCTACTCCAGGTGATATGGAAATGGAGAGAATGAGACTGAAATTAGCTGTACTAGAGGCTGAAATGAAATTAATGAAAGCTAAGGAGAAAGAACGTCAAAGGTTAGGAGGTTCAGAACAAGAGCCTGAGCAGTACTTTAACATAACTAAAGCTGCAAATTTTGTCCCTAAGTTTACAGAGAGTGACCCAGATAGGTATTTTTCTTTTTTTGAGAAGACTGCTTTGGAGCAAGGATGGCCCAAACAGAAGTGGGCTACCCTAGTTCGCACACAACTTGTGGGTAAAGGATTCCAGAGAGTAGAGACTCTGGAGGGGCAAGATTTTTCTGATTATGATAAGATTAAAGAGGAAGTATTGCTTGCATACCAAATGATACCTGAGAAATATAGGCAAAAGTTCAGGAATCAAAAATTTCAGGATGGGCAGACCTTAACTGAGTTTGGGAATGAGAAACTGTTCCTTTTTAAGAAATGGGTTTGTTCCAAAGGAGTTAATAAAGACTATAACAAATTAGTAGATCTGATGGTTCATGAGGAATTGTACAATACAATCCCTGTTGACCTCAGAGAATATTTGGAGGACAAAAACCCAGATAATCTTTCAGAAGCACTGGATCTAGGTGACCGATTCTTGGCTCGCAGGGAATTGGTAAGTAAAAACAGTCATGCTGCTTTTAAAAATTTCCCCACTCATTCTAAACCTTATTCCAAGTCCTATGGTCATAAAGGTAAGTGGGACAAGAATTTTCAGGGACAAATGAAGGCTGAGGTGCCCTATAAAATAGAAGGAAAAGGTAAGTCAGCTGGAGTTCAAAGTTTACCTAGACAATCAGATAATGTTTCAGGTCCTCGAGTAAACAGTACCAGTCCTACACCAAATGGTAAAAATACCTTTAAGAGTTTTATCTGTTATTACTGTAACAAAACTGGACACACTCAAAAGTTTTGCTGGTCAAGGCGGCGAGATCAGGAAAGGGAGGAACCACCCCAGAGGACTCTAACTGCAGAGATACATCCAGTTGCCTGCATTAGGTCTTCAAGGCAAGGTGAGGAGGAACCTTTGGATCTAGACCCCAGGATGTGTATATTTTCTAGTAGGTCCGCAGTTGGTTTGCAAAAGGATGTAGGCAGAGTTGAGAACATACTGTCCTTGAGAGATGGATGTAGCACCTACTCTTTGCTACGTGCTGGAGTGCTACCAGTGTCTAAGGATACCTATACTGGGGTAGATATATTGTTGAAGGGTATTACGGGTTCAACCATAAGGACACCGGTACACAAATTATGGGTAGAATCTACATACCAAGTTGGCTATCTCCCTGTAGGTATCTCAGATGAAATTCCCTTCAAAGGGGTCGACCTCTTATTAGGGAATAATGTTATGGGCCTGTTAGACAGTGAGGAACAACTAGTTTGGGGGAAACCAAGTCCCAAATGTTGGGAGGAAATGGCTAGGAAAACCCTGCCAGACCTTCTCCCTGATGGTTCCACCATGAGAAGTATGGCTCATGATCATGCTACCAACAGTCTTCATGATATTTCTCATGAGGATGGTGAGGGCTTAAGTTTGGTAACTCTGCTTTCTGATGTTGAACTGCAGTCAACTGAAGAAAAGGATGTTCCAGCCAGAGCTGAGCATGATTGGAGAATGGATCAGTTAAATAGTGTGAGAGAGGCTGCACCTGCTAGGGTGCAATTAATTTCTGTGCAGGAAAATGTCGCTGTTGCTGAGGAAGAGATTTTACAGTTAAATAAGTGTTTTCATTTCAGGGAGGAAACTCTTATAAAGAATTCACCTCTGTTTGCAGTATCGATGGAAGGAGAACAAGGGCTTTGTCCCCAGGTGGTGATGTCCAAGGTTTCCAGGCATTTCTTCTGGTCTCAGCTGTGGGAGACTGTCAGAGAGCATATTGAGACCTATCATGCCTTTCAAATTATAGGGAAACCTAGTCGAAGTATTAAACCTGTTCCCCTTCAGCCGATTTCAGCACCAGGTGAACCCTTCAGTAAGCTGGTAGTGGATGTCGTTGGTCCATTCCCAAGGACCAAACTGGGAAATGATTATTTACTCACAAATATTTGCTCCACTACCAGGTACCTGGAAGCAGTCCCTCTACATAAGATAACTGCTCATGTAGTCTTAAGGGTTTTGATGAAGTTCTTTTTTCATGTTGGTTTTCCACAAGCAGTACAAACAGATCAAGAGCCTAACTTTACCTCAAAGTCTTTTAGAAATGTTTTGAAGGGACTAAAAGTAGAGCCTCAGTGTTCAACTGTGTATCACTCTTCATCTCAAGGGGAAATAGAGAAATTACATCAAACCCTCAAGACAATGATGCAAGCCTATGGTATAGACAATACTAACAACTGGGAGGAGAGGATCCCTTTCTTTGTATTTGCTGAGTGGGGAAGTACTCTGGAATCTCTGAGCTATTGGCTTGGGGATGATGGTGATGCTCCCCCCTCGGAGCTTTTTCTCAGTTTCAGATACTGTTTGGCTCGTATGAGGTGGATGGTACCAGTGAACGTGCCCATCAACCAGACCAGGATGATGATGTGGGACCATATATGGACCATGATACTCTGGAGGCTGGAGAGGAAGTGTTGATACTGGAGCCAATTCATGTGAAAATCTGTATGGCAAGTTGCTGTGAGCTGAACATGTTGTGGGGGAAGTTCCCAGGGGTTAGATATAAAACCCACACCCCCAAGCAAGAAAAGAATGAGTATAGTGTACACAATAACCGGTTAAAGGGTTTGAAGTTATGTCAAAAATTCAGAGAGACCAATGTTTTAATGGAATGTAAAGGGCTGCAAAACAATAATCTGTATGAAATACCAAAAGTGTATTTAAGAAATAACATGTGTGTAAAAGATTTTGGGAAATGCATGCTTGGTTTTAATGAGAAAAATGTTGGAGAGTTGGCTCAGCCACCTTGGAACTTTATAAAAGTTTGAGATGTCAGTAAGGGGGAAAAGTTGAAACTCCATGAGGAAATTGTTAAGGAAACTGAGCCAATTCAACAATTTTTGTGTGGGAAAAATCTGTATGAAAAATTGGAGATGGAGGAAGGAGTGAAATTCTTCCAACACCAGTTTGTAGTGCTTAGTGAGAGTCAGTGGGCATTCCCATGCTTCATGGTTCCCAAATTAGATGGCACCCTGGGCATAAACACTGACTACCACAGAGTACGTTTAACAACTAAGGTTTACAGAATTAGAAAGATTGATACTTATGCACTAAAAGATGCAAACATTTTAAATAAGCTAAAACATGGAAGATGTGATTTCCATGGTCTGTGTTCAAGCACCATTTTAATGTGTGTAATGCAAATTGTGTTCATTGTGTGTTTAAAATTTGTGTGAGATGGAACGTGATGGTGTTTGTGTAAACTTGATGTATCCAACCTGGGTGCAAAGAGATGTCTTTGGTGTTTGTTGTTGCACTGCGAGAGGTTGCAGAACTGTTACTGTCTATGAACAACCTTCTAAGTTTAAATGTCAACATTTTACCACAGGAAAGAAAATTTTCATTTTGGGGCTGGCTATTCAGCATTTGTACATGTCTCAGGATCTCTTCATCCTGTTCCTGTGTATAGTGACTAAAATCAGACTCTTAAAATGGGCTTTGTTCCTACAGCCTTTTAATTTGAAAGTTAAATATATAAAAGGCTCAGAGAATGTGGTTGCTGATGCTCTCTCTAGATGTTTCATGTAGATGCATGGTGCGTACTTTGTACATAGTGTTTGTCATGTGCTGACCTTGTTGTTTTGCAGTGGTGAACTCTCGGCGAGCCTGAGTACTCCCTACCAGCCATCTGACTGTGAAGGAGTCGAGTCAGAGCCAAAAGTGTGACGAGGGTCAGGGTGTACTTAAATGTGAGTTGAGGCAGTGGTTGACAACCTTCGGTAACATGAGACGTTCAGGAAGGTATGTGATGTTGTGTCTTGGTGTGCTCTATATACAAAACGGCCCGACGGTTTGCCTTTGTGGTCCCCTGGACCCCTCCATATTCTATGTCAGCCTCCTCTTCATAAGTTTGGAGGATCTGTGTGGAGTGGGACCTCGGAAGATGGGCTTGAGTGCCTGACCATGTTAAGGATTGTGAGTGTTGACTGGAAGTCTCACTGTTTGGTTCGGCCACCAAGTGAGAGACACCTTGACATGTTTTGTGAAGTTTCCTGCCTGGTGTACACCTGACTGCTCTGGGTTTGGCTCTACTCTCGTCTCCTGATCAGGAAGATGCCACCCTGGCGTACCAGTTGCTTGCTGGATTACCGTAGCAGAGGCACAGGCCTGTTGGTGCGGGCTTTCACAGTGGGCATTGTGTGCAATATTTGCATTGTAATGTGTATTGTTTAAAAGTCATTAAAATTGTAAATAGTTACACCCTTGAGTATATGGGTATGGTTAAAATGCTTTTCTAAAAAATTCTGCAATCTGTTGTAAATAACAGTAAAGTGAGGAGTAGTTATGGTGCTAGGAAATATGTAGCATTTCTAGTAGTCTTGTTTACCGCCTTCAGACTTAAGCAATATACTTTTTACTAGCCGTATCCTGAGGGACACGGCTAGCTTTTGTGAGACTTCGTCTGGAGGTGGGGGTGTTATGGGGATATAGGACCCAACATGTATTTATAAGTAACAGTTACTATAATAATACCTAATTATATTGAATTGATGGGAACTTTGCTCTAAATGTCAGAAGGACTGATCAACCTTATGACTGAGAGGCAGCTGGGTCAAACCTATTTTTCTCAATATAATAGGTTATACTATAGACACATAAACACACAATTTAAATAAGTAGTTTATAAAGTTGTATTTCTTTTTGTAAAAGTAAAATTAAGGTGTGGTAGAATTGTGGTAACTGGAGAAGTGTGCTTGGCAACAGTCTTTTGTTTTGGTGGGAGGAGCTTAGGTAGGCTTCTCTCTCTCTCCCTCTCTCTGACTCTCTCTCTCTGTGGCTGACCTTCAACCTGGCAGGATCTCTGGGTCCTTCTCCTATCTTTTGGGGCATCATGTGTGCTCCAGGGGTGAGTTTTTATAATTTAAGTTTTGGCCACCATACCCAGGGTGACTAAAGTGTGTCAAAACACTGGTTAGCCCAGAGTTATGTCAAGGAGAGAGAAGGAAGAGTGTTGGAACACACCATGTGGAGCACAGGATGGAGTGTGTAGATTTGTTTTGAAAATGGAGGCTGTGATTGTATATTCTGTACATATCTATTGAGAATACAGTTATATTTTTATAGTAGTAGTTTACATAACCTGTGAAGAGGGCTGGTGAAAAGGTATCAGAGACACTCAAGATGATCAGCCATGATGTAAGTATTACCCCTAGACAAATAAGGCCATTAAGTAAAAGCTACCCCACACTAGAACATGTAGTGAGAACCTTACCATCCAAGAAATAAGGGAAACCAACGTAACAAATGGTAAGTTTGATATTGGCCTATAGTTGTTTAAATCTGTAGGGTCACCACCTTTATGTATTGGTGTAACCCTTGCCGTCTTAAGTAGTTTTGGGAAGGTGCTAGTTTCTAGTGACTTGTTAAAAAGTAATGAGATAGCATGCGAGAGGACATGGGCTGCTCTCTTGTACAATAATGGTGGGACATGAGACAGATTCCCTGAGTTATTTTTAAGTGACTTTATAATCTCAGTGACTTCCATGGGCTCAGTTGGAGCAAGATAGAAGGAATTTGGGAAATTCCCATCTAGGTAGTCCCCGGCATGGGCATTGGTGTGTGGGATTTTATTGGCGAGATTAGAACCTATGGTTGAGAAGAAGTCGTTTATCTTGTTAGCTGTGTCAGTGGGATGCAGTGGTGTTTCATTAGGTTTAGTTAGGGCAATATTCTTGGTTTTTTTCAGTTTGTGGGTCACTAGAATCTGAGAGAGTGTTTTCCAGGTCTTTTTTATATCTCCTCTTGTGTCAGTGAATCTACTGGAGTAGTATAGTTGTTTGGCTTTCTTTATTACTTTGGTGAGGACTGATGAATAGTGTTTAAGAATATCTTTGTGTATTAAGCCCTGCCTATATTGCTTTTCATATTGGTGTTTCTTATCAATGGATTTCAGAATGGTGCTGGTTAGCCATGGGCAACCAAGCCGTTTGTTTGTGATCTGTTTCGTTTTTATAGGACAATGTTTGTTGTATAGTCTAAGTAATTTGTTAAGAAAAATGTCTGTCCAGTCATCAATACCATTGGCCTTGGAGAATTCTGTAGGCCAGTCAACAGTCTCTAGGTCAGCTGTGAACTTCCTTATTGAGGCCTCATCATGGTGTCTAAATGAAACTTTGTTGTATTCAAGTGGTGGTTTACTAATGTTTGTCAAGAGGAAGGTAGGGTAGTGGTCTGTAGTGCTATCTGTGATTATCCCTGATTTAAGGATAGGGCCTTCTGCTTGAAGGACAGGAGTAGGAGACAGAGGGTTTGCTTTCCTGGGGCTGGGATGGAGGATATTGTTAGCTGGCATGACAATATCATGAATGGTAATGGGATCAATCCTATTATCTGCCTCAGTGTTGGAGGCAATGATGTAGGCATAAATAGAAGTGAGGATTTAGTTAGAAGGTACAGGACAGCAATAGACATAATTAGGTATGTGGCATTTTGCCAAGAAGGGGTGTTGGAAATGAATGGTTGTCCATAGCAATTGGTATTAATTGTTGGCTGAACAAACACTGTAAGGATAATGCAGTACCATTCACTAACAACTGGGACCACTTCTACAGTAGAAATGGCATGTATGCCAGGGACAGGGTTCACTTATCCAGGGTAAGTGTGGTTTTTCTTGCTAGTTCAGTTGAGGGTGTCGTTAGGACTTGAAACTACGATTAGTTAGAGGTGTGGGTTTAGGAATGGAAAATAATGAGTGTGAATATACATACTAACTTAGGCTTTGCTTTGATATTATCCCTTTCAGGGTCCGTCCCGTAGATCTACGGCTTTACGTTCAGGGTCCAAACCGTAGATCTACACCATGAGCTCAGCTCACTCTGATAAACTGTGAGTGGTACATTTGGGCCTAGATATGAGAGAATACATCTATGTGGTATGTGTGCACCACATAAAACAGATCCTGCAGCACACTGTGTATAATGAGAGAAAAAAAATGAAATCATGATTTTTCGATTAAAACAGCAACTTTGCAGTGTTTTTTCGTATGTTTTTTATAGTTGTATTTGCGATTTCTTGGTCTCATTTGATAGAATGGAAGACATATTACAGAAATAGAGATGATTTTGATTGGTTTTAGCACTGGAAATGGCTTGAAACAGAGCTCAAAGTAGCAGAAATGTTAAATTTTTGCCGATATTCAAGAGTAAACAAACGACCTCATACGTCTAATACACGTCAGCTGGTGGGTCTAATATACATTCACAAATATGGTGATGATATTTATACAATTATTACAGTATTGCATAACAGTAAATCTTCTATTTTTTGGTGTGAATAAAAATTCATTATGTGAATAAAAAATCAAAATGGAATTTCTTTGTAAAGCCTCAAAACATAACTAATGAACAGAGGAAATGTTAGTTTAGTGCCAGGAATGCCTACATTGTTCATTCTGGACCCTATTTTGAAATTGGAATATTTTGAACTTTGTGTTAAATTGGCCAAATTAACAATTTCCAATCACTTTATTTTGTAGTTGAAACAGTTGACTTGGCGATTTCTTGTGCTCAATCGATAGAATAGAAGTAATACTAGTGAAATAGCTAAGAATTTGGTTGATTGGAATAATGTAATTGGCCTAAAATGGGAGTCAAAGTCGGCAAAATCGCCGATTCGTAAATATCGCTGACACATCAAAATTCGCGAGAGCATAATTTCGTCAATTTTCCACCAAATTTCGTACTTTTTGTTTTATTACCTTCACAAAAAGATTCTCTACGATTTCATAAGAAAAAATAACAAATTTTTTTTTTGAAAATTCTTGGACACTGGTGCGTGACTCCAGATTTGGGCCTTGGACCCTGAAAGGGTTATGAATCTTAATAATAACAGTCATGGAGTAACACTGGGTAATGATAATTACAGAAATTGTGTAAAAGCAAAGGTGAATAGGAAAATGGTGCAGAAGAAAAAAACATATGAATGTATTTTAATGCTAACAGTCAAAGTGCAAGAAATAAGATTAATGAATTACATTGGGTAGCGTGTGCTGGGAATTTTGATGTCAGTGCAATAACTGAAACATGATATAATTTAAAGAGTCGGGATATGATTGCTGAGTGTCGCATTCCATGTGGATAGATATAATGGGAAAGGGGGAAGGAGTTGCATTATATATATGAGAAAATATAAATTGTTGCATAAATACAGGTATAAAAATAGATGGATTAGTAACAGAATCTGTTTGGGTAGAATTTCTAGAAGGTCAAGAAGAACTAATTCTAGGTGTAATATACCAACCTCCAGGCTTGGATCACAACAGAGGGAGACTTCTTTGGGACAAAATTGTTAGGGCTTCTAGACACAATAACATAGTGATAGTAGGGGATTTTAACTATACAGTGGACCCCTGACATTCGATGGCATCGACATTCGATAAATCCGACATTCGATGCATTTTAATGCAAAAATCTCGCCTCAACATTCGATCGAAAACCCGCTATTTGATACGATTCGTACGAGACGTGTCCACGTGTGGCCTGAACTGCCCCATGTGCGCCAGTGTTTACAAGCCAGCCAGTATGTGCATCTAAGGATACATTCGATACATTCCATATTATCACTGTTTTTGGTGCTTGTTTCTGCAAAATAAGTAACCATGGGCCCCAAGAAAGCTTCCATTAGGACTTGATACCTCAAGTCCTAATGGAAGGGGATTCCCCTTCTAAACACTAACACCATCCACACTCTCCCCTCCTCCCATCCCATCAATCATCACCAGATCTTCATTAACCCTTAAATGGTCCAAACATATATATACGTTTTTTCAACATCTGAAAGTATGTAAAAAAATGTACATCTTTTTTTTTTGTTTTACATGTGAAAACGTGTAAAAAAAACTTTTATCTACAGTTTTTTTGTTATATTTGAAAATATGTAAAAAAAAGTAGATCTACTTTTGTAGCACTACGAATTTGAACGTCGATTTGTTTGGACTGTTTAAGGGTTAAAGGTAAGTGTCAATTATTCTATTGTTATTAATTTATTGTTATTGTTGTTATTGTAATTATTCTATTGCATTAAACTTAATATTTCATGTGGTAATTTTTTTTTTTTCATACTTTTGGGTGTCTTGCACAGATTAATTTGATTTCCATTATTTCTTATGGGGGACAATTAATTCGACTTTCGATATTTTCGACATTCGATGAGCTCTCAGGAACGGATTAATATCGAATGTCGGGGGTCCACTGTAGTCAAATTGACTGGACTTCTTCGACCAATAATCTGGAGTCAAGTGACTTTATGGAAGTAGTTCAGGATTGTTTTCTGAAGCAGTGTGTACCAAAGCCTACCAGGGGAAATAATTTGCTTGACCTGATCTTGTCAAATAAGGAAACACTCATAAATAATCTGGAGATCACTGAAGAGCTTGGAGCAAGTGATCGCAAATCCTTTACTTTTAGCATTATCTGGGAATATGAGAATAATGATAATACAGTAAAAGTCCCTGATTTTCATTCGGCCGATTATAATGGACTTGGGGAACATCTGTCTAATCTCAATTGGGGTAATCTAGCTAATAATTTTATTGACGATGATCATACGATTATGAAGCAATTTGCATTTATGAATTTTTTCAAGAAGATGTAAATGAGATTCCAGAAATTAACAATTATTCAGTTCCTGAAGAATTCAAATTAACTAATACAGTGGACCCTCGGTTATCGGCCGTAATCCATTCCAGGTCAGCTGAAAACGGAAATAGTATTTCCCATGAGAATTAATGGAAATACAATTAAATACAATTGGCAGTTTGGAGGGATATGTTGTGTATCTTTATATGTGTATGCTTCTAAACTGTTGTATTCTGAGCACCTCTGCAAAAACAGTGATAATGTGTGAGTGTGGTGAAAGTGTTGAATGATGATGTAAGTATTTTCTTTTTGGGGATTTTCTTTCTTTTTTGGATCACCCTGCCTCGGTGGGAGACGGCCGACTTGTTGAAAAAAAAAAAAAAAATTAATCCATTCCAGACAAAAATATTCACAAAAAAATATTTTTTTTTTTAACAATTATATAAATATTATATACCTTTATTGAAGACTAATGCTGGTTTCTGGAAAACATGGAGGAGGAAAGAGGGAGGGCTTAGTGTTTGGAAGAGGAATCCCCCTCCATAAGGACTTCAGGGACTAAGTCCTTATCTGAGGTTACTTCCTTTCTTGGTCTTTTAACCCCTTGACTGTCGCAACTCCAAATCCTGAGGTGTCTCCTGGTGTCACAAAAATTTAAAAAAAAAAAAAAAAAAAAAAAATCTTATGAAATGATAAGATAATCTTTTCTCGATGGTAATGACACCTAAACTATGAAATTTGATGGAAAACTTAGGAATTATGCTCTCACGAAGTTAGCAACCTCAGCGATATTAACGAATCGGCGATTTCCCCAAATTTGAGCCCTATTTTTGGCTAATTCCATTGTTCCAGTCGACCAAACTCATAACTATTTCTTTAGAACTCCATTTGTTCTATCAATTGAGAACAAGAAACTGCCCATTTACCAATTTCAACTACCTAATAAAGTGGTCAGAAATTGGCAATTTGGCCAATTTCATGCAAATTAAAAAAATATGCCAATTTCAAAATAGGGTCCAGAATGAACAATGCAGACATTCCTAGATTTAAAATGCCATTTTCTTTGTTCATCAGTCACATCTCCAGGCCCCTCTGATATTACTCTTGCTTTCTATTTTGAATTTTTATTTAAAAAAAAAATAGAAGATTTACTGTTATGCAGGCTACTGCAATATTGTAATAATTATATAAATAATGTCAACCCATTCATGACTGCATATTAGAATGGCTAGTTGGACCTTTATTGGACAATGACATCATTTGTTTACTTTTGAACATTGGCAAAAATCAAACATTTCCCCTACTTTGAGTTCCATTTCAAGGTTTGTTTCATAGTAAAACCAATCAAAATCACCTCTATTTCTATAAGATGTTTTCCATTCTATCAAATGAGACCAAGAAAACGAGAATACAACCATAAATACTATACGAAAATAGACCACAAAGTCGGCGTTTTAATTAAAAAAAAAAACGGTTGGATTTTTTTTTTCTCATTATGCACTGTGTGCTGCAGGATTTTTTTATATAGTGCACACTGACCACACAGACCCATTCTCTCACATGTGGGCCTACCAGTTTTCTCCTGCTTGAACTGAAACCACTAGAATTTATAATTATGTCAAACACGGTGGCTCATAAGACAAATATATACGACCGAAACAGTCAAAGGGTTAATGCCACTAGAACCAGTTACACTCCCTGCATGCCTGCTACACTCCCTGCATGCTTGCTACACTTTCTGCATGCCTGCTACACTCCCTGCATGCCTGCTACACTCCCTGCATGCTTGCTACACTTTCTGCATGCCTGCTACACTCCCTGCATGTCTGCTACACTTCCTGCATGTCTGCTACACTTTCTACATGCCTGTTACACTCCCTGCATGCCTGCTACACTCCCTGCATGCCTGCTACACTCCCTGCATGTCTGCTACACTTTCTACATGCCTGTCACACTCCCTGCATGCTTGCTACACTTTCTGCATGCCTGCTACACTTCCTGCATGCCTGCTACACTTCCTGCATGCCTGCTACACTTCTTGCATGTCTGCTACACTCCCTACATGCCTGTTACACTTCCTGCATGCCTGCTTCACTTCCTGCATGCCTGCTACACTCCCTGTATGCCTGCTACACTCCCTGCATGCCTGCTACACTTCCTGCATGTCTGCTACATTTCCTGCATGCCTGTTACACTCCCTGCTTGCCTGCTACACTTCCTTCATGCTTGCTACACTCTCTGCATGCCTGCTATACTTTACACTTAAATTCCATGGTGTTTCTCACTTTCTTTACCACAGGAACTTTCTTTGGAGCCATGGCTACTTATTTCACAGTTGCACTGCAAAAATAACACAAACTACAATGGGAAATAAGCGAAATGTTTGGATGTATGAGCAGAAGCTTCCTCAGCCACCAAGAGACAGCCAAACTGACGCACAAGCGGCCCCAGTCGGCGGACGGACGCCTCTCAAACAGCTGATCACCGAATTAATGGCCGATAACTGGGCACCGAAAAACCGGCTGATCACCGAGTTGGCCGATGACAGAAGCAGCCGATACCCGGGGGTCCACTGTATTAATGTCACAAGGGACATGGTTTTCAAACAGCTAGATAAACTGAAACAAAATAAGTCCCCAGGACCCGACAAGTTGCTTTCCAGGGTACTTAAAGAATGCAAGACGGAACTCAGTCAGCTATTAACAAACATGTTCAGTGCGTCCATCCTAACTGGTGTTGTGCCAAAGATGTGAAAGACAGCTAATGCAATTCCTATATTCAAATCAGGCTTAGCGCTTCTTTTTGATTATAATAATAATATATTCAAATCAGGGGCTAATCCATTCCATCAAACTACTGTCCAATAAGCCTGACGTTTATAGTGGGCAAATTATTAGAATCAATTATAGCTGATAATATTAGAAGTCATCTGGAAGAGCATAATTTGATTAATGAATCTCAGCATGGGTTCATGAGAGGTCGTTCCTGCCTGACAAATTTATTGATGATCTTCAATAAAACATTCGAGGCAGTAGACAGTGATAAAGAATATAATACTGTTTATTTGGATTTCAGTAAAGCCTTCGATAAAGTACCTTACAAGAGACTCTTAAGAAAAGTGGCATCTCATGGTACAGGAGGAAAAGTCTAGCACTGATAGAGGTATGGCTTACCAACAGAAAGCAGAGTTTCCAGTAATGGGGTCAAATCTGAATGGGGACTGGTCACTAGTGGCATTCCACAAAGATCAGTTTCAGGCCCATTGTTGTTCATAATTTACATTAATGATCTTGATGAAGGAATTACAAGTGACATGAGCAAATTTGCTGATGATACAAAAATAAGCTTAAGCCCTTGTGGCTTAGCCCTTCTTTTTGATTATAATAATAATAATACAAAAATAGGCCATATGATTCATTCTGAGGAGGATACCAGTGAACTGGAGGATTTGGACAAATTAATGTCTTGGTCTGAAAAGTGGCAGATGAAGTTCAATGTGGACAAGTGTAAAGTCCTAGTCCTTGGGAATGAAAATAACCCTGGAAGTTATAAACTAGGTGAAGTAGAGCTTGATCATACAGAATGTGAAAAAGGCTTAGGAGTCATGGTAAGCAGAAATTTAAAGCCAAGACAACAGTGCCTAAGGGTGTGCAATAAGGCTAACAGATTTATATTTATTAATTATCACATCAGCCATTTCCCACCAAGGCAGTGTGGCCCAAAAAAGAAAAACTTTCATCATTCACCCCATCACTGTCTTGCCAGAGGCATGCTGACACTACAGTTATAAAACTGCAACATTAATACCCCTCCTTCAGAGTGCTGGCACTGTATTTCCCACCTCCAGGAACCAAGTCCAGCCTGCAGGTTTCCCTGACTCCTTTCATAAATGTTACCTTGCTTACACTCCAACAGCATGTCAAGTTCTAAAGACCATGTCTCCATTTGCTCCTATCTAACATGCTTACGCACGCTTGCTGGAAGTCCAAGCCCCTCGCACACAAAACCTCCTTAACCCCCTCCCTCCAACCTTTCCTAGGCCGACCCCTACCCTGCCTTTCCTCCACTACAGATTTATACACTCTCAAAGTCATTCTATTTTGTTCCACCTCTCTACATGGCCAAACTATCTCAATAACCCCTCCTCAGCCCTCTGGATAATAGTTTTGGTAATCCCATACCTCCTCCTAATCTCCAAACTACAGATTCTCTGCATTACATTCACACCACACGTTGCCCTCAGACATGACATCACCACTGCCTCCAGCCTTCTCCTTGTTGCAACATTCACAACCCATGCCTCACACCCATACAAGAGTGTTGGTATAACTATACTCTCATACATTCCCCTCTTTGTTTTAATGGATATAGTTCTGTGGAGACAAAGAAGGAGGGGTTGCAGTTTTTTAATTGCAGTGTAAACACGCCTCTGGCATGACAGTGATGGAATGAATGATGATGAAAGTTTTTCTTTTTTGGGCCACCCTTACTTGGTGGGAAACAGCCAATGTGTTCATAAAAAAATAATAATAGGTATGTACAGCACTTATATATATAGGGTTGGCTGCTATCCACAATCTAGGTATCCATGGCAGGTCCTTGGAACATAATCCCTGCAGATATGGGGGTCCTACTCTATTATGTACTCTTATACTTATGAGTACATCTCATAAGTATCAGATGGTACATATTAAGAGTAGTACAGTGTCTTATCAAATGTGCCCATAGTGCCATATTATGTGTACAGAAAAACCATGATATATAAATATACAGTGGACCCCCGCATAACGATTACCTCCGAATGCGACCAATTATGCAAGTGTATTTATGTAAGTGCGTTTGTACGTGTGTGTTTGGGGGTCTGAAATGGACTAATCTACTTCACAATATTTCTTATGGGAACAAATTCGGTCAGTACTGGCACCTGAACATACTTCTGGAGTGAAAAAATATCGTTAACCGGGGGTCCACTGTACTAAGTTATACTCCAAGAGTTGTGTAGGAGCTTATCTCCTTAATTATTCAAACTACACAAGTTGACTTTCTAGAATTCTCTGGAAATATCTTTGCTTAATAAATGTCACATTTTATAATGTACACCAACACTCCAATGTTATATCAGTACCCACTTTTAACCCTTTCACTGTTGAGATCCTTACTAGCAAATTTGCTCAGTGTCGTAGAATTTTCAAAAAAAAAAAAAAATATTATTATTTTTTCTTATGAAATCATAAGAGAATCTTTTCCTGATGGTAATGAAGCCAAAAGTACAATGGAAAACTTATGGAATTACGCTCTCGCAAAGTTAGCGGTCTTGGCGATATTTACACATCAGCAATTTCACTCACTTTAGCCCTATTCTGGGCCAATTCCATTGTTCCAGTTGACTATATTCATAGCTATTTTGCAAGAACTCCTTTTCTTCTATCGATTGAATACAAGAAACTGCCCATTTACCTATTTCAACTACCCAATAAAGTGATCAGAAATTGGTAATTTGGCCAATTTCATACAAAATTCAAGAAAGGCCAATTTCAGAATAGGGTCCAGAATAAACAATGCAAACATTCCTGGCACTAAAATAACATTTTCTCTGTTCATTAGTAACATCTCCAGGCCTCTCTTATATTATGCTTGCTTTCATTTGAATTTTTATTCACACAAAAAATAGAACATTTACTGTTACGCAGACTACTGCATTATTGTAAAACGGTATAAATAATATCAGCGCATTTGTGAAACCACATTAGACCTGCCAGTTGATGTGCCTTGGACACACGACATGATTTGTTTACTCTTGAACATTGTCAAAAATTGAACATTTCTGCTACTTTGAGCTCACTTTCAAGCTCCTTTTAGTCTGTAAACCACTCAAAATCATCTCTATTTCTGTACCATATCTCTCATTCTATCAAATGAGACCAAGAAAATGAGAATGCAACCATAAATACCATACAAAAATACACCACAAAGTTGCTATTTTAAGCCAAAAGCACAGTCTCTTTTTTCTCATTATGTACTGCTTGGTGCAGGATTTTTTTTATTCTGTGCACACTGACCACTGACATCTATTCTCTCATATGTAGGCCTACTAGCTTTCTCCCGCAAGACTGGAAGCCGTTAGAATTATGAGACTGACACTGGCTTCAAAGCTGTAATATTACATGACTGACAGTGAAAGGGTTAATATCTCTCTGAATCCTATCTGTCCCAACTGCTTTATCGTTTTTCATTCTTCCCACTGCCTCACATCCACCTAAGGCTCCTATTCACTCCTATATTCTAATAATGATGGATTTTGCTATGCAGCAGAGCAGGTATAATATGATATTCACTAAAATTAGAAGTTTCTATGATTTTAAAATAAACCATTAACAGTATAATGCAGTAATTTTAATTTATTAATTTTCATATTTCCCATGAGTACAGGAGGGCCCCGCTTATACGGTGGATTAGATTCCACGTTACTGCCGTAAAGTGAAAATTGCCATAAAGCAAATCACCCTTTTTTCACTTTTAAATGCTTATAAATGCCTGCTAACATGTTAACACTATCATTTAAGTTAGCAATAGAACTAGGCCTAAATAACATTAAAAAAGTACGTAAAATACATATACAGTGGACCCTCGACCAACTATATTAATCCGTTCCGGAGTGCTTGTCCTTAGCCGAATTAATTTTCCCCATAAAAAATAATAGAAATTCAATTAATCCGTTCCAGACAGCCAAAAGTATTAAAATTTTTTTTGTTTTTTTCCATGAAATATACATTTTCCCTACAAAGAAAACAATGAGACATGCACAATAATTACATAAATAAATGCTAAAATGACACTTACCTTTATTGAAGAGTACTGATGAGTGATGAGACATTGTTTTTCTTGAACACTCTGGGATTTTCAGAGTGATACATGAGTAAAGGTTTCACTTTGCAATCCCCACTAGCATTACAACAAAACTTGAGAGTTAGCCTGTCTTTCATAGGCTTGTGTTCTGGGAGTGCCTTTTCCTCCTGAGTAATGTAGGTCCTGTTTGGCATTTTCTTACAGAACAGGCCTGTTTCGTCACAACTGAACACTTGTTGGGGTTGGAATTTTTCAGCTTCACCATGACTTATCACACTGTGTATGCCACTACGATTCTTAACCCTTTGATTGTTTCAGTCGTATATATACGTCTTACAAGCTACTGTTGTTTGACCTATATATACTCATAAATTGTAGTGGCTTCAAATCAAGCAGGAGAAAACTGGTAGGCCCACATGTGAGAGAATGGGTCTGTGTGGTCAGTGTGCACCACATAAAAAAATCCTGCAGCACACAGTGCATAATGAGAAAAAAAAAAAACTCCGGCCGTCTATTTTCGTATATTATTTATGGTTGTATTCTCGTTTTCTTGGTCTCATTTGATAGAATGGAAAACATATTATAGAAACAGAGGTGATTTTGATTGGTTTTACTATGAAAAGAACCTTGAAATGGAGCTCAAATTAGGGGAAATGTTTGATTTTTGCCAATGTTCAAAAGTAAACAAATGATGTCATTATCCAATAAATGTCCAACTAGCCATTCTTCTATGCAGTCATGAATGGGTTGACATTATTTATACAATTATTACAACATTGCAGTAGTCTGCATAACAGTAAATCTTCTATTTTTTTTTTTTTTAAATTCAAAATAGAAAGCAAGAGTAATATCAGAGGGACCTGGAAACATGACTGATGAACAAAGAAAATGTTATTTTAGAGCCAGGAATGTCTGCATTGTTCATTCTGGACCCTATTTTGAAATTGGCATATTTTTTAATTTGCATGAAATTGGCCAAATTGCCAATTTCTGACCACTTTATTGGGTAGTTGAAATCAGTAAATGTGCAGTTTCTTGTACTCAATCGATAGAAAAAATGGAGTTCTAAAGAAATGGTTATGAGTTTGGTTGACTGGAACAATGGAATTAAGCGAAAATGGCTCAAATTGGGGAAAATCGCCGATTAGTTAATATTGCTGAGGTCGCTAACTTCGCGAGAGCGTAATTCCATAAGTTTTCCATCAAATTTCATACTTTTGGTGTCATTACCATCGGGAAAAGATTATCATTTCATAGGGGATTTTTTTTTTTTTTTTTTTTTTTAATTTTTGTGACACCAGGAGACACCTCAGGATTTGGGATTATGACAGTCAAGGGGTTAAATCTCTCAAACCAACTTTTGCTGGCCTTAAATTCACCAATATGAGTACTAGTTCCAGGCATTTTTTCCTGTTCACCTGGGTGTTAGTCGACTGGTGTGGGTCTCATCCTAGGGGACAAGATTAAGGACTATCCTGGGTGGTTAACCCTCTGGGGTTAATTGTTTCTCGGTAATTGTTTCTCGTTAAGCCACACCAACAACAGCCTCTCCACATGTTCGAGTAGTATAGCTGGCAGTGGTGCAGCAGCGGCTGACGGTGGTGAAGCAACAGCTGATGGTGGTACAGCAGCAGCTGATGGTGATACAGCAGCAGCTGATGGTGGTACAGCAGCAGCAGCAGCTGACGGTGGTGCAGCAGCAGCTGATGGTGGTGCAGCAACAGCAGCTGACGGTGGTGCAGCAGCAGCTGATGGTGGTACAGCAGCAGCTGACAGTGGTGCAGCAACAGCAGCAGCTGACGGTAGTACAGCAGCAGCTGAGCGTGGTGCAGCAACAGCAGCAGCTGACCATGGTACAGCAGCGCTGATGGTGGTACAGCAGCAGCTGATGGTGGTACAGCAGTAGCTAACAGTGGTACAGCAGCAGCTGACAGTGGTGCAGCAACAGCAGCAGCTGATGGTGGTACAGCAGCAGCTGACAGTGGTGCAGCAACAGCAGCAGCTGACCATGGTACAGCAGCAGCTGACAGTGGTACAGAAGCAGGTGATGATGGTGCAGCAACAGGTGACCGTGGTACAATAGTACATATTTCGATGGTATTTCTCACCCTTTTTACCACATTGTTGGCACTAGAAGCTTTCTTTGGGCCCATGGTGGCTTATTTAGCAGTTACAAGCACTAAAAACAATGGAATAATACAAAATATATCGCATGTCTGTGTGAAACTATCTGCCCTGGCTTGTAAACAATGGCACACTAGCTGAAGGCAGGGCAGCTGAGGCGCGCTCAGCCTGGACGGACAGGCAGACACATTCTGGATGAATGTTACCCGAGTTTTTCACCATTGGTCGAGCCAATATTTTTACTCAGAAACGCATCGTTAGGTGATTTTATCATTAGACGATGCCAGCGTTGGTCGAGGGTCCACTGTATACAGTACACTCATTACTTACTTTAACCCTTTGAGGGTCCAGATCTCCTATCTGAAAATTTCCCACAGGGTACAAGAATTTAAAAAAAAAAAAAAATTTCTTATGAAATGGTAGAGAATCTTTTTCTGAAAGTAATGAAACAAAAGTACAAAATTTGATCAAAAACTAACGAAATTATACTCTCACAAATTTTGCTGTCAGCAAAATTTATGCATCAGCAATTTTGCCCACTGAGTCTTATTTTTGGCCAATTACATTGCTCCATTAGACCAAATTCTTAGCTATTTCACAGTTTTTTCTTCATTATACAATGCATGCTGCAGGATTTGTTTTATATGGTGCACACTTACCACATAAATGCATTATCACATATTTAGGCCCAAATTTACCACTCACAGCAGCAAAACAGAAGTGATTTTGATTGGTTTTACTATGAAAAGGATCTTGAAATGGAGCTCGTGGTAGAAATGTTCGATATTTGCCGATGTTCAGGAGTAAACAAATGACGTCATTGTCCAACAGATGTCCAATTAGCCATTCTAATACGCATTCACGAATGGGTTGACATTATTTATACAATTATTACAATATTGCAATAGTCTGCATAACAGTAAATCTTCTATTTTTAGAGTGAATAAAAATTCAAAATAGAAAGCTAGAGTATTATAACAGAGGCCTACAGATGTAACTGATGAACAGAGAAAATGTTATTTTAGTGCCAGGAATGTCTGCACTGTTCATTCTGGACCCTATTTCAAAATTGACATTTTTTTAATTTGCATGAAATCGGCCAAATTGCCAATTTCTGATCGCTTTATTGGGTAACTGAAATTGGTAAATGGGTGGTTTCTTTTACTCAATCAATAGAACAAATGGATTTATAAAGAAATAGCTATGAGTTTGGTGGACTGGAACAATGAAATTGGCCAAAAATAGGGCTTAAAGTGGGTGAAATCGCTGATGCGTAAATGTCGCCGAAGTCGCTAACTTCATGAGAGCGTAATTCCGTAAGTTTTCCATCAAATTTCGTACTTTTGGTGTCATTATCATCGGGAAAAGATTCTCTATCATTTCATAAGAAAAAAATAATTTTTTTCTTTTTTCAAATATTTTGCGACACAGGAGACACTTCAGGATTTGGGGTTGCGACAGTCAAAGGGTTAATAAGTCTTGTAGAGAAGACATACTATTTTGATTGTTAAACTTAGGTGGCCACAATGGAGTTATTAACATTTGAGATGAATACAGATACAGAAGATCCCCGGTTTTCGTAATTAATCCGTTCCAGAAGGTTGGCCTAAATCTGAAATGGTCGAAAACCGAAGTGATATTTCCCACAAGAAATAATGTAAATCCAATTAATCCATTTCAGACACCCAAAAATCTTCTTTCTTTCAACAAACTGGCCGTATCCCACTGAGGCAGGGTGGTCCAAAAAAGAAAAACAAAAGTTTCTCTTTTTCAATTTAGTAACTTACACAGGAGAAGGGGTTACTAGCCCCTTGCTCTTGGCATTTTAGTCACCTCTAACAACACACATGGCTTATGGAGGAAGAATTCTGTTCCACTAACAAAATATTAACAAAAAATACATTTTATAGAGAATAACTATAGTTTTACATACAGAAAACAATGAGAATGTCTATAAATGTATTAACCTAAAATGAGACATTTAACCCTTTGAGGGTCGACAGGCCCTCTCCGAAACTCGTTCTCAGGGTCGGCCAAATTTCAAAAAAAAAAAAAAAATTATTTTTTATGAAAAAAATAGTTTTTTTTTCTAAACATTATAGGATAAACAAAAAAAATTTACCATCAATACTTACGGAGATATGGATGCATGAAGTTTGCAGAAAATGAGCCGTGTATGGCAACAGCGGCAACTGCCGCTCACCCGGTAAACTTTAGTTTACTTGTATTTGAAGGTTTGTTATTTTTTTCACTATTTTATTTTTTCACATAACTTATGTGGCCTATGAGACCAAAGTAAGGTGCAATGTACATATATACACTCGTTGTATACAACACAATAAGCACACAAACATAATTATCAATATATTGTTTACAAAACTTGTTTACAAAAACAAACAATACAAAACATTGTTTATTATTATTGTTCTATAATATATATACCAATATACAGTCACTGAACATATTCCTATTAGTTCTGCAGCTTGTGGAACTCTGAAACATGGTGTCATACATAATGGTGTTTTATCTTTCTCCCTCATTCTATCTCTTTCAATCTGTCTCTCTCTTTCTATCTGTCTGTCTATCTCTGTCTCACAGGTACACATAAATACAAGTATACATAGTATAAATTACCTAGGATAACCCAAGAAATCCAGACAAAGTGCTATACTCTGCTTGAAGATGTGAGTAAAAGTGATGACACAGTCTTGTGGCTCTCTGAGACAGAGAGCTAGACGGATAGACAGATAGACAGGGAGCTTGACAGACAGACAAATAGACAGACAGAAATGTTAGTGTACCAGTACCAGTGTACTAGTGTTCCACCCTCCTCCTCCTCTTCTTCCTCTTTCCCCTACTCTTCCTCCTCTTCCCCCTACTCTTCCTCATACTCTTCCTCTTCCTCCTACTCTTCCTCTTCCTCCTCCTCCTCTTCCTCCTACTCTTCCTCCTCCTCTTCCTCCTCCTCTTCTTCCTCTTCCTCCTCTTCCCCCTAATCTTCCTCCTACTATTCCTCTTCCTCCTCCTCTTCCTCTTATTCCTCTTCCTCCTACTCTTCCTCTTCCTCCTCCTCCTCCTCTTCTTCCTCTTCCCCCTACTCTTCCTCCTTCTCCTTCTCCTCCTCCTCCATAGTGTAAATTACCAGGAGTCGGCAGCTGTCAAAATGACATATTGTCTCATTACTCACTCCCCCTCCCGCCTGTCAAAACAATGGGGTCGGATGCTGCTTCCCTTCCTCCATTCTATCTAATTATCTTTCTCCCTCATTCTATCTGTCTGTTTATCTCTGTCTCACAGGTACACATAAATACAAGTATACATAGTATAAATTACCTAGGATAACCCAAGAAACCCAGACAAAGTGCTATACTCTGCTTGAAGATGTGAGTAAAAGTGATGACGCAGTCTTGTGGCTCTCTGAGACAGAGCTAGAGGGATAGACAGGGAGCTTGACAGACAGGCAAATAGACAGACAGAAATGTTAGTATACCAGCAAAAACAAAGGGAGGGCGATGTTCATCTCATCTTTTGGTATGGGCTACACCCTCATTTACCCTCATCAAACGTCAGCACTTATCAGATGTTATCTCCCCTTATCTTGTTACTGTCATGGGTGAACATTTATTATTACATATTATTATTATTTTTTTTTTTTTTTTTCAACAAGTCGGCCGTCTCCCACCGAGGCAGGGTGACCCAAAAAAGAAAGAAAATCCCCAAAAAGAAAATACTTTCATCATCATTCAACACTTTCACCACACTCGCACATTATCACTGTTTTTGCAGAGGTGCTCAGAATACAACAGTCTAGAAGCATACACATATAAAGATACACAACATATCCCTCCAAACTGCCAATATCCCAAACCCCTCCTTTAAAGTGCAGGCATTGTACTTCCCATTTCCAGGACTCAAGTCCGACTATATGAAAATAACCGGTTTCCCTGAATCCCTTCACTAAATATTACCCTGCTCACACTCCAACAGATCGTCAGGTCCCAAGTACCATTCGTCTCCATTCACTCCTATCTAACACGCTCACGCACGCTTGCTGGAAATCCAAGCCCCTTACCCACAAAACCTCCTTTACCCCCTCTCTCCAACCCTTTCGAGGACGACCCCTACCCCGCCTTCCTTCCCCTATAGATTTATATGCTTTCCATGTCATTCTACTGTGATCCATTCTCTCTAAATGACCAAACCACCTCAACAACCCCTCTTCTGCCCTCTGACTAATACTTTTATTAACTCCACACCTTCTCCTAATTTCCACACTCCGAATTTTTTGCATAATATTTACACCACACATTGCCCTTAGACAGGACATCTCCGCTGCCTCCAACCGTCTCCTTGCTGCTGCATTTACCACCCAAGCTTCACACCCATATAAGAGTGTTGGTACTACTATACTTTCATACATTCCCTTCTTTGCCTCCATAGATAACGTTTTTTGACTCCACATATACCTCAACGCACCACTCACCTTTTTTCCCTCATCAATTCTATGATTAACCTCATCCTTCATAAATCCATCCGCCGACACGTCAACTCCCAAGTATCTGAAAACATTCACTTCTTCCATACTCCTCCTCCCCAATTTGATATCCAATTTTTCTTTATCTAAATCATTTGACACCCTCATCACCTTACTCTTTTCTATGTTCACTTTCAACTTTCTACCTTTACACACATTCCCAAACTCATCCACTAACCTTTGCAATTATTATTATTATTATTACCTATTATTATTATTATGTATTATTATTATTATGTATTATTGTTATCATTACGTATTCTTCTTCTTCCTCCTCCTCCTCTTCTTCCTCCTCCTCCTCCTCCTCCTCTTCTTCTTCCTCCTCCTCCTCCTCCTCCTCTGCCTCCTCCTCCTCTTGCCTCCTCCTCCTCTTGCCTCCTCCTCCTCTGCCTCCTCCTCCTCTGCCTCCTCCTCCTCCTCCATTCTTGGAACAAGTTTGAAGAGCTTGTAGTTCATAATCACTATCACTATCATCACCAATGCTCACATCTGAGTCTGGGATTTTAGAAAATAGGAGTTTCCTCTTTGATTCTGGTACAACTGAACGTGAACAAGACGGCCCAGCACCAGAGGTGGAAGGCTGTGGGTTGTCTGGGTTTTCCTCACTATTACCCATATTATGGTCATTAGTTTCGGTCAAAACCTCACCAGAACCTTGAAACTCATCTTCACTGTCACTTCCATCTGTATTAGAACTGTCACTGGGGAACAAAAGTGTCCCAATTCGCCGAGGAGTGAGGAACTTCTTACCGCAGGGCACGGTGGAAATTGTGTACTATGATGGCATTCCCACAATGCACCACTGGGTCCCAGATTTTTTTCCTACTGCGCACACCCACCACACAGACCCATTCTCTCACATCTAGGCTTATCAGCCTTTTCCTGCGAGATTTGAGGCCGCTAGAATTTATGCGTACTAGTACGTCAAAAACCCCTACGAGTAAGACGTACTAGTACGACCAAAACCCTCAAAGGGTTAATATGCCCAAGAGTGATTATTATTGTGTACTATTAGTATTACCATGGCGTTAAGACTAGAGGAACATTCTGAGTGAATGAGTAACAAAGGCATGTGTTTATATGCTATGTATCATGTTTCTTACATAATTTTGAAGAAAATATCATAGATGGATTAATGAAAATGTCTATATTAACAAAAGACATTTAATGTGCCAAGAGTGAGTCACAAACATATGAGAGGCCCAGGTGGACGCTTCTGGTACCGTCAATTTCCGAGCCGATGTATGAAGCCTGGGGGGAAATATCGCCGAAAAAAGTGCTCAAAATTCGAACTGTATGATTTCCGCACGGGCTGAAAGCCAGGGGTCCACTGTATTGAGAGTAAGTATATATTGATTATATTAATGAGAAAGTTTTACCTATGTTCATGATATTGAGCAAATGCATGTATAGTTTTTACATACATATTTATGACGGGTTGGGATAGGTTAAGGAGATAAGGTATTTTTTAACTGTAGTTTTAAAAATGCTAGCTGAGCCAGTGATTCTGGAGATTTCTAGCAGGGAGCTCCAGATTTTGGGCCCTTTCATGTACAATGAGTGTTTGAAAAGATTTAGCCTGACACAGGGACTGTTATAGATGTCTGGGTTCGATTCCCAGCGAGTGTGGAAACATTGGGCATGTTTTCTTACACTGGATGTCTATGTTCCCCATCAGTAAAATGGGTTCTTCAGTGTTTAGTCAACTGGTGTGGGTTGCATCCTGAGACAAAACTGACCTAATTTGCCTGAAATGCTCTGCATAACAAGCAGCTTTTTATATGGTAGTATGCCATTGCTGTCAGCTAGGCCTGTATACCTTGTACATATACTTGTAGAAATAAAGATATGATTATTATTATTATATTAGTGTTGTGTCTATGAGCCTTATTGCAACTGTCAAAAAAGCATTTCTGTAAATGTAGGTTGCACAATAGTATGAGTGAATATTCTGTACAGTGAGTAGGGTTTGGTCTTTGAAGAGTGTGTGTGTGTGGGGGGGGGGGAAGGGTGTTGTCTAGCAGTGGACTGTGTGATCAGAGCTCACAGCAACACCCAATTTCACTTGTTTAAAGATTATTATTATTATTATTATTATTATTATTATTATTATTATTATACAGTGGAACCTCAAATATCGAACTTAATCCATTCCAGGAGCTAGTTCTAAATTTGAAGTCTGAAAAGTGAAGCAATATTTCCCGTAAGAAATAATGGGAATACAATTAATCCCTTGCAAAAACCCAAAAATATTCACAAAAAAAATACATTTTATAGTGATTAGTTTTACATACACACAACAAATATTTATTTATTTATTTATTATTAATTTGGACATGATATATAGATGTACAAAGAAATACAGTGGTTAAGTGTAATATGCCAAAAGCCCCTTGTATGAAGAGCATTATGTGTGGAGAAATTTTCTCCAGGAGGGGGGTTATCCACCTCCTGCAGCCCCTTTCAGCCCTGAGGGGCCCAGCCCTCTCAGAAGGGGCAAGCATCTTGTTTACTGCTACAGCAAGTAATTGATCCCAGATGCAGTACAAGTATGCGGCGTGGTCAAGCGACCACTGCTTGCAAGAGTCCAGTGTTGCAAAGTGTAGTTTAATAAAAGACAGTTCATCTCTTACCTTAGAAGGACAATTAAGGAAAATCCTGCTCCCACTTTATTACCATGGTAAAGATAGTGGACATTATTGTCTATGCTTAACTCTTTGGGGGTTTTGGCCGTACTAGTATGGCTTACGACCCAGGGTTTTTGACGTACTAGTACGCCTAAATTCTAGCACCCTCAAATCTAGTGGGAGAAAGCTGGTAGGCCTACATATGAAAGAATGGGTCTATGTGGTCAGTGTGCGCAGTATAAAAAAAAATTATGCAGCACACAGTGCATAATGAGAAAAAAACAACTTTGACCATGTTTTTGGAATAAAACAGTGACTTTGCACTGTATTTTCGTATGGTATTTATTGTTGTATTCTAGTTTTCTTGGTCTCATTTTATAGAATGGAAGACATATTACAGAAATTGAGATGATTTTGACTGGTTTTACAATGAAAAGTACCTTGAAACTGAGCTCAAAGTAGCAGAAATGTTCGATTTTTACCAAAGTTCAAAAGTAAACAAATCATGCCAAGCGTCCAATACACGTCAACTGGTGAGTCTAATGTTCTTTCAGAAGTGCGCTGATATTATTTATACCATTTCTACACTAATGCAGTAGTCTGCATAACAGTAAATCTTTTATTTTTTGTAAGAATAAAAATTGAAAGTGGAAAGCCTAAGAAATATAAGAGGGGCCTGGGGATATGACTAACTAACAGAGAACTTGTTATTTTAGTGCCAGGAATGTCTTATTTATTCTGGACCCTATGCGGAAATTGGCATCTTTTGAAATTTGTGTGAAATTGGCAAAATTGCTAAATTCTGACCACTTTATTGGATAGTTGAAATTGGTAAATGGGTGGTTTCTTGAATTCATTGAATACAAAAAGTAGAGTTCTGGTGAAATAGTTATGATTTTTGTCGACTAGTACATTGAAATTGGCCAAAAATAGAGCTCAAAGTGGGCAAAATTGCCGATGCGTAAACATCGTCGAGACCACTAACTTCGCGAGAGCATAATTCCATAAGTTTTCCATCAAATTTCATACTTTTGGTGTCATTGTGATCGGGAAAAGATTCTCTATCTTTTTATACGAACAAATTTTATTTTTTTTTTTTTTTAAAATTTGGCCAACCCTAAGAACAAGTCTCGGAGAGGGCCTGTTGACCCTCAAAGGGTTAAGACAGCAAGAATCAAGCATTCTGCTTTGCTTCATGGAGGAAATTTGGCAAGGAAGCAAAAAGTACTAGGTCAGCTTTTCTTTTATGTTTGAGGGGCACTGCAGTGGAGTAGAACGCTGTGAGGTCAGATTACTTTTGACTCTACTGAGAATCACACTGATGCCAGGATAACCAACAAAGAACACTGATCCATACATTAGTGTGAACAAAGTGTCTCACAAAACACAATAAACACTTACAGAGAAGTGTGATCAGCTTCTTCAGTGATAAGATTGTGAGCAATAAAGACAAACCTTGTGGAACATAGTGTACCAGTGTGCGTATTCCTAGAATATGGAAGACGTGGACATCCAAGGACACTTCTGCTTCTATCAAGTCACCGATATCTGTCAAGGGTGTAAAGAACACCATAGCTCACGCTACAAGAGCAAGGTAGGTTATGAATTTCTTGTAGTACGGGGGACTGCGCAGTTCTTGTGTTGCAAGGAGTTTGTAATCAACCTATAGTTGGCAGTGAGGTGCGGACTTTTGAGTCCACACAAGTACGTACGTCAGCCATCAGTGAATAAAATATGCTGACATAACACCCCCTAGGGGTAATTTATTATTAACATAATATAATCTTTTACAGCCCGTTAAGAAGTGGATATGACAGCTTCTCAAGACTTTGTCTGCAGGGGCGGCTGTGTGGACGATGAGCTGTCTTATCAGCTAAGTACTCCCTATATTTAATCTTTAACCTTAGCTGGTAAACCATTTCTCAACAATTTGGTCGTGCTCGAACCAGATAAAGGCCACACTGTGGTCCAAATATGTTGTACTACAGTGTACAAATAATCTACGAACCAAGGTCCTTCGAAAAAAGCTGTAAAACTAGTGTTTTACAATATAAATCAGTATGTATGAGTCCCTCCAGACTCAATCACAGAGAATGGGCAGCCAAAAGAAAATGAGCGCTCACCCAGCATTCACCCAAAGAAAATGGGAGCTGGGTGACTCACCCAAAGAAAACAGGAGCTGGGTGACTCACCCAACAAGAAAATGGGGGATGGCACCGTCATCCACTGCTCAAGCTCGAGAAAAGCTGACCTAGTACTTTTTGCTTCCTTGCCAAATTTCCTCCATGAAGCAAAGCAGAATGCTTGATTCTTGCTGTCTTAAGCATAGACAACAATGTCTTTACCATGGTAATAAAGTGGGAGCAGGATTTTCCTAAATTGTCCTTCTAAGGTAAGAGATGGACTGACTTTTATTAAACTACACTTTGCAACACTGGACTCTTGCAAGCAGTGGTCGCTTGACCACGCCGCATACTCGTACTGCACCTGGGATCAATTACTTGCTGTAGCAGTAAACAAGATGCTTGCCCCTTCTGAGAGGGCTGGGCCCCTCAGGGCTGAAAGGGGCTGATACCCCCCCTCCTGGAGAAAATTTCTCCACATTATGGGCAGGCTTAAAATTAACTTAAGATTAACTAAGCAATGATATATTCAGTGGTAAAAATTATAGTAAACAAATTAAGCACAAATGAGTATTTCAAAGACAGGTCAATATAGTGTTCAATTATGTATTAATAAATTTAAATAAACATATAAAATAACATTTTTACTTACCTTTACTGAAGATTGGTGATGGCATCAGGAAGACAGGGAGGAGGAGAGAGGGAGTTGGGGTTAGTGTTTGGAAGGGGAATCACCCTCCATAAGGACTTTAGGTATCAAAGCTCTCTCTGGGGTTACTTCCCTTCTGTCTTTTAATGCCACTATGACCAACTTGAGAGTCACTGGCCCCTTGTCTCACAAAATAACTGTCCACAGTCCTCTGTTTCTGGTGCCTCTAAAATTTAACTAAAATGGAACACGGTTCTGTCACCGAACTTGTTGCAAAGATGGCTTGTTTCAGCTTGCTCAGGGTGGTTCTTCTCCACAAACATTTGGACATCATTCCACTTGGCGCAAATCTCCTTAATCTTTGAATCGGCATGCAACTTCCTTGCCTTTTCACAAATAATCGCATCTGAAACACTATCACCTGCCATCTCTTTATCCTTGATCTACACCAGCAACAACTTCTCAACCTGATCGATTGTCTGTGGTCTTTTTTTGGTTAGCATATTAACACCTTTCACAACATCATCTTCCTTGATTTGTTCTTTCTTTGCCAGGAGAGAACCGATGGCCGACTTGTTTTTTCCATACATCCTGGCAAGCTCAAGAAGTTTTACACCACTCTCATACTTCTGTATTATTTCCTTCTTCACATCTATGCTGTTTCTCACTTTCTTTACCACAGGGGTACCACTAGCAAGTTTCTTTGGGCCCACGGTAGCTTATTTCACAGTCCCACAAACACTAAAACACAATGAAATAATCGTAAAATGTTTGAATGAGAGCACAGGTTAGTGTTCACTCAAGCATCAACAAAGCCAGACTGGCTCACGGCACCTGTGCGGGGACACGGACAGAGCGGGCTGCTGGACAAGTCCGGTACCCGGCGATTCGAAAATAGGGGCGAGTTCGATAATAGGAATAAAGTTGGTTCAGAAAAAGTGGTCGATTTTCGAAGAGTTCGATAAGCGATACGTTCGAAATTTGAGGTTCCACTGCACACATTAGGTGTGGTCCATATATGTGTATATAGTGTCAGTGTTTTGGGTAGGCAGTCAGATGGATACATATTTCATATCCGTCCACTGGCTGTTGATATATGTTCAACTGGCATTATGCATATGTCTGTGAAGTGTTTCCCCTACAATACAAAAATCTTAGGTTGTGTACAAGTTGTCTTCACATTGGTGCAGTAGAATACAGAACAGCAACACTCCCATTCTCATGCAACACACCCTTTTGAGAGCGAGTGATGCTATTTATTTATTTATGAAATGAATGTAATACTATATACAGTTTCTCTGGTATTGTTGTACTAGAGAAAATGTGTTACAGTAATTATTGCCATACACTCCTTTACACCTGCCCAGCTACCACACCTCACAATTTTGTTAATTTGTTTTACTGTGTTTGTATTTCATTTATATGATATGTAGTGTGTTTCTTATATAATTTTGAAAAAATGCCATAGATGGATTAATGAAAATGTCTATAATAACATAATATGACATTTACAGTGCCCCAAAGCGATTATTATTATTATTCTTGTGCTTATTGCGTCTTCAGCACCAGTGAGACTCTTAGCTACTCCCTCACCTGGAATAGCTAGTCCTACTTTGTAACAATGCCAAATAGTGATTTTAATGTACCTGCATGCCAGCACAGTAAGTTTATTTAGGTACAGGTACACAAGTAAAATTATCAGAAGTATCTCAGTACTATCTCAGCCATTGACATATGTACCTTGCTTAATGAGTTTAATAATTTCTAACTTTGCACTTAAAGTAAGAGCCTTATGACTCCTCTTTTAACCACAACTAACCTTAGATATCACTGTAACACAAAAAGAGTATAAATAAAATATGCAATAACTTTAAACACTTGAAACATAATATGTACATAATCGAGAGATGCAGAGCTCACAGAAGATGTAAACAAGCTGAAAGTGAACAGGTGGCATGCAGATGCCATAATGGTGAATCATGGGCTGTATAAATGAATTTCTGGGTATAATTTGAAATGTCCGTATTAGCAAATCACCATAAAGAGAAGTGCCATAAAGCCAGGCCCTCCTGTACATGCAAATATTGTCCAATCTGTCTAATTTTTTGCATGTATATTTTCACTTAAACATGAAACACAGAGAGCCTCGTGAAAGAAAAAAGACATCTGAAACCTTTATTTTTTTGGGACTCCCCAATAAACAAATATAAATACTGTATAAAGTATATCTTTCTATTTTTTAAACTTAATTTTATATTAAAATTATACTCAAAACTACGCAAAAATTCATTTACTATTTAATGAGGGAGGTGTAGTGAATGAGAGTACTTAACACAGCAAGCTAAAAATGTTAATTAATAAATTAATTACTTTTACTGGTGCTTCTCCTTATGCCCACATCACTAAGTCTGTCTGCAGTGGAGCGTGAGCGCTTCATATCACCCAGTCCGCCTTCTGTACCATTACTGCGTGCAAGCCTCATCGCACGCCCTCTCCGATCCAAAAGTAGTTTTTCTGGCTTGACAAACATCCCACACTTTGGCCGAGAGGCAAAATATCGGACACCATTTACAGAACCATCATTTTTGCCTGTGAAAGAATATATATGACCTTTTCTGCAATATGCTCATTGTGTCATATTTTTAGTGTTTTAACTACAGTATTATGTAAATTTTTAAGTAGTATGTTTGAATATGTATGTAGTACAGGAGAAAAAATTAATGCTTAAATTATCAAACAATTGTTTTAAATTTTGTATGTGCATATGCATAGTATATAACCAGACTTAAGTTCTAGAAGTGGGAGATAGTGCCTGAATTCTGAAGGATGTGCGAAGATGTGGTTCCAGAGGTTATTTAAATTATCATGTCTACACTTCTGGAAAGAAGGGTAGAAAATGAGTGACTGTGAATATTTCCCCTTGTTTAGGCCACCACTGTCATTGTGGGAAATGTCCAGCTCAATCAGGGTGAGAGGTGATCTGGAATATACTTGAAATCCAGTTCTGAACACCGAAAAAATTAAGAGATAAAACTAAAATATAGTATGATTCTTGCCTCATCCAAGTAAAGTAGACACTCTTGATCATTATATGTGTCTTGTGTGCCAGTAGTACTCATGGGAAATGAATAATCACAGCTTAATATATTGGGTACTCTACATAAAAAGAATTGCTGTTAATCATATCCTGGTTGATGCATCATAGTGTCATTTGCACCTAAAGCAGAAATCAAATGTTTATTTAGTTTAACACAGCATTTTTTACTTCCTCTAAAATTATTAAGCACCTTACAAAACACCAGCATATATTATGAAAATGGTATACAATACCAACAAGTAGATGAGTAAGACACATATACAACAGATGGGTATCTTTATTGTTGAAACATTTCACCTTCATGGTAGGCTTCTTCACTCAAATACAGAGCTGAATAAAAATGGAGACAGCAGGAATAGTGGCAAAGTGAAGATGATGTGATCAGTTCATCAACTTTGAAGCAGTACAGTGTGAGGTGGTCAGTCCCTCAGCCTGCAGCAGAGTTCAGCTACATAATCTAGAATAATGTGAAGCTGAAGCATGAAAATGGAGCCTTAACACTTTGACTGTCTCAACCCCCAATCCTGAGGTGTCTCCTGGTGTTGCAAAATTTAAAAAAAAAAAAAAATTATTTTTCTTATGAAATGATAGAGAATCTTTTCCCGATTGTAATGACACCAAAAAAAAACGAAATTTCGTGGAAAACTGATGGAATTATGCTCTCACGAAGTCAGCGACCTCGGTGCTGTTTACAAATCGGTGATTTCGCCCACTTTGAGCCCTATTTTCGGCTAATTCCATTGTTCCAGTCGCCCAAACTCATAGCTATTTCTTTAGAACTCCATTTTTTCTATCGATTGAGTACAAGAAACTGCCCATTTACTAATTTCAACTACCTAATAATGTGGTCAGAAATTTGCAATTTGGCCAATTTCACAAAAAATAAAAAATATGACAATTTCAAAATAAGGTCCAGAATGAACAATGCAGACATTTCTGGCTCTAAAATAACATTTTCTTTGTTCAACAGTCATGTCTCCAGGCCCCTCTGATATTACTCTTGCTTTCTATTTTGAATTTTTATTCAAACAAAAAATAGAAGACTTACTATTATGCAGACTACTGCAATACTGTAATAATTGTATAAATAACATCAACCCATTCATGACTGCATATCAGAATGTCTAGTTGGACATTTATTGGACAATGGCATCATTTGTTTACTTTTGAACATTGGCAAAAATCAAACATTTCCCCTACTTTGAGCTCCATTTCTAGGTTCTTTTTATAGTAAAATCAATCAAAATCACCTCTATTTCTATAATATGTTTTCCATTCTATCAAATGAGACCAAGAAAACGAGAATACAACCATAAATACTATACGAAAATAGACCACAAAGTCGGCATTTTAATTAAAAAAAACGGTCGGAGTTTTTTTTTTCTCATTATGCACTGCGTGCTCCATGATTTTTTTTATATGGTGCACACAGACCCATTCTCTCACATGTGGGCCTACCAGCTTTCTCCTGCTTGATTTGAAGCCGTTACAATTTATGAGTATATATACGTCAAACACGGTACCTCGTAAGACGTATATATACAGCCGCGACAGTCAAAGGGTTAAATATGTACTGCCTTCTTTGCTTCCACCAGTAGGCCCCACCTTCTGTAATGTCTAGGCTTTCCATGCCTCACCTTTGGCAGTGTATAAGGCTCCATTTTATACTTCAGCCTGACATTGTTCCAGGCTGAGGAACTGACCACCTCAAAAACTACTACTTCAAAGTTTATGGACCAATCACATATCTTTACCTTGCTACTATTCCTGCTGTCTCTATATTTATTCACCTCTGTATCTGACTGACAAAGCCTGCCGTACTTTTCTCCAACTATCAGAGCTACCAATGCTCCTATGATGACCTAGTTACAAGCAAAACTGCACTACCCAACGTAGCACCCAGAATGACCAAAGATTACCAACAGTGAAACCTACAAATCGAAAATAATAGAGATCAAAGGAAGACTGCCCACAAACCGAAAGCAACACCCTGCTGCCAGCCGAATAACGTAACCCTAAACTTTGTATAACTACAACTTCTTCTTAACTACAACAATTCCTGTAGTATTATGAGGCGCAATCTAAGAGGAAACAGCACCAAGGCCAGCAAGAAAACACCAAAAAATCAACTATTCAACAAGTGTAGTCAGGAGGACGCCGGCCCAGCAACCACCCCACTCACCACCACTCAAGGCGACACCACAACAATAACAACAAACATGGCTGCCACCAGCCCATCCTCCCCTCTCTTCCCCGGATTTAACCTACCAAGTAGTCTCTCAGGTATGACCAACGATCCAGATACCCTAAAGACATGCATCTCCAACTTAGTTATTGAAAATATGAACCTTCGAGAGATGCTAACAAAACAAGACACCAGGATGACACAACTCGAGAACAAAATCCTCAGTCTTGAACAAAAGTTATCAACACCAGGAATGACTAACTGTGACAAGACCATCCAAACAGTCATAGATAGCCATACCCAACAAATAATATCTCTTAATACAAAGGTTGAAGAAGCAGTAAAAGAATGGAAGAACAACTTAGATAACCAGTTCAGTGACTACTTTGCTCTCCAAGAAGATAAAACTGAACAAGATAAACTATCGGATGCAGTAATAGTTAACAGTCCACTTTTTCCCAGTGATATGAACCAAACAAACAGTAAAGAAATTACTCTGCAGATCATAAAGGACCAAACAAAAGTTACAGTACCAGAGTCAGAAATAAAAGAAGCCAGGTTACTAGGATCCCATAGTAGAAAAAGTGTTATGCTTAGATTCCACTCACATGACAGGAAAAAAGACTTAATTATTGCATCTATTAAAGTAAAGAAAGAGGTATACATAAACGAGTGTCTTACCAAAAAACGTCAGAACCTCCTGTATAGAGTCAGAAAACTTAAGCGGGAGAATAATGACACAATACACCAATGCTTCACACGGGATGGGAAAATTCTAGTTAGGAAAACAAATGTAGGTCAAATGTACACAATCACGAACGAGAATGATCTATCACGATTTCTCAGGGATACTAATCTTACAGAGAATAACTAAACAATGTCCAACCTAAAAGCCTACGTAATGTAGTGTATGTTTTGCTCCATTTTTGTTCAAATTTCATTGTACAATCTCTTAGTAATTAAATAATCAACTACCTCATTTTGTGATTTTACTAGTAAGCATAAGTCACCTTATGTAATTTTCTTATTTACTATTGTTTGCTTAAACATTAGCTGAATTGATACTTTCTCAGTCCATATTACTACCTCATATTTTTTTAAATACTATCAATTGATATTACTTACTAAAATTAATAATTATCATTTTTTCTATAATTTCAATTTACTCTCAACATTTTAGACATTTAATAACCATTACTTGTCTAATTACCTTTATCTGTTTTAATACCACATTTACTATCTTAGAGTACTCTTAATTACCTTGTACTGCCAAATAACCTCAAGTATAACTACCAGTGCAATATTGAATGAAATAAACATTACTTTTTCACTTTTTTTGTAATCATTATTACTTACTAAAATTTTATTAAACACCATATTTACTACCAGTCAATTTTACTTTTTTACATTAAACATTATTTTATACTTCCCATAACATTTTGTTGCCATCTTACTATCATATTATAACCAAAACATTACCCTTGTTATTTTTTACTATTATTCTTTTGGTACTTTAATTGTGAATTTTATTTTGTCAATTTAAATCTAGTTATACTCTTGATCTTGTCAACAACATATACCAGACTAGTGCAATTGCAAGTACCATTTCAATTTGTATTTTTATATTTTAAGTTTATATTGTAAGTCCTACTCTAAGATTGTTTTCATATCTTAGTGAGTATATTGTGTGTGCAATTAGTGTATATTTCAATTATATTATTGTTCAAGGCCCTTACTATCTTTTGCTAACTAGTACCAACTACCTCATATATTTTTTTTTGTTTTTTTTTCTACTTTTTTTTTTTATTCTTTTGCTACCTTAACTTGTATATTTTATCTTGTCAATTTAAATCTAGTTATACTCTAATTCTTGTAAACAACTTATATAACACCCTAGTGCAATTACAACTGAGAGTCTTGTGCCTCTTTTATATCATTAGATTAAACTCAGTTGCACTATAGCTCATTCTAGCTCAATACATAGTCAGTACCAAAGTCATTATATTAGACCATAGTGTAATTACTAGTGAGAGCCTGGTGCTATTTTTAATTTGTATTTCTACATTATTAGATTAAACCTAGTTGTACTATTGCTCACTCTAGGTCAATACATAGACTATACCAAAGTCATTACATTAGACCTTAGTGCAATTACAAGTGAGAGTCTTGTGCTATTTTTAATTTGTATTTTTATATTATTAGTTTATACCTAGTTGTACTTTAGCTCATTCCAGCACAACACATAGACAACACCAACTTCATTATGTGTATTAGTGACTATACTCTACATGACCAAAATGCTATAGCTATATACTTGTCCAAACTTCCCACCACTACAGATATCAGTACTAAAACTCAACACACAACTCAGGATATAAATAACCATAATTTAAACCTAGAAGATGATTGATCACGTTGACCCTGATCTAAACCTACATAATCTGACACACAATCAAAACCTATTGGAAAGTAACTGTCTTTACTACACAGCATCACAAGCCAGCACTTTCCTAAACAATGATAAAAGTCTATCAGTACTTAACTACAACATCAGGTCCTTAAGCAAACACTATGATGACCTCCTGGCACTCCTTGAATCACTAAAGACACCCTTCTCCTGCATTATTCTTACCGAGACCTGGCTAAAACAGGACACAATAGATATCTACCCTCTACCAGGATACACAGCAATCCACAACTGCAGACCATACCAAGTTGGGGGTGGTATTGCAATCTATTACTCTAACCAATTATCTTGTATCAGCACCAATTGCTTTAGTGATGAATATGGAGAATACATTTTTGCTAATTTTACTGTAAAAAACCTTAAGACGCCTATAACAATCGGTGCCATTTACTGGATACCCCACACAAACATCCCAAATTTCAGTGAGAAACTAAAGGCACTAATAACAAACAGACAAATGAATAAGCACCACCTTCTCGTAGCTGGAGACTTCAACATCAACCTTGGCCTACTAGATGATCAGCCTGTAACTGATTTCAACAATATGAACAACACACTTCTCATACCAACAATAACTAAACCAACCAGGCTCACTGAAACGAGTGCAACCATAATAGACCACATATGGACCAATATACTAGCCCCCCTTAAATCAGGGATAATCACAGATAGCACTACAGACCACTACCCTACCTTCCTCTTGACAAACATTAGTAAACCACCACTTGAATACAACAAAGTTTCATTTAGACTCCATGATGAGGCCTCAATAGGTAAGTTCACAGCTGACCTAGAGACTGTTGACTGGCCTACAGAATTCTCCAAGGCCAATGGTATTGACGACTGGACAGACATTTTTCTTAACAAATTACTTAGACTATACAACAAACATTGCCCTATAAAAACGAAACAGATCACAAACAAACGGCTTGGTTGCCCATGGCTAACCAGCACCATTCTGAAATCCATTGATAAGAAACACCAATATGAAAAGCAATATAGACAGGGCTTAATACACAAAGATATTCTTAAACACTATTCATCAGTCCTCACCAAAGTAATAAAGAAAGCCAAACAACTATACTACTCCAGTAGATTCACTGACACAAGAGGAGATATAAAAAAGACCTGGAAAACACTCTCTCAGATTCTAGGGACCCAAAAACTGAAAAAAACAAGAATATTGCCCTAACTAACTAAACCTAATGAAACACCACTGCATCCCACTGACACAGCTAACAAGATAAACGACTTCTTCTCAACCATAGGTTCTAATCTCGCCAATAAAATCCCACGCACCAATGCCCATGCTGGGGACTACCTAGATGGGAATTTCCCAAATTCCTTCTATCTTGCTCCAACTGAGCCCATGGAAGTCACCGAGATTATAAAGTCACTTAAAAATAACTCAGGGAATCTGTCTCATGTCCCACCATTATTGTACAAGAGAGCGGCCCATGTCCTCTCGCATGCTATCTCATTACTTTTTAACAAGTCACTAGAAACTAGCACCTTCCCGAAACTACTCAAGACGGCAAGGGTTACACCAATACATAAAGGTGGTGACCCTACAGATTTAAACAACTATAGGCCAATATCAAACTTACCATTGCTAGCCAAAATCTTTGAGAAACTCGTGCACAGGAGACTATATTCATTTATAACGGCACAAAACATACTCAACCCCTGCCAATTTGGATTCAGGAAAAATAAAAGCACTAATGATGCAATCATAAAAATGCTAGATCTGCTTTACACAGCACTGGAAAATAAGGAATATCCACCAGGAATTTTTATTGACATAAGAAAAGCTTTTGACACAGTAGACCACGGCATCCTACTCCACAAACTTGACCATTATGGTATAAGAGGCCATGCGCTTGCATATTTCAAATCTTACCTTACTAATAGGTATCAGTATGTCACCATTAAAGACACAGCATCAACAACACAGCCACTTGATACTGGAGTTCCGCAGGGAAGTGTCCTTGGTCCCCTGCTCTTCCTCATATACATCAATGATCTTCCAAACGTATCTCAACACCTGAACCCCATTCTCTTTGCTGACGACACGACTTGTGTCATCTCTCACCCTAATCTTGCCACCCTCAACACCATTGTTAATGAGGAGCTGATCAAAATATCGACTTGGATGACAGCCAATAAACTTACGCTTAACACTGACAAAACCTACTACATTATGTTTGGTAGCAGAGCAGGAGATGCGCAAATTAACATTAAGATCGACAACACTCTAATTGCCAGGCATAATGAGGGCAAATTCCTAGGCCTATACCTCGACAACAACCTGAAGTTCAGCACCCATATCCAACACATAACCAAAAGAGTATCCAAAACGGTTGGGATCCTCTCCAAGATACGATACTACGTGCCGCAAACTGCCCTTCTCACACTATACCATTCACTTATATATCCATACCTCACCTATGCTATATGTGCTTGGGGTTCAACTGCAGCAACACACCTAAAGCCAATAATAACCCAACAAAAAGCCGCAGTAAGAATAATCACTAAATCCCATCCCTGGCAACACACCCCCCCACTCTTCATAGATCTAAACTTACTCCCTGTTCAGTACATCCACACTTACTACTGTGCAATCTACATCTACAGGACCTTAAATTTCAATATTAACCTTGACCTAAAATGCTTTCTTGATAGTTGTGACAGAACCCACAGGCACAACACCAGACACAAACATCTCTATGACATTCCCCGTGTCCGACTAAACCTTTACAAAAATTCAATGTATGTCAAAGGCCCTAAAATCTGGAACACCCTACCTGAAAATTCTAAAACTGCAGACACATTCATCACCTTCAAAACTACCATCAGAAAACATCTTATCTCCCTGATACACCCTGTCAACTAATTACACGAATACCACCTGGTGGTTAACACTTACACTCACTCACCCATTTGACCATAAACAGAAATCTCAATCTCAATCTCAAAATAATGAATCTTAACTAGTCATAAGTTGGCCTGTGATACTCCAATACTGAAACTATGTATAGTGCCAAAACAAAAGCATTCACATTGCTAAACTCACAAACTAGTATTTAGTCACTTAGCCATAATACCAACTTACCTCATAATTTTGTAATATTTTAAACTTAAGATTTAATTTAAGTCTGCCCGAAATGCCTAGCCATGCTAGGTGTTCTAGTGGTACACTCTGTAATTATTATTTTACTACATGTAAACCACACAATAACCAAATTCTGTAAACTCAGCATTGTATTCCTTATAGAGAATAAACTTTGAATTTGAATTGAATTTGAATTTGACTTGGACCATTTCCAAAGTAACACTGTGACTTTGTAAATGGTCCAAATCGGACCAAAACGTCATTGTAAGCTCCTCTCTCCTCTGTGCGGGTTATTTGTGCATCTGTCATTTCTTGCCAGCGTTTTTTTCTTCCCGGCACTAAAAAACCTCTGCCTCTGAAGTAGCTGTGGCTACCCCTGAATAGGTGTAGTTCAATACAACATTTGGCTAATGACTATTTAAGGAGCAAAAACTAGGGCTTAACTGACCATTCTAGACCCACCAAGGCCCTGTAAATAGGAAAAATACAAGAACATATATAGGAAAACCACAAAGTATATACAGTACTGTATACTCCTGCAGAATATCTATTAAATAACTTATTTTTTTTTTTTTTACTATAATGTCCATTTGATACCAAGGTAAGGTGACCTAGGAAACACGAACACATTTACTATTACACGTTCGACAGATATTATGCGAAAAGTGTGCAGGCATCATAATTCATACAACCTTCTGAACTGCAACATTCTCACCCCTCTTTCAGAGTGCAGGTACAGTGGTACCCCGATTTTCAAACTTTCTTCATTCCAGAATGCTGTTCGAGTGCCATTACCGAACGAATTTGTTCCCATAACGAATAATGTAAATTAGATTAGTCCATTTCAGAACCCCAAAAATACACTTACAAAAGCACTTACAATGATACACTTACATAATTGGTCAAGTTGGGAGCAGTTCGAAACTTGGGATACTACTGTACTGTACTTCCTATCTCCAAGACTTAAAGTCCAGCTAATTGGTTTTCCTGAATCCCTTTCATATTAGCCAGTAAACTATAAAAAAAAAAGTATTTTTTTTGGAAACACATTAAACATCTTTGAGTTGCTTTTTTTTTTAACACATCAGCCATTTCCCACTGAGGCAGGGTGGCCCAAACAGAAAGAAAAACCCCAAAAGAAAAAAAAATCTTTCATCATCATTCAACACTTTCACCATTACTCATACATAATCACTGTCTTTGCAGAGGCACTCAGATATGACAGTTTAGATATCCCTCCAAACCGCCAATATCCCAAACCCCTCCTTTAACCCCTTGACTGTCGCAACCCCAAATCCTGAGGTGTCTCCTGGTGTCGCAAAACTTCCGAAATAAAAAAAAAAAAATTTCTTATGAAATGATTGTAATGACACCAAAAGAACAAAATTTGATGGAAAACTGATGGAATTATGCTCTTGCAAAGTTAGTGACCTCGGCGATATTTACGAATCCGTGATTTCGCCCACTTTGAGCCCTCTTTACGGCTTCCGTTGTTCCAGTCGACCAAACTCATAGCTATTTCTTTAGAACTCCATTTTTTCTATCAACTGAGTACAAGAAATTGCCCATTTACTGATTTCAACTACCCAATAACGTGGTCAGAAATTTGCAATTTGGCCAATTTCACAAAAATAAAAAATATAACAATTTCAAAATAGGGTCTAGAATGAACAATGCAGACATTCCTGGCTTTAACATAACGTTTTCTTTGTTCATCAGTCACGTCTCCAGGCCCCTCTGATATTACTCTTGCTTTCTATTTTGAATTTTTATTCAAACAAAAGATAGAAGATTTACTGTTATGCAGACTACTGCAATATTGTAATAATTGTGTAAATAATGTCAATCCATTCATGACTGCATATCAGAATGGCTACATGGACATTTATTGGAAAATGACATCATTTGTTTACTTTTGAACGTCAGCAAAAATCAAACATTTCCTCTACTTTGAGCTCCATTTCCAGGTTCTTTTTATAGTAAAACCAATCAAAATCACCTCTATTTCTATAATATGTTTTCCATTCTATCAAACGAGACCAAGAAAACGAGAATACAACCATAAATACTATACGAAAATAGACCACAAAGTCGGCATTTTAATTAAAAAAAAGGTCGGAGTTTTTTTTTCTCGTTATGCACTGCGTGCTGCAGGATTTTCTTTATATGGTGCACACTGACCACACAGACCCATTCTCTCACATGTGGGCCTACCAGCTTTCTCCTGCTTGATTTGAAGCCGCTAGAATTTATTAGTATATATACGTCAAACACGGTGGCTCGTAAGACGTATGTATATGACTGAAACAGTCAAAGGGTTAAAGTGCAGGTATTATACTTATTATGCATATCCTTAAAAAGAATAATATAATATAATTGTAATGGTTAATAATGCAAGCCTCACCCATAGGAACATCTAATTCTACTCCAATCCAAGTTCCGGGTGCAAACTCAGTGTGGCCTATGTAGACAATGACCCCTGAATAGTTATAGGGTCGAATTTGTATGCTCTCTCCAACTTCACACCAGTCTGGCAACGGTGCTCGAGGTTTGTTGCTGCTAGTAGGTGTTTTCTCAACATCATCTAATGAATACACGGTATTTAAATAACAATAATGCAAATTAATGATTAATATTGAGATATTCCTGTGAATTTATTACTTCAATACAGTATCATAATGTGTTTAATCTATATGTGGACAAGAAAATTAATCAAACTGATGAATTCTTACCAACACACTCAGATGATGATGATGCTCCATTCAATATGTGGTAATCAGACATTGGTGACTGAGACTGGGTAAGAGGAAAGGACATTCGATGAGCAGGATTCCTCCTGTTAGAACTGCTGCGTCTCATGACTACTTCTGAGTTGGTGGTCAATGACAATGATGAAGTGGATGAAGAAGAAGAGAGTGTAGGAGAAATTGGGCTTACAGATTTTGGAGGAGTAGAGCTTAATATATTTGAAGAATGTGTACTGCAGGAAATATTACTTGAATCTGATATGAGAGTTTTTGAGTTTTCCTTATTTTCCTCATCTTCTATTATTCTGAGACTAATCTGAGACTTGGAATGAGTAAAGTTACTGTGAGTAGAGTCACTGAGGTGAAGCCTCTCCAGTTGCTGGTTGATTACTGTTCTTGTATCGCTGGAGTCACTCTCACCAGAACTGAAATTACGATGTTTATCTTATAATACACACTACAGGAACTACGTATTAATATAATTAAAATAAAAATGATTTAGTACCCAAAAATAAGCATGAAATACAATTTTAAAAACAATAAAAGTAATAATAATTAATATTAGCACTCACACTACAATTTCTAATCTAACACTAATCTGCTACATTAACTGTGACCTACACCTACCCTTTTTATCAATTATTCTTCCCTCAACACCTCAACTTCTTCCTCTCTACCACCTCCCATTTCTGTTAAGTAACATTGAATAACCCTTACAGCTTTAGAACACTTTATGTTCAGAATAACAATAACAACAACAAACACTACACAAAAAGTCGTTCATGCTTAAAGGTACTGCTGAGGAGAAAGTACATAAAAAGAAAAGAGCAATAATGGAAGACAAAATGAGCAATACGAGGAAGAGGCAAGACAGGATAACAATATACAGTAGAGCATCAATAATCTGGAATTCCTGGCGACAAGCCATGCCCAAACCACTTATCATCATTACTATCAGCTTACCTGGAGTATACCTGGAGGGTGCTCTGAGGGTCTATGACCAGGCCTCATGGTAGATCAGGGCCTGATCACCCAGGTTGTTGCTGCTGGCCACAAGTAAACCAACATACAAACCACAGCCTGGCTGGTCAGGTACTGACTTCAGATGTTTGTCCAGCTCCCTCTTGAAGACAACCAGGGGTCTATTGGTAATCCTGCTTATGTATGCTGGGAGGTAGTTGAACAATCTTAGGCCCCTGACACTTTTTGTGTCATCTCTTAGCATACTCATGGCACCCCTGCTTTTCAGTGGGGGATATTGCACCACCTGCTGAGTCTTCAACTTTTGTAGGGAGTGATTTCCGTGTAGATCTGGGACTAGTCTCTTTAGGATTTTCCAAGTGTATATTATCATGTATCTTTCTCACCTGCATTCCAAGGAGTACAGGTCAAGGGATTTCAACCATTCCCAGTAATTTAGGTGTTTTATTGTACTTATATGTGCATTGAAAGTTCTCTGTATATTCTCCAGGTCTGCAATTTCGCCTGCATTGAAAGGGGCCGTTAGTGTACAGCAATATAGAGAACAAGTGATTTGAAGAGAATTGTCAATGGCTTGGTATCCCTAGTTCTGAAGATTCTCATTATCCATCTTATCATTTTCTAAGTAGATGTAGTAGATACATTGTTGTGATCTTTGAAAGTTGAGATTTTCTGACATTATCACTCCTGGGTCCTTCACATTAATTTTTCACTCTATTGTGTGGTTGGAATTTGCTTTATACTCCAATCCAGTTTTTATTTCCTCGAGATATCCATAGCAGAGAAATTTAAATTTATCATCATTGAACTTCATATTGTTTTCTGATACCTATTTAAAGACTTGGTTAATGTTCACTTGGAGATTTGTAGTGTCCTCAATGGGTGACACTGTCATGCAAATTTTGGTATCAGCAAAAGAAGACACAGTGCTTTGGCTTACATCTCTATGTCAGATATGAGGCTGAGGAAAAGGATGGGAGCGAGTACTGTATCTAGTGGAAGAGAGCTTTTCACTGTAACTGCCTCTGACTTTACTCTGTTTACTATTACTCTTTGTGTTCTATTTGTTAAGAAGTTATAGATCCATCTACCAACCTTTCTTGTTAATCCTTTATCATGCATTTTGTGTGCTATTACACCATGATTGCACTTATTGAAGGCGAGTTGCCAGAAATCCTGGAGAACAGGCCCCAGGCTGGTAGCCATATGATTGAGGACGGACACGTGAGACCCTTCTTTATCTTCTCCCTACCCTGGTGTAACTTAGAGTACTCACATACAATATGCCCCTCCCTCCCCATGCAGTTACTTTCACCACTCCTCCACACCATATGCTCAGATGTTTAATACTTTCACTGTTACCCACAAGAGGGTGGAGAGAATACGTAACTTGTGTTTGTCAGATACAATGCAAAAAGAGTGGGAGGGAAACAATATGAGAGGAGGAAGGTACACGAATATGAGAGAGGGAATGGAAGGGAGGGGAGAAAAAAGATTAAAATTCTTTTGCTTCCAATCACTGCATTACAAAAAAGAAACACATTCACTATCATTTGCACACAATCACTGAATTTGAAGAGGCACTTGGATATGACAGTTTAGATGTCATTCCAAACAGACAATATCCCAAACCCCCCCTTTACAGTGCAGGCATTGTACTTCCCACCTCCATCACTCAAGTCCAGCTAACCGCTTTCCCTGAATCCCTTCACAAAATATTACCCTGCTTACACTCAACAGCTCATCAGGTCCCAAAAACCATTCATCTCCATTCACTCCTATCTAACACGCTCACACATGCCTGCTGCATGTCCAGGTCCCTTGCACACACAGCCATTAATTTTAGGATTGTGGAATTGTCATGTTGGCAGATTCAGTAAATGGAATGCTTGTGCTTTTCATATTTCCACTCTGATATTTCCTTTTTAACTCAAGTTATTTCATTTACTGGAGGAGCTATTAATTCTATTTTACATCAGAAACAACTGATTATACAATAATAATATAATCAACCAGCATGCAAATTCATTACAAAATATTTCATACATTACTGTGCACATTCAAGTAATTCATTAAAGATTGGAGGCATACACACACAAAAAAACTCTGCTTTTCAAGCTAACTTAACATAAAGTTTATAGAGATTAGATTACTTTTAAATTACATGGATTTATGAAATTATATTCATTTATACTTTAACCTTAATTTAGCTTAGTGAGCCATTTGAATACCTAATAGTGGATATATCCATGGCTGTATGATTTGTTGGGAGATCTTTATCTGGGGTCTCATCAACACTGACACTTCGTACCGAGAGAGAATCCTCACTCAGAGTTGTTGAAGATACTGCACCAGAGCCATATCCACTGAAGAGTAAAGAAAAGTAAAGGGATACCTTTTTATTTATATACAAATTAAAAATGAAAGTGCAGTTAAAATAGTTGTTAATGAATCCTGTGCATGATAATAATATTTTTCTATTATGCAGAGTTGCACCTATTCACATCTCTGGCTCTATTTTGTCTGAAAACTTCCCTTTCTTGATGGGGCAACCACATATATTAGCTTCTCAAGACATTTAAGAACATAAGAAAGAAGAAGCACTGCAGCAGGCCTGCTGATCCATGCTAAGCAAGTCCAACTCTTATGCTCTTATGTACTTGTATAAACAACTTGTATATTAATTGGGACAGTGATGAAACAAGACATTTACTTGGAAAAGTAATGTTTATTTGAAAAATACACAGCAGTGACATGACAGAAAACTGGCTTAATAAGAGATATAACTACCTCTTGATTTCATAAGCATTGCTACATGCTTTGGCCTAAAATTGACTAATGTTGAACATGTTTTGGGAAGTTCTTTGTCATGGACCAGGTCCTAATATCAGCAGCAAGTAGCTTCTCCACAGTTGAACAGTCCTGTTTCATGATCCTCCATTTGATTACTGCCCATAGATTTTCAACTGGGTTGAGGTCAGGAGAGTTTTCAGGCCAATTTAGAATGCATAGCCTACTCTCTTTGAAGACTGTCAGCATTTTTCTGGAAGTGTGGCAAGGAGCAAGATCCTGCTGGAAAATGCCTTCTCCACCATGAAAGTCTCTATCCACAATGGGAAGCAAATGAGTTGCCAGGATTGCCTTGTATTTCTCACTGTTAACTGTTCCCTCAACAATAACAAGCCGTCTAGGGACATCAGTAGTAAAACTACCCCAAAACATCTTCTTAGGTGCGTATTTTGGAGCTTGTTGAATGTGCACATTTTGAAGAGGTTTGCCTTTTCTCCATCTCACTACCACGGATCTGTACCCATGTGCATGTACTATCCTACTTACGACCAGGCTTGCTTCCGACCAACTGGTCGTAAGTCAAAATGGACGTAAGTCGAACCCTACTAGTGAATATCAACATCACACTTTTGTAATGATTTTATTTTATTGTTTTATTTTGGCATTTCATTTTTTACTTTATTTTTATGCTATTAGTACAGTGGACCCTTAACCAGCGATGGCATCGATTAACGATAAATCTGACTAGCGATACATTTTAATGCAAAAATTTTGCCTCAACTAGCGCTTAAAAACCCGACCAGCACTATTCGCTCCGTACCACACGCGTCCACTTTAGCCTAAGCGTGCCTCACTTGTCCCTTGGGTGCTAGTGTTTACAAGCCAGCCAGCCACTGCAGTCGCTTCCAAACATACAACAACTGGAACCTTTCATATTATCACAGCCTTTGTAGTGACTGCACCTGCAAAATAAGTCACCATGGGCCCCAAGAAAGCTTCTAGTGCCAACCCTACAGCAAAAAGGGTGAGAATTACTATGGAGATGAAGAAAGAGATCATTGCTAAGTATGAAAGTGGAGTGCGTGTCTCTGAGCTGGTCAGGTTGTATAATGAACCCCAATCAACCATTGCTACTATTGTGGGTAAGAAAACGGCAATCAAGGAAGCTGTTCTTGCCAACGGTGCAGCTGCTGCTGCACCACAGTCAGCTGTTGTTGTTGCTGCACCACCATCAGCTGTATTACTAGAAGATGTGGAGAGAGTGTTGTTGGTGTGGCTTAATGTGAAACAATTACCAAGAAACGATTAACCCCGGAGGGTCACCTTGTATAATAAACCCCAATCAACCATCGCTACTATTGTGGGTAAGAAAACAGCAATCAAGGAAGCTGTTCTTGCCAAAGGTGCAGCTGCTGCTGCACCACAGTCAGCTGTTGTTGTTGCTGCACCATCAGCTGTATTACTCTTAGATGTGGAGAGAGTGTTGCTGGTGTGGCTTAACGTCAAACAATTACCGAGAAACGATTAACCCCGGAGGGTCAGGTTGTATAATAAACCCTAATCAACCATCACTACTATTGTGGGTAAGAAAACGGCAATCAAGGAAGCTGTTCTTGCCAAAGGTGCAGCTGCTGCTGCACCACAGTCAGCTGTTGTTGTTGCTGCACCACCATCAGCTGTATTACTCGAAGATGTGGAGAGTGTGTTGTTGGTGTGGCTTAACGTGAAACAATTATCGAGAAACTATTAACTCCGGAGGGTTAGCCACCCAGGATAACCCAAGAAAGTCAGTGCATCATCGAGGACTGTCTAACTTATTTCCATTGGGGGTCCTTAATCTTGTCCCCCAGGATGCGACCCACAACAGTTGACTAACACCCAGGTGAACAGGAAAAAATGCCTGGAACTAGTGCTCATATTGGTGAGGTTAGTGGGGAGGATGTGGAAGAGTTGGTGGAGGAGGACAATGAAGAAGAAACCACTGATGAGCTGCTAGATCATCTTCAACAGTAAGAGGCCACACCTGAGGAAACTGCTTCGGAGGAGGGGAGAGAGAAATTGAAGAAGTTGCCTACTTCAAAGATTAAGGAAATGTGTGCAAAGTGGCTTGAAGTGCAAACCTTTTTTGATGAAAATCACCCTCACACAGCTATTGCAAGCCGTGCTGGTGACTATTACACTGACAATGTTGTGAAACACTTTAGGATAAAGGAACAAGAGGTACAGGCCTCTATGGACAGATATGTTGTGTGACAGAAGTCCAGTGACTCTGAAGCTGGTCCTAGTGGCATTAAAAGAACAAGGGAAGTAACCTCAGATAAAGACTTGCTACCTCAAGTGCTAATGGAAGGGGATTTCCCTTCTAAACACTAACAAGATCAACGGTCTCCCCTCCTCCCATCCCATCAATCATCACCAGATCTTCAATAAAGGTAAGTGTCATGTAACTGTGCATGTCTTCTTCAGTTTGTGTGTATTAAAATTAATATTTCATGTGGTAAAATTTTTTTTTTCAATACTTTGGGGTGTCTTGCACGGATTAATTTGATTTCCATTATTTCTTATGGGGAAAATTAACTTCACTAACGATTATTTCGATTAACGATGAGCTCTCAGGAACGGATTAATATCGCTTGTTGAGGGTCCACTGTACTGTATTTTATACCATAAGGTTTAGGATAAACACTGTGTACAATACAAACAGTTGTTTATTTCCCAGGCATCTGGCATAAAAAACATGGTCGTAAGTCGTGGTCATATGTCGAGCAGGTAGTAAGTCAGATGGTAGGTGAACTTCAAAATGAGCCTCATATGAAAATTTAACTTTTTCCCCATTCATCTGCAGTCCATCCCTTATAACTGAGTGCCCACCACAGCTGCTTTTTTATTCACAGCAGCAGTTAATAACTATTTCTTTGCCGACTTTCTGGCAGTTCTACCGACTTTAAGCCTTTGTCAAACAGATGAAGAATCAACAGTTGTGGCAGCTGAAACCAAATCTCTCTTTAAATCTTTCTTGGTTTTCTTAAGATCCTTCACACCATTTATTATGATAACCTTGTCATTGTGAGGTGTTCTCTTGCATTTTCTTCCACACTTTCCCTGACATAGAGCTCCATAATCACCAGTGTCATCAGCTCTCTTCAGAACTGGACCAACAGTTGACTTCGCTTGGTTCAAATTTTCGGCAGTCTATCTGGGACTCAAATCAGCATGTTTTCTAAGAGCTAGAATACAGTGGACCCCGCCTTACGATATTAATCTGTTCCTGAGAGCTCATCGTAAGCCGAAATTATCGTAAGGCGAATTAATTTTCCCCATAAGAAATAATGGAAACCAAATTAATCCGTTCCTGACACCCCAAAGTATAAAAAAAAATTTTTTTTACCACATGAAATATTAATTTTAATACACACAAACTGAAGAAGACATGCACAATTACTACTCTACTAAGAATAGAATACATGACACTTACCTTTATTGAAGATCTGGTGATGATTGATGGGATGGGAGGAGGGGAGAGTGTGGAAGTTGTTATTGTTTAGAAGGGGAATTCCCTTCCATTAGGACTTGAGGTAGCAAGTCCTTTTCCGGGGTTACTTCCCTTCTTCTTTTAATGCCACTAGGACCAGCTTGAGAGTCACTGGACCTCTGTTGCAGAACAAATCTGTCCATAGAGGTCTATACCTCCCATTCCTTTAAGACTTTCCTAAAATGGGCCATAACAGTGTTATTGTAATAGTCACCAGCACAGCTTGCAGTAGCTGTGTCAGGGTGATTTTCATCCGCAAAGGTTTGCAGTTCAACGCACTTTGCACACATTTCCTTAATCTCTGAAGTAGGCAACTTCCTCAATTTCTCTCTCCCCTCCTCTGAAGCAGTTTCCTCAGGTCTGGCCTCTTGCTGTTGAAGATGATCTTGCAGCTCTTCAATGGTTAGTTCTTCATTGTCCTCCTCCACCAACTCTTCCACATCCTCCCCACTAACCTCCAACCCCATGGACTTTCCCAATGCCACAACAGATTCCACAACTGGCATAGGCTCCTGAGAGTTACCCCCAAACCCTTCAAAATCCCTTTCTTCTACACATTGTGGCCAGTTTCTTCCAAGCAGAGTTCAAGGTCCTCTTAGTGACTCCCTCCCAAGTCTTACCTATAAGGTTTACACAACTGAGGATGCTAAAGTGATATTTCCAAAACTCTCTTAAATTCAATCGAGTGTCTGAGGTCACTTCAAAGCACTTTTGAAACATAGCTTTTGTGTAAAGTTTTCTGAAGTTTGAAATGACCTGCTGGTCCATGGACTGCAAGAGAGGAGTGGTATTAGGAGGCAAAAACTTGACCTTAATGAAGCTCATGTCCCTAGAAAGCCACTCTGCCAAGTCTGAAGGATGACCAGGAGCATTGTCTAATACCAGGAGGCACTTAAGGTCCAATTTCTTTTCCATTAGGTAATTTTTCACAGTGGGGGCAAATGCATGGTGTAACCAGTCATAGAAAAGGTCCCTAGTGACCCATGCCTTACTGTTTGCCCTCCACATCACACACAAATTAGCCTTGACGACATTGTTCTGCCTGAACGTTCTGGGAGTTTTAGAGTGATACACCAATAAAGGCTTCACTTTGCAATCACCACTAGCATTAGCACACATCAGAAGAGTAAGCCCGTCTTTCATAGGCTTATGTCCTGGGAGTGCCTTTTCCTCCTGAGTAATGTGGGTCCTGCTTGGCATTTTCTTCCCAAACAGGCCTGTTTCGTCACAATTAGCACTTGTTCAGGTTGCAATTCTTCATTGTCTATGTAATCCTTGAATTCCTTCACATATTTTTCAGGCGCTTTTTGGTCCGAACTGGCAGCCTCACCATGCCTTATCACACTATGTATACCACTACGATTCTTAAATCTCTCAAACCAACCTTTGCTGGCCTTAAATTCACTCACATCACCACTAGTTGCATGCATTTTTTTAATTAAATCCTCATGCAACTTCCTAGCCTTTTCACATATGATCACTTGAGAGATGCTATCTCCTGCTATCTGTTTTTCGTTTATCCACACCAATAACAGTCTTTCAACATCTTCTATCACTTGCGATCTCTGTTTTGAAAACAAACTTGCGCCTTTTGCAAGAACAGCTTCCTTGATTGCCGTTTTATTGGCCACGATAGTAGCGTTGGTTGATTGGCGTTTGGTATACAACCTGGCCAGCTCCGAGACACGCTCTCCACTTTCGTACTTAGCAATTATCTCTTTCATTTCCATAGTAATTTTCACCCTTTTCCCCGCATGGTTGGCACTAGAAGCTTTCTTGGGGCCCATGGTGACTTATTTTGCAGCTACAATCACTAAAAACACTGTAATAATATGAAATGTACAGAATGTATGTGTGGATGCGACCACACTGGCATGCATGGGGCAGCTGAGACCACGCGTGGGACACATTCCGATCGAATTGTGTGAGGCGTGGCAAAATTTTTGCGTTAAAATGTATCGTATGGCGGATTTAATGTAATGCGATGCCATCGTAAGGCGGGGTCCACTGTACTTGCATGCTTTCTAGGTGTAACATCCATCATGAATTTCAGCAGAAATCCTGAATTGAAAAGAGGAATTTCACAAAACCAACTTCAAGCCTTCGTCGAACAGTTGAAGAATCAACATTTATGCCAGATGAAGCCAAATCTCTCTCTAGATCTTTCCTGGTTTTCTTAAGATCCTTCACACTATTTCTTATGATAACCTTGTCATGATGCAGAACTCCTTAATTGCCAGTGTCATCAGCTCTCTTCAGAATTCGACCAACAGTTGACTTCACTAGGTTCAAATTTTCGGCAGTCTATCTGGGACTCAAATCAGCGTGTTTTCTAAGAGCTAGAATACTTGCATGCTTCCTAGGTGTAACATCCATCATGAATTTCAGCAGTAATCCTGAATTGAAAAGGGGAATTTCACAAAACCACAGTCACTCACAAAGCATACTTGCAGGAATAATCTTACAGAACAACAGCTGTTGTAGCACTGACAAGAATTGCAGGGTAACACCACAGTTGGACAGTTGCCAGAAGTCAGCAGCAAACTCTTCTGACAAGAAAAGAACCCAAACTACGTTAATTAAGCTGGAGACTAAGACATATTAGAAGATAATCTCAAAATTTACTCCTGTCCCAATTAATTTGCACACTACTGTATTTTTAAAGCTACCCAAGGCTTTCACTTCAATGACAGTGTCCAGGAGTCTGTCTCACTCATCCACAACTCTATTAACAAACCAATGCTTTCCTTTATCTTTTCTAAATATAATTTTTCCAACTTGAACCAACTGTTATGAGTCATTTCTTGGTTAGATATTTTTTAGTATGTTATTTATATCCTCCATTATTTATTTTTGTCTTCCATGTAGACACCTCAGTCATATCCTCCCTAATTTTATATCTTTCCAGAGAGTCCATCCTTGTAGGAAAGATTTCTGATACATGTGATTAACTTTGTCATCCTTCTCTGAATGCTTTCCAGCACATTTACATCCATTCTGTAATATGGTGGCCAGAACTGCACAACATACTCTAAATGAGGCCTTATCAAGGATATATAAAGTTAAAGTATAACCTGAGGACTCCTATTATTTATACTTCTTGACATGAAGCCAAAAATTCTTTGCAAACACTTATGCACTGTTGTCTTGGCTTTACATTACTGTTAAACCAGGACTTTTAAATTCTTTTCACATTCACAGAGACTGAGATCTACATTTTTCAGTTTGTAAGTAACATGGTAAGTCTCTTTTCCCCAGACATAGAGCTTTAACTTTGTCTACATTAAACTCCATCTGCTACTTCTCTGACCACTGCATCAACTTAGCCAGAGCTTCATGTAGCATTCTAGGGTCCTCATCAGAATTAGCTGACAGCCTATTTAAGTGTCATTGGCAAACTTGCTTACTTCACTATTGATTCCCTTATCTATGTTGTTTATGTATATTGTGAATGACTACAGGCCCAACACTGACCACTGTGGAACACCACTTGTGATGTATCCCTACTCTATTTTCTCCCCATTTATTCAAACCCTTTGTTTCCTATCTGTCAATCATGCCTTTATCCAGAAAAAAATTTCCCTTCCTATCCCAAGTGTCTCTACTTTGCTCAACAATCTTCTATGAGGAACTCTATCAAAGACCCTACTGAATTCCATATACACAATATCATATTCATTACCATAGTCTACCATCACAAATACCTTAATGAAAAAGCTAGTAAATTCGTAAGGTAGGAACAAGGAACACCCCTCTGAAAAACTGATGAGATTCATTGATCTATTTACGTCTTTCAAGGTGGCTTTGAATAGCCTTGGCAATTATTGATTAAATAAATTTTCCCACAACAGAGGTTAGGCTAAACAGTCTATAATTCAAAGCTAATGACCTGTCTCCTGCTTTGTAGATAGATATCACACTTGCTACTTTCCATTTATCTGGCACTATACCAGTTTGCAGTGATATGCTGAAAAGACTAGCTAATGAGTTGCTAAGTTCCTTCTCACAGTCCTTCATAACCCTTGAGAACAGATCATTAAGGCCAGGTGATTTGCTTGGTTTTAATCTATCTATCTTTCCATGAGCCATGTCACTAGTGACTTTGATCGTGCATAAATGGCCTGAGCAACTTTTAAATGGGCCTATCTTCTCCCTCATCCTACTCCTATATACATGAAATCAATCTTATGGGTTCATCTTCAATTCCCTTTACCTTTTAAGAATTCTTATTCCTATTTTGATTTCTGTCTTTAAATCTTCCTCTCCTCTTTTGATTTCCCTGTAAATGCCTCTCTTTTAACCTATGAAATGTTTTAATCTATTGTTTATCCATTTAGGGTCATTTTTGTTAGATCTAATGTCCCTATTTGGAACATATGTTGCTTGGGAAGCTGGAACTGTTTTGAAAAATATTATACTGGCAACCACTGCCCCCTGCCTGCCTTGTCAGGTCACTCCAGCTAACCCCACCCAGATAATCTCGCAGCCCCACAAAATCAGCAGCATGGAAATCAGGGACTTTGACTTGATTCTATTTATTAACCCTTTGACTGTTATGGCCGTATATATACATTTTATGAGCCAGTGTTCCAGATGTACATATACTCAATAATTCTAGCGGCTTCAAATCAAGCAGGAGAAAGCTGGTAGGCTCACATGTGAGAGACTGGGTCTGTGTGGTCAGTGTGCACTGTTTAAAAAAATTCTGCAGAATGCAGTGCATAATGAGAAAAAAAATCTCTGACCGTGTTTTTGGATTAAACCGCCGACTTCGAGGTGTATTTTCGTATAGTATTTATGGGTGTATTCTTGTTTTCTTGGTCTCATTTGACAGAATGGAAAACATATTACAGAAACAGAGATTATTTTGATTAGTTTAACAATGAAAACGACCTTGAAATTGAGCTCAAAGTAGTGAAAATGTTCGATTTTTACCAATGTTCAAGAGTAAGCAAATCACACGTCAACTGGGGAGTCTAATATTCTTTCACTAGTGCACTGATATTATTTATACCATTTTTACAATAGTGCAGTAGTCTGCATAACAGTAAATCTTCTATTTTTTGTGTGAATAAAAAATCAAAATAGAAAGCAAGAGTAATATAAGAGAGGCCTGGAGACATGACTAATGAACAGAGGATATGTTATTTTAGTGCCAAGAATGTCTGCATTGTTTATTCTGGACCCTATTTTGAAAATGGCATCTTTTTTAATTTTTGTGAAACTGGCCAAATTGCCAATTTCTGACCACTTGATTGGGTAGTTGAAATCAGTAAATGGGCAGTTTCCTGTACTCAATTGATAGAAAAAATGGAGTTCTAAAGAAATAGCTATGAGTGTGGTCAACGCGAACAATGGAATTGGCCAAAAATAGGGCTCAAATTCGGCAAAATCGGCGATGCATATATATCGCTGAGATTGCTAACTTCGCAGGAGTGTAATTCCATAAGTTTTTAATCAAATTTCATACTTTTGGTGTGATTAGCATTGGGAAAAGATTCTCTATTATTTCATAAGAAATTTTTTTTTTTTTCCAAAAATTTTGCGACAGAATGACAGTTTCAGAAATGGGCCTGCAACAGTCAAAAGGTTAAGGTAATTCCATGATACAGTAGGGCCCCATTTATACGGCAGGATAGGTTCCAGGCTGTCGCTGGAAAGCAGACATCGCCAGAAGGCAGAACTCCATTTTTTCCATTTATAAATGCATATAAATGCCAGACAACAAGTTTACACTAAATTATATTAAGTTGGTAATAGAACCAGGCATTAAAAACACACAAAGTAAAATACATTCACAGTAAATTCATTACTTATCTTAAAGTATTTGTAATCTTAATGTAGGGAGAGAGGTGAGTAGTACTTATTTGTAGGAAGTCAGTTGCAGGTAGCCCATGTGTAGGTAGCACTGGCTCCCCGTCTCATACTTAATATACGATATTTAACCCTTTGAAGGTTTTGGTCGTACTAGTACGTCTTACGCGTAGGGGGTTTTTGACGTACTAGTACGCATAAATTCTAGCGGCCTCAAATCTCGCAGGAAAAGGCTGATAAGCCTAGATGTGAGAGAATGGGTCTGTGTGGTGGGTGTGCGCAGTAGGAAAAAAATCTGGGACCCAGTGGTGCATTGTGGGAATGCCATCATAGTACACAATTTCCACCGTGCCCTGCGGTAAGAAGTTCCTCACTCCTCAGCGAATTGGGACACTTTTGTTCCCCAGTGACAGTTCTAATACAGATGGAAGTGACAGTGAAGATGAGTTTCAAGGTTCTGGTGAGGTTTTGACCGAAACTAATGACCATAATATGGGTAATAGTGAGGAAAACCCAGACAACCCACAGCCTTCCACCTCTGGTGCTGGGCCGTCTTGTTCACGTTCAGTTGTACCAGAATCAAAGAGGAAACTCCTATTTTCCAAAATCCCAGACTCAGATGTGAGCATTGGTGATGATAGTGATAGTGATTATGAACTACAAGCTCTTCAAACTTGTTCCAAGAATGGAGGAGGAGGAGGAGGAAGAGGAGGAGGAGGCAGAGGAGGAGGAGGCAAGAGGAAGAGGAGGCAAGAGGAGGAGGAGGCAGAGGAGGAGGAGGAGGAGGAGGAAGAAGAAGAGGAGGAGGAGGAAGAAGAGGAGGAGGAGGAGGAAGAAGAGGAGGAGGAGGAGGAAGAAGAAGAATACGTAATGATAACAATAATACATAATAATAATAATACATAATAATAATAATACATAATAATAATACATAATAATAATAGGTAATAATAATAATAATAATATGTAATAATAAATGTTCACCCATGACAGTAACAAGATAAGGGGAGATAACATCTGATAAGTGCTGACGTTTGATGAGGGTAAATGAGGGTGCAGCTGATACCAAAAGATGAGATGAACATCGCCCTCCCTTTGTTTTTGCTGGTATACTAACATTTCTGTCTGTCTATTTGCCTGTCTGTCAAGCTCCCTGTCTATCCATCTAGCTCTCTGTCTCAGAGAGCCACAAGACTGCGTCATCACTTTTACTCACATCTTCAAGCAGAGTATAGCACTTTGTCTGGGTTTCTTGGGTTATCCTAGGTAATTTATACTATGTATACTTGTATTTATGGGTACCTGTGAGACAGAGATAAACAGACAGATAGAATGAGGGAGAAAGATAATTAGAATGGAGGAAGGGAAGCAGCATCCGACCCCATTGTTTTGACAGGCGGGAGGGGGAGTGAGTAATGAGACAATATGTCATTTTGACAGCTGCCGACTCCTGATAATTTACACTATGGAGGAGGAGGAGGAGGAGGAGGAGGAAGAGTAGGGGGAAGAGGAAGAAGAGGAGGAGGAGGAAGAGGAGGAGGAGGAAGAGGAAGAGTAGGAGGAAGAGGAATAAGAGGAAGAGGAGGAGGAAGAGGAATAGTAGGAGGAAGATTAGGGGGAAGAGGAGGAAGAGGAAGAAGAGGAGGAGGAGGAAGAGTAGGAGGAAGAGGAAGAAGAGGAGGAGGAGGAGGAAGAGGAACAGTAGGAGGAAGAGGAAGAGGAGGAAGAGGAAGAGTATGAGGAAGAGTAGGGGGAAGAGGAGGAAGAGTAGGGGGAAGAGGAGGAAGAGGAAGAAGAGGAGGAGGAGGGTGGAACACTAGTACACTGGTACTGGTACACTAACATTTCTGTCTGTCTATTTGTCTGTCTGTCAAGCTCCCTGTCTATCTGTCTATCCGTCTAGCTCTCTGTCTCAGAGAGACACAAGACTGTGTCATCACTTTTACTCACATCTTCAAGCAGAGTATAGCACTTTGTCTGGATTTCTTGGGTTATCCTAGGTAATTTATACTATGTATACTTGTATTTATGTGTACCTGTGAGACAGAGATAGACAGACAGATAGAAAGAGAGAGACAGATTGAAAGAGATAGAATGAGGGAGAAAGATAAAACACCATTGTGTATGACACCATGTTTCAGAGTTCCACAAGCTGTAGAACTAATAGGAATATGTTCAGTGACTGTATATTGGTATATATATTATAGAACAATAATAATAAACAATGTTTTGTATTGTTTGTTTTTGTAAACAAGTTTTGTAAACAATATATTGATAATTATAACTGAACCTTATAAATTGTATATCTTAAATGTTTCTCACAATTATATCACATAAATGTTAAACCTAAAACCCAATCTAACTTTATTATTTTTTAAATACACTACCTAACAGAATACTCCATTCTACTGAATGTACAGCAATGCATGCAACCATATGACCTGTCCTTGTAATACTCACTTGTGCTTTATAGTAATCTGTTTACATTAATGTTTTATCACTGATTTCATCATTGCTTAGTTAATCTTAAGTTAATTTTAAGCCAGCCCGTAATGCTATGCATAGTATAAGTGGGTTTGGCATGCTGCTCTTATCTGTATTTTTTTGTACCTTTGTATGTGTGCTCAAATTGTAAATAAATAAATAAATAAATAAATAAATAAATTATGTTTGTGTGCTTATTGTGTTGTATACAACGAGTGTATATATGTACATTGCACCTTACTTTGGTCTCATAGGCCACATAAGTTATGTGAAAAAATAAAATAGTGAAAAAAACAACAAACCTTCAAATACAAGTAAACTAAAGTTTACCGGGTGAGCGGCAGTCGCCGCTGTTGTCATACGCGGCTCATTTTCTGCAAACTTCATGCATCCATATCTCCGTAAGTATTGATGGTAAATTTTTTTTGTTTATCCTATAATGTTTAGAAAAAAAAAAAACTATTTTTTCATAAGAAAATTTTTTTTTTTTTTTTTTTTTGAAATTTGGCCAACCCTGAGAACGAGTTTCGGAGAGGGCCTGTCGACCCTCAAAGGGTTAAAACATCCCAGAGAGGTAAAATGCACATACAGTACACTCATTATTTACATTAAAATATGTGTAGTCTTAATATAGGAAGAGAGGTGAGTAGTACAGTGGACCCCCGCTTTACGATCAGCTCCCAATGCGATTAATTATGTAAATGTATTTATGTAAGTCCGTTTGTATGTGTATGTTTGGGGGTCTGAAATGGACTAACCTAATTCACAATACTCCTCATGGGAACAAATTTGCTTAGTAATGGCACCTGAACATAATTCTGGAATGAAATAATATCGTAAGCCGGGGGTCCACTGTATTTATTTGTTTAAAGTCAGTGCAGGTAGCCGGTAGGTGTAGCCCACCTGGGCTACACCTACCGTCTACCTACACTGTGGCCCAGAGCCATATTATTAACATCGACATGCCTTGTTCACTGAATTTAATCATTTCTAACAACTACCTTTAGATGCCATCATAAACGAAGGTAGAAGTAATGAATAATTCATGCCAAAAATTGTAAACAAAAGCTGAGTGAGGGAGTGGCTGGGCCAAACGCAGATTCATACACGTTTTCTTTGATGGCTGAACAGAGAAAATGTAATGTTGTCCCTCCACCCAGCTACCACACAGCTCCACAAGTATTATTATCAGAGCATATAAAATATGCAATAAATGCCAGACAACAAGTTTACACTAACTTATATTAAGTTAGCAATAGAAATAGGCATTAAAAACACAATAAAAGATAAGATACACACAGAGTACACTTATTACTTACCTTAAAATATTAATATTAATGTGTGAGAGGTGAGTGGCAGGGTGTTTATTGAATAAAATCAGAATGGCACACCATCATCCTCTAACTTGGCACTTAAAGCAAGAGGCTTACGACTTCTCTTTTTATTACAGCTAACCTTAGATGCCATCGTCAATGAGAGCCAACTAGTTAACGAAAGAGTAAACGAGAGGGAGAACGAGATACAGAGTTGAGACAACGTAAGAACAAACTGAACAGGTAGTGGACGATCACTTGGTCAGGCGAAACAAATGCGTATTAATATGTGTCTACTTTTAGTTCATTCACGTCCATTTGTAAGAGTTTGTAAAACATTTACCTCAATATTTTTTTATTTTAATAATAATTACCTCACAATACAAATACTCTTACATTGTGTACAAGTTGTACAAGTTAGTTCAGAATAAACAAACAGCAACACACCATTTTTAGAGTGAATGAAGATAATAATATTAATAATAATAATAATAATAATAATAATATTATTATTAATAATAATAATAATAATAATAATAATAATAATAATAATAATAATATTATTATTAATAATAATAATAATAATAATAATAATAATAATAATAATATTATTATTATTAATAATAATAATAATAATAATAATAATAATAATAATATTATTATTATTATTATTAATAATAATATTATTAATAATAATAATATTAGTATTATTATTTATTATAAAAAGCACTAAACCCACAAGGGTCATGAATTGCTATACATAGAGTAAAGGCATATGAAAAGAATATTTTTCTACAGTTACCCCTCAGTGTTTGACTAGAGAAAACGTAATTCTTCCGACACTACCTACACAGCTGCTTTGTAAACAAATCTCAAATTTACATCAATTTTTATTCTGAGTGTATGTATCATGTTTATATGCTATGTAATGGGTTTCATATATAATTCTGAGGAAAATATCATAGATGGATTAATGAAAATGCCTATACTGATGTAAAATAAGACATTTAGTGCGCACAAGAGTGATTATTATTACGTAGTATTGGTGTCATGAGTAGAGAGAGACTTAGCGATTTTAATGTGTACCTGCACACCAGCACAGTGTGTAAGTATATTTAGGTACAGGTACACATAAGTATAATTATCAGAGTACAGTACATATAAAATATGCAGTAACTTTAAAACACTTGAAATTTTGGAAAGTTTCCTGACATAATAGATGTGGTCACGGAAAATGTAAACAAACCGGGTGGGGAGCGCTGTATTTGAAAGACCGCTTGCCGTATAGCAAATTTTGGTCATAATTTGACATCGCCGTATTAGCGGAATGCCGTAAGGCAAAACGCCGTAAAGTGGGGCCTTACTGTATACTGAGACTGAGTGATTTGTGAGCACTTCCCCAAAGCTCATCATTATCTCAAGATTATTAATTAGTGATTCCTGGTTAGAAAGAACCAAGTCAAGAAGATCATTTCCTCTAGTTAGTTTTGCCAAAAACTGTTAAAAGAAAAGATCCTAGACTGTATCAAGAAAGTTGCAAGACTCAAGATTTGTGTCAAAATTGCTCCAATCAATTTGGCTAAAGTTTACAGTGTTCCCCATCAAGATTTGGGGGTCTGTAAATCACACCCAAGATTAGCTTTTCACGTCCCTTGAGAAAATGTAGCCAAATAAGATTCAGTAGCAATCGCTTCTACTTTCATATCTTGTCTAATACAACAGTTTAAATTATCTTGGACATACACTGCCACTTCACCACCCTTCCTGTTGACCCTGTTAGTGTGGAATTATTTATAGCCTCATATGTGGCATTCAGAATGCATTTCTATCTTTCAGGTTGAACCAGGTCTCAGTTATAGCAATAATAACTATGCTTCCTGCATATGCAATTAATTTTACCTTTTTCTATCTTATTTTTAGATCTCCTACTATTAGTATATTAGACCTTAAAGGGAGTTAGTCACTCACTGCCCTCTTCTGCTTCTCTTTATTTGTTGACCAATTCCTTTGCTTTTATTATTAACTATATGATGAACAATATCTTTTCACATTTCCCTGAGGTATCTTGGCAATTTTTTCTGCTTTCATCCCTCATACTGCTACCTATTTGTTTCCCACACACAACTTTTATCTTCTATCAGTTTAAAATTCTAGACAACTCAGCAATGGCCCCCTCAACATAGTTGGCTAATTCTTCCACCACTGCCCCAGAGAGATGTACCCCATTCCTTGCATAACTATCGTGTTTGCCATAGAAATTGTCCTAGCTGTCAATGAATAGGACTGTAAGTTCATTGCATTACTTGTCTAACCAGCAATTTACAACAACTGCCCTAGACATCCATTCACTGTCCACTTCTCTTCTAGGCAAAATGCTCCATATGATCGAGACCCCTCCCTAAGACCTAATTAGCTCTATACCTGCCCGATGCTTAACTAGCAGCTCCTGTCTCCTGCCCTTCCCAACATTATTTCCACCAGCACTGACATGATATTATCCAACTTGTTGACTATGTCACAAACACCAACTCCAGAGAAATACACCCTCTCTCTCACCTTCCTATCTTTGTTACAGAAAGCATGGTCCATACCTCTGAGTCACGAACAACAAGGATATTCTTACCTTTATTAGAAGAGGAGTTGATAGTACTTTTATCTAACTCACTGACCTTTGAAGCAGATTCATCCTAGAGAACAGAAAAGTGATTTCTTTCCTTCAAATATGTTCTTTCAACCTTCCTCACTCTGATGTTTCTCCCTTCGCTGGAAACCACTTGCTACTTGTTACTGCTGCCAACTTGCACCTTACTGCTGGCAATCTATTTCCTTTTACTAACCCTAACCACCTCACATTCACTGTTATACTTATCCAGGTAAATTTTCAGGCTTATTTCCTCTTCTTTCAATGCCCTGAACTCTGAATCTCAAACACTACAGAAGCAAGCCATTATGCTCTATAACACTACACCAGTTCCCAAAGACAGCTCGCGACAGGTAGCAACCTCACGTGACCAATGACCTCAGTGAACTGATCATTGAAAAAGCAGTTGAAACAATATAGTCATAAGTAATCTACATATTGAAACAGGTAACACAAAAGTAAAGCAGCTGTGACTTGCTTGTATTAACCCTTTCATGGTCCGTCCCGTAGATCAACGGCTTTACGTTGAGTGTCCAAACCGTAGATCTACGCCAAAATTCTAGCGCCGTCAAATTTAGCACGAAAACGCTCATAGGCCTACATGTGAGAGAACGGGTCTGCGTGGTGGGTGTGCGCCATAAACAAAAAATCTAGGCGCCCGCATAGCATTGTGGGAACGCCGGCTCAGTTACCCTTGTTCACCATGCCTCGTCGCAAGTCAGCTCTCACTCCCCGGAAAATTGGGACTCTCCTCTTCCTATCTGATAGTTCTGACACTGATGGAAGTGGAAATGAAGACGAATTCTACGGCTTTGATCAGTTAGTGACCGAAAAGAATGACCAGGATATCGATAATAGTGCAGAAAACCCTGACGATCCTCAACCTTCTACCTCTGGTGTGGGCACTCGTGACTCACGGTCGGTTGTTCTGTTCCTCATCGCAAGAGAAAACTAATATTTTTGCGTGGCCAGGCCTCTGACTTCAGTAATGATGATGATAGTGACGTGGACTGTGATTTTATTGCGCTCGACGATCATTCGAGTAGTGATAGTGAGGAATCATATTCACCAGTGAAGCGTCGGTATGTTCGCCGCCGCATGCGCTCGGGTAGTGTACCCTATGCTGTGCCCAGGGGACGGAGTACATCCCGGAGTACATCCCGTGGCCCAACACCAGTTTTAGGTAGTGATAGTGAGGATGATGTGGCTACACTTGGCATGGATAGACCACAGGCATCAGTGGATGGTGTTAGTGGTGATGGTAGTGGCACCGCCATGCGTGACTCACCAGGCCACGCTGGGACCCACGCTGCTGACTCGTCAGTTCAAGGACAAAGTGGAGCACCAGCCACCAGCCCACCACAACCACAACCACCCGCACAACCAGCCTATGATGTCCAGTATCCACCAGCAAACCGTATCTGGGATTGGCAGCAAAATCCCAATTTTGTTCCCAAGCCTCACCACTTTGATGACTCTCAAAGTGGAATTCTACCTACTTGTCCCCTTGGAACCACGGCCAATGAACTGGAATTCTTTGAATTATTCTTTGACCAGCGATTGATGGAAATTATTGTCAGGGAAAGTAATAAGTATTTTGAGTACACCATGGCAAATACGATCTTATCACCACAGTCAAGACTACACAGGTGGAAAGAGACGACTGTTGCAGAAATGTATTTGCTTTTTGCAACAATAATGCTTATGCCTCACGTCTATAAGCATAATATAAAAGCATACTGGTCCACAGATCGGCTAATTTCTACCCCGGTCTTCAGTGAAATCATACCAGTGAACAGGTTTATCTTACTCTTACGTATGTTGCACTTCTCTGACAAAACCAGGCCTGACAGAAGTGACAGGTTATACAAGATTAGAAATGTTTTCATGTATCTCAAACAAAAGTTCAGCATATACTTTTATCCATTCAAGAATCTTGTAATTGACGAGTCTTTGATTTTGTTCAAAGGTAGACTGTCATTCAAGCAGTATATACCGAGCAAGAGGAAACACTTTGGTATAAAACTGTTTGTACTCTGTGATTGTGACAGTGGCCTGGTGTTGGATATTGTTGTATACACGGGTAGTAAAACATTGAAAGATACCAAGATGTTATTGGGTATCTCAGGTGACGTAGTGAGAAACATGATGGCACCTTATCTTGGTAAGGGGCATACATTATATACCGATAACTGGTACACAAGCCCATTACTCAGTGATTTCATGCGAGTGAACAAGACAGATGTGTGTGGCACAGTGCGTTCTAATCGTAAACATATGCCCAGGCTCAACGCAGGTGCTCATGGTGATGACGTGCAGGTGTTTACTGCCAATGACATCATGGCATTATGGTGGCATGACAAACGAGATGTCACATTGTTGACAACCATTCACCGTAATGAAATGCAAGACAGTGGCAAAGTTGATCGAGTGACTAATGAACGTATTCGAAAACCAGTGACAGTGATTGATTATACACAAAACATGCGCTTGGTTGACAAATGTGACATGCAGATTGGTTTTGTTGACTGTGTTCGTAAGAGTTACAAGTGGTACATGAAACTTTTCTTCCATCTCATGGACATTTCAATGCTCAATGCATATAATATGTACCAAATAAAGACTGGCAACAGACCACCGTATGGTGAATTTTGTTTGTCTGTTGTCAGACAACTCATAATGAAGTACCAGGTAACAACACCTGCTATACAACACGGTCCTCGAATTCCTCAGGATATACCCAAGCGTTTGAGGAGGGAAGGTGATCATTTCATAATACAACTTCCTTCAACTCAGAAGAAATTTGCTCAGAAGAGATGCATCGTCTGTGCACAAACAAAAAGACGGCAACAAAGACGCAAAGACACTCGGTTTATGTGTGAGGAATGTAAGGTGCCTCTGTGCATGGTGCCTTGTTTCAAGGAGTTCCACAAGCTCCAGCAGTTCTAAAACCATGTCCAGTGATTGTAAATATGTAAATATATGATAGAACATTAGTATTATACAAGATTTGTGCATGTTTATTGTAATAAACAAAAGTGGTAAACAATAATATGATAATAACCTTAGTGCGGTTATTGTGTTCAATACAGTGAGTTTATATATATACATTATATACAGTATTGGTCTCTCAGGCCCCAAATGTTAGTAGGAATAGAAAAAAATTGGAAAAGAAAAGAAAAAACAACAAAAACCGCAAAATAATGTAATGCGAGTATGTGGAATTCGTCGATGTTGCCGCCACCACATCATTTTCGACAAACTTCTTGGCACTGTATCTCGGTAAGTATTGATCAGAATTTTTTTTTTGTCTTATTACCTTCACAAAAATATGCTCTTTAATTCTGTAAAATAATTTTTTTTTTTTTCAAAATTTCTTGGACACTGGAGCACCACTTCAGATTTTGGCCTTGGACCCTGAAGGGGTTAAATAAGAATGCATAGTGCCTGGATGAAGATGTCTGAATGCAGCTTGATGCAAAGTAAGAAACCACATGGACAGAAATATAAAACAGATAAAAAATCTGTGAAAGAGGATTTCTGACTGAGGCCTCCTTTCAGGGTCGAGAGGCCCTCTCCTAAACTTGTTCTCAGGGTCGAAAATTTTTCAAAAAAAAAAAAAAAGTTATTATTTTTTCTTATGAAAAGATAGAGAATCCTTTCCCGATCATAATGACACCAAAAGTATGAAATTTGATGGAAAACTTATGGAATTATGTTCTCGTGAAGTTAGCGGTCTTGACGATGTTTACACATCCGCGATTTCGCCCACTTTGAGCCCCATTTTCGGCCAATTCCAGTGTACTAGTTGACAAAATATCATAACTATTTTGCTAGAACTTCATTTTTTCTATCGAATGAGTACAAGAAACCACCCATTTACTGATTTCAACTATCCAATAAAGTGGTCAGAAATTAGCAATTTTGCCAATTTCACACAAATTTCAAAAGATGCCAATTTCCAAATAGGGTCCAGAATAAACAAGACAGACATTTTTGGCACTAAAATAACATTTCCTCTGTTCATTAGTCATGTCCCCAGGCCCCTCTTACATTTCTTTTGCTTTCCACTTTGAATTTTTATTCTCATGAAAAATAGAAGATTTACTGTCATGCAGACTACTGCATTAGTGTAGAAATGGCATAAATAATATCAGTGCACTTATGAAAGAATATTAGACTCACCAGTTGACGTGTATTTGAACATGTGGCATGATTTGTTTACTTTTGAACTTTGGCAAAAATCGAACATTTCTGCTACTTTGAGTTCAATTTCAAGGTACTTTTCATTGTGAAACCAATCAAAATCATCTCAATTTCTGTAATATGTCTTCCATTCTATAAAATGAGACCAGGAAAACTAGAATACAACCATAAATACCATATGAAAATACAGTGCAAATTTGCTGTTTTAAACCAAAAAAACGGTCAGTTTTTTTTTTTTCTCATTATTATTTGCACTGTGTACTGCAGGATTTTTTAATACTGTGCACACTGACCACATAGACCCATTCTTTCATATGTAGGCCTACCAGGTTTCTCTTGCTAGATTTGAAGGCGCTAGAATTTAGGCATTTTAGTACGTCAATAACCCTGGTGTGTAAGCCATACTAGTACGTCGGAAACCCTGAAAGGGTTAATACACAGATTTGTCTTACCTGACTCATGAAATTGTAATAACATGATTGCAAACAAACCGTGGAGCAAGCAGGGTTAGAACCCATGGCAGGTGAATCATTAAACTCTAGGCTCATGCACTAGCCTGGAGTTTTATGACTCACTCCAGGCTGACACATTAGCCTGGAGTTTTATGACTCACGCCAGGCTCGCACACTAGCCTAGAGTTTTACAACTCACTTGCCATGGATTCTAACTCCACCTGTACCATGGTTTTTCTTGCCTGTTTCATAGTTTTGCGTAAGTGGTGTCTAATTTTACAACAATGTGTAGCACAGGCAGTGGACGGCTCTCAACTACTTCAGAACCAATATTATTTGAGGCTTATGTATCATGTAATATAGTGTCTCCTCACTTAGTGACATACTCGTTTACTGACAACTCAGACTTACGATGGGTTCTCTGACCAGTATGAATACCTAAATAATGTATATTAGAGCTGATATTCTCTATTCTGTTTATTACAGTATACAGTACACTACTGTAAAAACATTTAAAAATATACTAAAAATGTTATAAATTTTGCAAAGGTGACCAGGGGTGTCGTAAGGGGGTTGGGGGGGGCTGCCCCGGGTGACACCATTTAGGGGGTGACACCATAGAGCCTCTAAAGAAGGCAACATTAATGACCAAAACCAGGCTGCAGCAACCTAAGAGAAAAATCCTCCATTTCTACATAGCCTATTATAGGATTACAGAGTACAAATAGGCCTAAATAGGGAAACTCACTGATTTTGATGTTATAGATGATTTTGCAGGATTGAAGGCAAGGAAATGTAAGATCAGATTCACTGAGATGTTACCTGTACTCAAGGTTAAATTGGAACTAGTGTTTTTCTTTATTTTTCAAGTTTTTTTTTTCTTTGTTGAAGACGAATATATGTAGGATCTGTTGCTTGTACTCAAAGTGGTAATTGAGTTTACGTTTCCGCAATATTACTATGATTACTCATTTTTTCATTAATAAAGTTCAGTTTATGGCCTTTAAACATTCTCATTGCTAAACATTAATCACTGGTCATGCAGCAGTGACATGACTGGAGTTTACTATCCCTATCCCTCCGCCCTTGGATTTCATGGGAGTGACACCAAAGATTCCGCCCCGGGTGACACCAACCCTAACAACACCTCTGAAGGTGACATTAAAACTATCAAAGATGGTTGACACAAACCCACTACCATTATAGTATACTCCTCAGTGATGAATTCGTTTACTGACATCTTAGGAACGGAACTACATTGTTAAGAGAGGAGAAGCTGTATTTCTATAACCCTTTCACTTTCGGTCTTGTAATATTACGGGTTTGAAGCCAGTGTTGGTCCCATAATATTACGCCAAAAATTCTAGCGTCTTCCAATCTTGTGGGAGAAAGCTGGTATGCCTATACAGTGGACCCTCATTTTTTGTAATTAATCCATTCCAGTGTGACTAATGGCAAAATTGACAATTTGCAAAACCATTTTCCCCATAAGAAATAATGTAAATCCAATTAATCCATTCTAGACACCCAAAAGTACAGTGGACCCCCGCATAACGATTACCTCCGAATGTGACCAATTATGTAAGTGTATTTATGTAAGTGCGTTTGTACGTGTATGTTTGGGGGTCTGAAATGGACTAATCTACTTCACAATATTTCTTATGGGAACAAATTCGGTCGGTACTGGCACCTGAACATACTTATGGAGTGAAAAAATATCGTTAACCGGGGGTCCACTGTATTAACAAAAAATTTTTTTTTACCTTAAAGATAGAGTTACATGCACAAAAGAATGAACATTCAACATGGCACTTACCTTTATTGTAGGCTGTTGTTGGTGGATGGAAGACAGGGAGGAGGGGAGAGGGAAGAGAGGTTATTCTTCGGAAAGGGAATCCCCCTCCATAAGGACTGTAGGTACCAAGTCCTTATCTAAGGTCACTTCCCTTCTTTGTTTTTTAATGCCACAAATCTTTCCATCCTACTCAACATTACTACCACCCTCTACCACCATTACAACCACTACCACCCTCTACCACCATCACAACCACTACTGCCCTCTACCACCATCATAACCACTACCACCCTCTACCACCATCACAACCACTACCACCCACTATCACCATCACAACCACTACCACCAAAAGAGTGCTAGCGAAATAGCTATGAATACAGTCAACAATGGAATTGGCCGAAAATAGGGCTCAAGTTGGGCAAAATCGTCGAAACGTAAATATCACCAAGACTGCTATCTTCGTGAGAGTGTAATTCCATGAGCGTTTCATAAAATTTTGTACTTTTGGTTTTATTATCATCAGGAAAAGATTCTCTTATCACATCAGGAAAAGATTCTCTTACCATTTCATAAGTTTTTTTTTTTTTAAATTCTTCGACACTGAGAGGAAGTTTATGAGTAGGGTTCACGACAATGAAAGGGTTAATGACAATAACTGAGTGAATGATGGTAAAATGTTTTCTTCTTTGGGTCACCCCCTTTGCAGGAAACTGTTGCTGAGTTAAAAAGAGTACATGTAATAATAATGTTCTGTGTTTTGCAGACGATGTAAAACCATAAGAATAGAGTACAGTGGACCCCCACCGTACGAACGCATCGCGTTACATTAAATCCACCATACGAAGCATTTGAACGCAAAAAATTTTGCCTTGCCTCACGATAAAAAACTCGCCTTATGTGGTTCGTCTGGGACACATCCGACGTGTTGCCTCAGCGCCAGTGTTTACAAGCCAGCCAGTGCAATCGCATCTACGAATACATTCGGTACATTTCACATTATCCTAGTGTTTTTAGTGCTTGTAACTGCAAAATAAGTCACCATGGACCCCAAGAAAGCTTCTAGTGCCATCCCTGTGGTAAAAAGGGTAAGAATTAGTATGGAATTGAAAAAAGAGATTAAGGAAATGTATGAAAAGTGGGTTGAACTGCAAACTTTCATGGATGAAAATCACCCTGACACAGCTACTGCAAGCCATGTTGGCAACCTGTACAATGACAATGTTATGGCCCATTTTAGGAAAGTCTTAAAGGAACGGGAGGTACAGACCTCTATGGACAGATTTGTTGTGCGATAGAGGTCCAGTGACTCTCAAGCTGGTCCTAGTGGCATTAAAAGAAGAAGGGAAGTAACCCCGGAAAAGGACTTGCTACCTCAAGTCCTAATGGAAGGCGATTTCCCTTCTAAACAATAACTTCCACACTCTCCCCTCCTCCCATCCCATCAATCATCACCAGATCTTCAATAAAGGTAAGTGTCATGTATTCTTTTCTTAGTAGAGTAGTAATTATGCGTGTCTTCTTCAGTTTGTGTGTATTAAAATTAATATTTCATGTGGTAATTTTTTTTTATATACTTTGAGGTGTCAGGAACAGATTAATTTGATTTCCATTATTTCTTATGGGGAAAATTAATTCAGATAATGATAATTTCGGTTTCCGATGAGCTCTCAGGAACGGATTAATATTGTATTGCAAATAGACCTTACTGGTCCATGCTAGGCAGGTTTTACTAACACCCAAACATTCTCACTCATACATCTGTTAAATCTATTTTACCTCAAGTATTAGCTTCAATGATATTCCTTGATAGCTTCTTCCACTCATCTTCAACTTAACCCTTAACCCTTTGACTGTTTCAGGCCCCTTTCTGAAACTGTCATTCTATGTCGCCAAATATTCAAAAAAAAAAAATTATTTTTTCTTATGAAATGATAGAGAATCTTTTCCCGATGGTAATGACACCAAAAGTTCGAAATTTGGTCGAAAACTCACGGAATTACACTCCCGCGAAGTTAGCGGAATCGGCAACATATGTGTATCAGCGATTTCGCCGACTTTGAGCCCTGTTTTCAGCCAATTTCGTTGTTCCAGTTGACCAAACTCATAGCTATTTCTTTAGAACTCCATTTTATCTATCAGCTGAGTACAAGAAACCGCCCATTTACCAATTTGAACTACCCAATATAGTGGTCAGAAATTAGCAATTTGGCCAATTTCACACAAAATAAAAAAGATGCCAATTTCAAAATAGGGTCCAGAATAAACAAGGTAGACATTCTTGGCACTAAAATAGCATATCTTCTGTTCATTAGCCACATCTCTAGGCCCCTCTTATATTATTATTGCTTTCTATTTTGATTTTTTATTCATACAAAAAAATACAAAATTTACTGTTATGCAGACTACTGCATTATTGTAAAAATGGTATAAATAATATCAGTGCACTAGTGAAAGAATATTAGACTCCCCAGTTGACGTGTATTGGACGTGTGGTGTGATTTGTTTACTCCTGAACATTGGTAAAAATCGAACATTTCCGCTAATTTGAGCTCAGTTTCAAGGTCGTTTTCATCGTCAAAGTAATGAAAATCATCTCTATTTCTGTAATATGTTTTCCATTTTATCACCTAAGACCATGAAAACGCGAATACAACGATAAATACTATACGAAAATACACCTCAAAGTCGGCGTTTTATTCCAAAAAAACGATCAGTTTTTTTTTCTCATTACGCAATGTGTGCTGCAGGATTTTTTTTTATGTGGTGCACACTGACCACACAGACCCATTCTCTCACATGTGGGCCTACCAGCTTTCTCCCGCTTGATTTGAAGCCGCTAGAATTATTGAGAATATATACGTCAGAAACACTGGCTTGTAAGACGTATTTATACGTCGAAAACAGTCAAAGGGTTAAACTGTCCAAATGGAGATCTACATTTTCCATGCCAGCGCTCCAAATATTTAAAAAAAAAATCACTGTTTTTTTTAATTAACCCTTTGGGGTCGACAGGTCCTCTCAGAGACTTGTTCTCAGGGTTGGCCAAATTTAAAAAAAAAAAAATTATTTTTTATCATGAAAAGATAGAGAATCTTATCCTGATCATAATGACACCAAAAGTATGAAATTTGATGGAAAACTTATGGAATTATGCTCTCGTGAAGTTAGCGGTCTCGACGATGTTTACGCATCGGTGATTTTGCCCACTTTGAGCCCTATTTTCGGCCAATTCCAGTGTACTAGTCGACAAAAATCAACTATTTCACTAAAACTCTCTTTTTTCTATCGAATGAGTACAAGAAACCACCCATTTACCGATTTCAACTATCCAATAAAGTGGTCAGAATTTAGCAATTTTGCCAATTTCACACAAATTTCAAAAGATGCCAATTTCTGCATAGGGTCCAGAATAAACAAGAAAGACATTCCTGGCGCTAAAATAACAAGGTCTCTGTTCGTAAGTCACATCCCCAGGCCCCTCTTATATTTCTTTGGCTTTCTACTTTGAATTTTTATTCTTACAAAAAAAATAAGATTTACTGTTATGCAGACTACAGTGGACCCCCGCATACCGTCGCCATCACATAACGTACAATCCGCATACCGTTCGCTTTTATCGCAAAAATTTTGCCTCGCATACCGCTCAAAAACCCGCTCACCGCTCTTCGTCCGAGACGCGTCCAATGTGCGCCCTTAGCCAGCCTTACATGTGCCGCCGGTGGCATTGCTTACCAGCCAGCCTCCGCGGTAACATCCAAGCATACAATCAGAACATTTCGTATTATTACAGTGTTTTTGGTGATTTTATCTGCAAAATAAGTGACCATGGGCCCCAAGAAAGCTTCTAGTGCCAACCTTACAGCAATAAGGGTGAGAATTACTATAGAGATGAAGAAAAAGATCATTGATAAGTATGAAAGTGGAGTGCGTGTCTCCGAGCTGGCCAGGTTGTATAATAAACCCCAATCAACCATCGCTACTATTGGTGGTACAGCTGCTGCTGCTGCTGTACCACCGTCAGCTGCTGCTGCTCCACTGTCAGCTGCTGCTGCTGCTGTAGCACCGTCAGCTGCTGCTGCTGTTGTACCACCTTCAGCTGCTGCTGCTGCTGTAGTACCGTCTGCTGCTGCTGTAGTACCGTCTGCTGCTGCTGTAGCATCATCTGCTGCTGCTGTAGCACTGTCAGCTGCTGCTGCTGCTGTACCACCGTCAGCTGCTGCTGCTGCTGCTGTAGTACCGTCTGCTGCTGCTGTAGTACCGTCTGCTGCTGCTGTAGCATCGTCTGCTGCTGCTGTAGCACTGTCAGCTGCTGCTGCTATTGTACCACCGTCAGCTGCTGCTGTAGTACCATCTGCTGCTGCTGTAGCATCGTCTGCTGCTGCTGTAGCACTGTCAGCTGCTGCTGCTGCTGCTGTACCACCGTCAGCTGCTGCTGTAGTACCGTCTGCTGCTGCTGTAGCATCGTCTGCTGCTGCTGTAGCACTGTCAGCTGCTGCTGCTGCTGCTGTAGCACCGTTGTTGGTGTGGCTTATTGAGAATACCAAGAAACAATTAACCCCAGAGGATTTTCCACCCAGGATAACCCAAAAAAGTCAGTATCATCGAAGACTGTCTAACTTATTTCCATTGGGGTCCTTAATCTTGTCTCCCAGGATGCAACCCACACCAGTTGACTAACACCCAGGTGAACAGGGAAAAATGCCTGGAACTAGTGCTCATATTGGTGAATTTAAAGCCAGCAAAGGTTGGTTTGAGAGATTTAAGAATCGTAGTGGCATACACAGTATGATAAGGCCTGTTCTGGAAGAAAATGCCAAACAGGACCTACAGTACTCAGGAGGAAAAGGCACTCCCAGGACACAGTGTCTCATCAGTCATTGCTGCATCTTCAATAAAGGTAAGTGTCATTTATTCTTCATTTAGTAGAGTAGTACATGCACAATATATATTGTGCATGTACTACTCTACTATTGTGCATGTATCCTTCTCTTTGTGTGTAGGAAAATGTATATTTCATGTGGTAAATTTTTTTTTCATACTTTTGGGTGTCTTGCACGGATTAATTTGATTTCCATTATTTCTTACGGGGAAAATTCATTTGCATACCGATCATTTCGCATAACAATGAGCCCTCTTGCACGGATTAAAGTCGCTATGCGGGGGTCCACTGTACTGCATTAGTGTAGAAATGGTATAAATAATATCAGCGCACTTGTGAAAGAATATTAGACTCACAAGTTGATGTGTATTGGACGCTTGACATGATTTGTTTACTTTTGAACTTTGGTAAAAATCGAACATTTCTGCTACTTTGAGCTCAATTTCAAGGTACTTTTCATTGTAAAAGCAGTCAAAATCATCGCAATTTCTGTAATATGTCTTCCATTCTATAAAATGAGACCAAGAAGACTAGAATACAACAATAAATACCATACGAAAATACAGTGCAAAGTCGCTGTTTTAATCCAAAAACACGGTCAAAGTTTTTTTTTTTTTCTCATTATGCACTGTGTGCTGCAGGATTTTTTTTATACTGCGCACACTGACCACATAGACCCATTCTTACATATGTAGGCCTACCAGCTTTCTCTCACTAGATTTGAGGGCGTTAGAATTTAGGCATACTAGTACATCAAAAACCCTGGGTCGTAAGATGTACCAGTACGTCCGAAACCCCCAAAGGGTTAAAGAAGGAAATTTACTGTGTGTAATAAGACCAAAAGAAAATTTTTAACCCTTTCAGGGTCCAGAGGCCAAATTTCAAAAGGTGCACCAGTGTCCAAGAATTTTCAAAAAAATATTTTGTTATTTTTTCTTATGAAATGGTAGAGAATCTTTTTCTGAAGGTAATAAAACAAAAGCTACGAAATTTGATGGAAAATTGACAAAATTATGCTCTCGCGAATTTTGACGTATCAGTGATATTTACGAATCGGCGATTTTGCCGACTTTGACTCCGATTTTAGGCCAATTACATTATTCAAGTCAACCAAATTCTTAGCTATTTCACTAGTATTACTTCTATTTTATCGATTGAGCACAAGAAATTGCCCAGTCAACTGTTTCAACTACAAAATAAAGTGATCGGAAATTGGTAATTTGGCCAATTTAACACAAAGTTCAAAATATTCCAATTTCAAAATAGGATCCAGAATAAACAATGCAGGCATTCCTGGCACTAAATTAACATTTCCTCTGCTCATTAGTTATGTTTTCAGGCTTTACAAATGAATTCCATTTTCATTTTTTATTCACATAATGAATTTTTATTCAAACCAAAAAATAGAACATTTACTGTTATGCAATATTGTAATAATTGTATAAATATCATCATCACATTTGTGAATGTATATCAGACCCACCAGCTGGCGTGTATTAGACATGTGAGGTCGTTTGTTTACTCTTGAACTTGACAAAAATTTAACATTTCCGCTACTTTGAGCTCAGTCTCAAGCCATTTCCAGTACTAAAACCAATCAAAATCATCTCTACTTCTGTAATATATCTTCCATTCTATCAAATGAGACCAAGAAATCTCAAATACAACTATAAAAAACATACTAAAAAACACCGCAAAGTCGCTGTTTTAATCGAAAATCATGGTCTCAGTTTTTTTTCTCTCATTATACACTGTTTGCTGCAGGATTTGTTTTATGTGGTGCACACATACCACATAGATGTATTCTCTCATATCTAGGCCCAAATTTACCATTCACAGCTTATCAGAGTGAGCTGAGCTCATGCCGTAGATCTACGGATTGGACCCTGAACGTAAAGCCGTAGATCTACGGGACGGACCCTGAAAGGGTTAAGGTCAGTACTTGCCGAGATATAAGGCTGCGAAGTTGATGCTGGATGCTCATATGACAGCAACACGGAGTCCTACCACTTGCAGAAGTGTTGCTGATATACCTTTTTTTCTCATTCTTATTTTTATTTATATAATTTTTATTTTCTAATAATTAAAATTTATAGCAGTTCTTGTGATTTCATAGTCAATTTCTGTTCTGACACTAATACAGTGGACCCCCGCATTACGATATTAATTCATTCCAGAAGTCTGTTCGGGTGCCGTTACCGAACGAATTTGTTCCTATAAGGAATATTGTAAATTAGATTAGTCCATTTCAGACCCCCAAAAATACACATACAAAAGCACTTACAAAAATACACTTACATAATTGTTCGAGTTGGGAGCTGATCGTAAGGCAGGGGTCCACTGTATTAGGTACTGAAATACTCAAATACGTACAGTGGTCCCTCAATTATCGTCCTTAATCCTTTCCTGGAAGTGGACTATTATCGAAATAGACGATTTTCCCCATAAGAAATAATGTAAATCCAATTAATTCATTCCAGACACCCAGAAGTATCAACAACAATTTTTTTTTTTACCTAAAAGATAGATTTATATGCACAAAAGAATGAACATTCAACATGACAGTTACCTTTATTGAAGGCTATTGTTGATGAATGGAAGACAGGGAGGAGGAGAGAGGGAAGAGAGGTTATTGTTTGGAAGAGGAATCCCCCTCCCTAAGGACTCTAGGTCACTTCAGGGGTCACTTCCCTAGCATAAATATAGAATTTACATGCAGAAAAGAATGCCAAATAATTGTAAAGCACTATTAAAATGTATAAATGAACATTGGTAATAGGGGTAGTTGATGAGTGGAACGGTCTGCCTAGTAGGGTGATCGAAGCTAAAACATTGGGTAGTTTCAAATTTAGGTTGGACAAATACACGAATGAGAGGGGTTGGATTTGAGTCGGACTTGCACCTGAGCTTATTGAACATTAAAATGGTATAAAATACCGACAGGTTGTTAGGTAAGACACATATGCAACAGTTAGGTATCTTTATTTCTAGGAAGATTAGAAGTAGAAGGTTCACATAAAGCTGCAGTGAGAAGGCCCTGTATATAACCCTTCTGGAAGTTGCTGTCACTGTGTCTATGGTTCCTGGTAACTAGATTTAGTTGATAGTTAGGTTTGCATATGTTGGTGGTAAATTTGAGTCCCAGACTCAGTGCTTGTTTTTCGTAGTCGGTTAAGGTGCGTGACGATAAGTTGTTTATCAGGGATTCACGTCCCATTTCCTTCCATCGACTGTTAGAGCAGAGGTACTGAAGTTTGCGATTGAGTTTGATCTTCTGTTGGAGGTTAGCTGTGGTGACTGTGCTGAGAATATGCTCAGCAGTGTGTTGGTCAATCTGAAGATTGGCCCTCATATTCCTTGCAGTTTCAAAGGTTTCCTTAGCGATGTTAGAAAGTTCTTCGGCACATTCAGTTAAGTAAGCTTGGGTAGCTGGAGAGAAGGGGTGCTTGGAGTTGGAGAGTTGTGCAGGAGTAGACTTAGGGATCACCTTCTCTGCCAGGCAATCTTGTAGGAAGTTGTGTCTGTTGCGATAGCTATGAGCACGAAGAAGGGTGTCCAAATAACGTCTGCATGAAATGTCCATTATGTTGCGGTGTCCGACAGATTGTAATAAAGTTGGTAGAATTACCGACAATATGTAAAGTAAAAGGACACAAGTGCAACTAATGTGACATTTATTGTGGCAACGTTTCGCTCTCCAGGAGCTTTATCAAGCCATTACAAACAATACATGGGCACAGAGGGTATATAAAGGCACAGATGTATGGTTTACCCAAGACCCATAAACACAATATTCCTCTCAGACCAATCACGTCAGGAATAGGCAGTGCTCCACACAAACTAGCCGGAGTTCTTGCCAAACATCTTTCCTGCCTTCTGGGGACCATCAGCCCCGCTCATCTTAAACACTCAGGTGACCTTCTCAACCGCATCCGTAACCTCCCCATCCGTAACAAGAAACTAAGCAGTTTGGATGTGACTTCCCTCTTCACAAAAGTACCTACCAAAAAAGCCATCGAGGTTCTACGACGTAAAGTCAATCAGGACCTTAATCTTCCTCTACCTCCCGGAGATTTTGTTGACTTAATTGAACTCTGTGTTAATTTCAACTGTTTTTCTTTCAATAACAAGCTCTACAAACAAACCTACGGCATGGGAATGGGGTCCCCCATAAGTGCCGTCCTAGCCAATTTATACATGGAACACCTAGAGTCCGAACACTTCGCCAACATCATCCCTTCAAGTGTCACTTGGTTACGTTACGTGGACGATGTCCTCGTAATAACTCCAAAACGTTTTGATGTACGGGATCTTCAGGCAAGGCTCAACGCAGTTGAACCGGTGATCCAGTTTACACTAGAAGAAGAGTCCAATGACAAGCTACCTTTCCTCGACGTCCTCATTCACAAAGTAGACAACAACCTAAGATTTCAAGTTTATCGGAAACCCACCAATAAAAATGATCTCACACACTTCTATTCCAGTCAAGATACCAAGACCAAAAGAGGCATCATCATCGGGTTTTTCCTAAGAGCATACCGAATTTGTAGTCCTGAGTTTCTTGACGAGGAGTGTACATACATTCACCAAACATTCACAGAGTTACATTTTCCTTCTTTTTTCATCAAAGACTGCAAGAAAAGAGCTCTTCAGATCATAAATTCTCCACGCATCAACACCACTCCCAGCAAAGTTATAATTCTTCCCAACAGTCAGGTTGCACTGAACGTCTCAAAAGCACTTTCACAAGCTAACACCAGAGTCGCCATCGCTTCTAGCACTTCAATAAAGGATATAACCAGGACAAAATCCAAGCACCACGAACCAGTCAATGCAGGAGTTTACACTATACCCTGTGGAGGCTGTGACAAGATTTACGTAGGTGAAACAGCCAGAAACCTCGACACCCGCCTCAATGAACACATTTACGCATGTAGGAACGATAACCTGAACAACGCCTGTGTACAACACCGAAATTCCACCAATCATCTCATGAAATTCAGAGACGCCCAATTAGTGATCAAAGAAACTAATTTCCGCAGACGTAAGTGCCTCGAATCAGCACTGATCGCTTTTTCGAATACAATTAAACAAAACAACGGCAGCTTCACCATCTCCGAAGTCTTAGCAAGAATCCTCCTGAAAACAGTAAACCCTGCCATCACATAGTCTCTCCTGTTATACTACACAAAGCACAGAGAGTGAACACTGAAACAAGCTGCCTCATTCCAGTTTATATTTGTCCAACCTATTTTTATGTTACCCAAGTAATAGCTTTTATATCCTTTTACTCATGTACAAATTAATTGCTCTACCATATTGTATTACTTTTGTCACTACCACTACTACTACTACTGCTACTACCACTAGTGAACATCGAAATGGTACCTCACTAGTATTCACCTCACTCTGTGCCTTTATATACCCTCTGTGCCCATGTATTGTTTGTAATGGCTTGATAAAGCTCCTGGAGAGCGAAACGTTGCCACAATAAAAGTCACATTAGTTGCACTTGTGTCCTTTTACTTTACATATTGTCGGTAATTCTACCAACTTTATTACGATTTACGTAAAGCTTTTGATACAGTTGACCATGATTTGCTGCACATAAAATTATCACACTATGGTATAAGAGGGCACTCCCTCAACTACCTAAAGTCATACCTTAGCAACAGAAGCCAATATGTATACACAAATGGAGCAAACTCTTCCACACAGACAATTACAGTTGGTGTCCCACAGAGAAGTGTCCTTGGCCCACCCCTCTTTGTCATTTATATAAACAACCTACCAAATGCATCTCAACTACTCAAACCCATACTATTTGCAGATGACACTACATACGTCTTCTCTCACCCAAGCCCAGTCATGCTAGCCAATACTGTAAATACTGAATTACAGAAAATATCTATCTGGATGAAAGATTAACAAGCTTTCTCTCAATACTGATAAAACCTACTTCATTCAGTTTGGGAACAGAACCATAAATGTTCCACCTAACATAATGATAAACAGTTCACCTGTCACAAAGCTTGATAATAGACTCAAATTTCAGACACATGTACAACAAATTTCCAAGAAAATCTCCAAGACCGTAGGCATACTATCGAAGGTACGGTATTATGTTCCACAATCAGCTCTCCTTGCCCTGTATCACTCTCATTTATCCCTATCTCAACCATGGAATCTGTGCATGGGGCTCAACAACAATAAATCATCTCAGACTATTAATTACCCAGCAAAAGGCTACAGTCAGAATGATAACAAATTCCCACTCCAGGCAGTATACTCCACCAATATTCACAAATCTAAACTTACTCACCGTACAAAACATCCATACTTACAAGGGGCTTTTAGCATGTACACCCAACTACTATAATTCCTTGTACAACTATGTACCATGTCTTAATAAACTATTATTATTATTATTATTATTATTATTATCTGTCTGTCTAGCTCTGTCTACTTTTCTGTCTGCCTGTGCATCTCTGTCTTCCTGTCTCTCTCTCTACTTGTCTCTGTCTCAGAGAGCCACTCATGAACCAACATGTATTACACACGATGCAGAGTAGTCATGTCTGAGTCCTGATCAAGTGAAAATGCATATTACTTTACAGTCATGCTTATTATGCCTTGTATCTACAAGTACAGCGGTACCTCAGGATACGAATTTTTTTCGTTCCAGAAGGCTGTTCGAATGCCAATACCGAACGAATTTGTTCCCATAAGGAATAATGTATATCAGATTAATCCGTTTCAGACCCCCAAAAATACACTTACAAAAGCACTTTCAAAAATACACTTACATAATTGTTTGAATTTTGAGCTGTTTATATCCCGAGGTACTACTGTATAGTACTTTGTCTGGATTTTTGGGGTTATCCAAGGTAATTTACATTATGTATGATAACTATACCTTAAAGGTAGTAGGTTGGTAGACAGCAACCACCCAGGGAGGTACTACCGTCCTGCCAAGTGAGTGTAAAACGAAAGCCTGTAATTGTTTTACATGATGGTAGGATTGCTGGTGTCTTTTGTCTGTCTCATAAATAAGCAAGATTACAGGCATGTCTTGCTACTTCTACTTACACTTAGGTCACACTACACATACATGTACACGTTTATTTATACACACTCATCTGAGTTTTCTTTGATTTTATCTTAATAGTTCTTGGTCTTATTACTTTTCCTTTTATATCCATGGGGAAGTGGAATAAGCATCTTTCCTCCGTAAGCCATGAGTGTTGTAAAAGTCAACTAAAATGCCGGGAATAATGGGCTAGTAACCCCTTTTCCTGTAATAATTACTAAAAAGAATAAGATGAAGAAAATTGTCAAAGTGGGAAGTCTGAATGTGCGTGGATGTTATGCAAATGATAAGAAAAAGATGATTGTGGATGTTATGAATGAGAAGAAACTGGATGTCCTGGCTTTAAGTGAAACAAAGCTGAAGGGGGTGGGAGAGTTTCAATGGAGAGGAATAAATGGGATTAGGTCAGGGGTTTCAAATAGAGTTAGAGCTAAAGAAGGAGTAGCAATAATGTTGAAGGATAAGCTATGGCAGGAAAAGAGGGAATACAAATGTATAAATTCAAGGATTATGTGGAGTAAAATAAAGATTGGATGTGAAAAGTGGGTTATAGTAAGTGTGTATGCACCTGGAGAAGAGAGAAGTGTAGAGGAGAGAGAGAGATTCTGGGAAATGTTGAGTGAATGCGTGGGGAGTTTTGAATCAAGTGTGAGAGTAATGGTGGTTGGGGATTTCAATGCTAAAGTGGGTAAAAATGTTATGGAGGGAGTAGTAGGTAAATTTGGGGTGCCAGGGGTAAATGTAAATGGGGAGCCTTTAATTGAGCTATGTGTAGAAAGAAATTTGGTAATAAGTAATACATATTTTATGAAAAAGAGGATAAATAAATATACAAGGTATGATGTGGCACGTAATGAAAGTAGTTTGTTAGATTATGTATTGGTGGATAAAAGGTTGATGGGTAGGCTCCAAGATGTACATGTTTACAGAGGGGCAACTGATATATCAGATCATTATTTAGTTGTAGCTACAGTTAGAGTAAGAGGTAGATGGGAAAAGAGGAAGGTGGCAACAACAAGTAAGAGGGAGGTGAAAGTGTATAAACTAAGGGAGGAGGAAGTTCGGGTGAGATATAAGCGACTATTGGCAGAAAGGTGGGCTAGTGCAAAGGTGAGTAGTGGGGGGGTTGAAGAGGGTTGGAATAGTTTTAAAAATGCAGTATTAGAATGTGGGGCAGAAGTTTGTGGTTATAGGAGGGTGGGGGAAGGAGGAAAGAGGAGTGACTGGTGGAATGATGAAGTAAAGGGTGTGATAAAAGAGAAAAAGGTAGCTTATGAGAGGTTTTTACAAAGCAGAAGTGTTATAAGAAGAGCAGAGTATATGGAGAGTAAAAGAAAGGTGAAGAGAGTGGTGAGAGAGTGCAAAAGGAGAGCAGATGATAGAGTGGGAGAGGCACTGTCAAGAAATTTTAATGAAAATAAGAAAAAATTTTGGAGTGAGTTAAACAAGTTAAGAAAGCCTAGGGAAAGTATGGATTTGTCAGTTAAAAACAGAGTAGGGGAATTAGTAGATGGGGAAAGGGAGGTATTAGGTAGATGGCAAGAATATTTTGAGGAACTTTTAAATGTTGAGGAAGAAAGGGAGGCAGTAATTTCATGCACTGGCCAGGGAGGTATACCATCTTTTAGGAGTGAAGAAGAGCAGAATGTAAGTGTGGTGGAGGTACGTGAGGCATTACGCAGAATGAAATTCAAATTCAAATTCAAAGTTTATTCTCTATAAAGATTACAATGCTGAATTTACAGAATTTGGTTGTTGTGTGGTTTACATGTAGTTAAATAATGATTACAGAGTGTACCACTAGAACGCCTAGCATGGCTAGGCATTTCGGGCAGACTTAGTTTAATTCTTTATTTTAAAATATTACAAATTATGAGCTAAGTTGGTATTATGGCTAAGTGACTAAATACTAGTTTGTGAGTTTAGCAATGTGAATGCTTTTGTTTTGGCACAGTACATAGTTTCAGTATTGGAGTATCATAGGATTCATTATTTTAAGATTGAGATTAATATTTCTGTTTATATTCAAATGGGTGAGTAAGTGTAAGTGAGAACCACCAGGTGGTATTCGTGTAGTTAGTTGATGGGGTTTATCAGGGAGATAAGATGTTTTCTAATGGTAGTTTTGAAGGTGATGAATGTGTCTGCAGTTCTAGAGTTCTCAGGTAGGGTGTTCCAGATTTTAGGGCCTTTGACATACATTGAATTTTTGTAAAGGTTTAGTCGGACATGGGGAATGTCGTAGAGATGTTTGTGTCCGGTGTTATGCCTGTGGGTTCTGTCACAACTATCAAGAAAGCATTTTAGGTCAAGGTTGATATTGGAGTTTAAGGTTCAGTAGATGTAGAATGCACAGTAGTAAGTGTGGATGTACTGAACAGGGAGTAAGTTTAGATCTATGAAGAGTGGGGGGGTGTGTTGCCAAGGATGGGATTTTGTGATTATTCTTACTGCAGCTTTTTGTTGGGTTATTATTGGCATTAGGTGTGTTGCTGCAGTTGATCCCCAAGCACAAATAGCATAGGTGAGGTATGGATAAATAAGTGAGTGGTATAGTGTGAGAAGGGCATTTTGCGGCACGTAGTATCGTATCTTGGAGAGGATCCCAACTGTTTTGGATACTTTTTTGGTTATGTGTTGGATATGGGTGCTGAAATTCAGGTTGTTGTCAAGGTATAGGCCTAGGAATTTGCCCTCAATATGTCTGGTAATTAGAGTGTTGTCGATCTTAATGTTAATTTGTGCATCTCCTGCTCTGCTACCAAACATAATATACAGTGGACCCCCGCATAACGATGGCATCACATAGCGATTATTTCGCATACCGCTTACTTTAATTGCAAAAATTTTGCCTCACATACCGCTTAAAAACCCGCTTACCGATTTTCGTCCGAGACGCGCTCACATGTTCCGCCGGTGGCATTGTTTACCAGCCAGCCTCCGCGGTAACATCCAAGCATACAATCGGAATATTTCGTATTATTACAGCGTTTTCGGTGTTTTTTCTGGAAAATAAGTGACCATGGGCCCCAAGAAAGCTTCTAGTGCCAACCCTACAGCAATAAGGGTGAGAATTACAATAGAGATGAAGAAAAAGATCATTGATAAGTATGAAAGTGGAGTGCATGTCTCCGAGCTGGCCAGGTTGTATAATAAACCCCAATCAACCATCGCTACTATTGGTGGTACAGCTGCTGCTGCTGCTGCACTGTCAGCTGCTGCTGCTGCTGTAGCACCGTTGTTGGTGTGGCTTATTGAGAATACCAAGAAACAATTAACCCCAGAGGATTTGCCACCCAGGATAACCCAAAAAAGTCAGTGTCATCGAAGACTGTCTAACTTATTTCCATTGGGGTCCTTAATCTTGTCTCCCAGGATGCAACCCACACAAGTCGACTAACACCCAGGTGAACAGGGAAAAATGCCTGGAACTAGTGCTCATATTGGTGAATTTAAAGCCAGCAAAGGTTGGTTTGAGAGATTTAAGAATCGTAGTGGCATACACAGTGTGATAAGGCCTGTTCTGGAAGAAAATGCCAAACAGGACCTACAGTACTCAGGAGGAAAAGGCACTCCCAGGACACAGTGTCTCATCAGTCATTGCTGCATCTTCAATAAAGGTAAGTGTCATTTATTCTTCATTTAGTAGACTAGTACATGCACAATATATACTGTGCATGTACTACTCTACTATTGTGCATGTATCCTTCTCTTTGTGTGTGGGAAAATGTATATTTCATGTGGTAAAATTTTTTTTTTCATACTTTTGGGTGTCTTGCACGGATTAATTTGATTTCCATTATTTCTTATGGGGAAAATTCATTCACATAGCGATTATTTCGCATAACAATTACCCCTCTTGCACGGATTAAAATCGTTAACCGGGGGTCCACTGTAGTAGGTTTTGTAAGTGTTAAGCGTAAGTTTATTGGCTGTCATCCAAGTCAATATTTTGATCAGCTCCTCGTTAACAATGGTGTTGAGGGTGGCAAGATTAGGGTGAGAGATGACATAAGTCGTGTCGTCAGCAAAGAGAATGGGTTTCAGGTGTTGGGATACGTTTGGAAGATCATTGATGTATATGAGGAAGAGCAGGGGACCAAGGACACTTCCCTGCGGAACTCCAGTATCAAGTGGCCGTGTTGTTGATGCTGTGTCTTTAATGGTAACATACTGATACATATTAGTAATTTAAGATTTGAAATAAGCAAGCGCATGGCCTCTTATACCGTAATGGTCAAGTTTCTGGAGTAGGATGTCGTGGTCTACTGTGTCAAAAGCTTTTCTTAGGTCAATAAAAATTCCTAGTGGATATTCCTTATTTTCCAATGCTGTGTAAAGCAGATCTAGCATTTTTATGATTGCATCATTAGTGCTTTTATTTTTCCTAAATCCAAATTGGCAGGGGTTGAGTATGTTTTGTGCTGTTATAAATGAATATAGTCTCCTGTGCATGAGTTTCTCAAAGAGTTTCGATAGCAATGGTAAGTCTGATATTGGCCTATAGTTGTTTAAGTCTGTAGGGTCACCACCTTTATGTATTGGTGTAACCCTTGCCATCTTGAATAGTTTCGGAAAGGTGCTAGTTTCTAGTGACTTGTTAAAAAGTAATGAAATAGCATGCGAAAGAATATGGGCCGCTCGCTTGTACAGTAATGGTGGGACATTAGACAGATTCCCTGAGTTGTTTTTAAGTGACTTTATAATCTCGGTGACTTCCGAGGGCTCAGTTGGTGCAAGATAGAAGGAATTTGGGAAATTCCCATCTAGGTAGTCCCCGGCATGGGCATTAGTATGTGGGATTTTATTGGCGAGATTAGATCCTATGGTTGAGAAGAAGTCGTTTCTTGTTAGCTGTGTCATTGGGATGTAGTGGTGTTTCATTAGGTTTAGTTAGGACAATATTCTTGTTTTTTTTCAGTTTGTGGGTCCCTAGAATCTGAGAGAGTGTTTTCCAGGTCTTTTTTATATCTCCTCTAGTGTCTGTAAATCTACTGGAGTAGCATAGTTGTTTGGCTTTCTTTATTACTTTGGTGAGAACTGATGAATAGTGTTTAAGAATATCTTTGTGTATTAAGCCCTGTCTATATTGCTTTTCATATTGGTGTTTCTTGTCAATGGATTTCAGAATGGTGCTGGTTAGCCATGGGCAACCAAGCCGTTTGTTTGTGATCTGTTTCGTTTTTATAGGACAATGTTTGTTGTATAGTCTAAGTAATTTGTTAAGAAAAATGTCTGTCCAGTCATCAATACCATTGGCCTTGGAGAATTCTGTAGGCCAGTCAACAATCTCTAGGTCAGTTGTGAACTTCCTTATTGAGGCCTCGTCATGGAGTGTAAATGAGACTTTGTTGTAATCAAGTGGTGGTTTATTAATGTTTGTCAGGAGGAAGGTAGGGTAGTGGTCTGTAGTGCTATCTGTGATTATCCCTGATTTAAGGGGGGCTAGTATATTGGTCCATATGTGGTCTATTATGGTTGCACTTGTCTCAGTGAGCCTGGTTGGTTTAGTTATTGTTGGTATGAGAAGTGTGTTGTTCATATTGTTGATGAAATCTGTTACAGGCTGATCATCTAGTAAGCCAAGGTTGATGTTGAAGTCTCCAGCTAAGAGAAGGTGGTGCTTATTCATTTGTCTGTTTGTTATTAGTGATTTTAATTTCTCACTGAAATTTGGGATGTTTGTGTGAGGTATCCGGTAAATGGCACCGATTGTTATAGGTGTCTTAAGGATTTTTACAGTAAAATTAGCAAAAATGTATTCCCCATATTCATCACTAAAGCAAGTGGTGCTAATACAAGATAATTGGTTAGAGTAATAGATTGCAATACCACCCCCAACTTGGTTTGGCCTGCAGTTGTGAATTGCTGTGTATCCTGGTAGAGGGTAGATATCTATTGTGTCCTGCTTAAGCCAGGTCTCAGTAAGAGTAATGCAGGAGAAGGGTGTCTTTTGTGATTCAAGGAGTCCCAGGAGGTCATCATAGTGTTTTCTTAAGGACCTGATGTTGTAGTTAAGGGGGTAAAGCAGCTGGAACTGATGGGATCATAACAGAAATGTTAAAAGCACGGGGGGATATAGTGTTGGAGTGGTTGGTACTTTTGTTTAATAAATGTATGAAAGAGGGGAAGGTACCTAGGGATTGGCGGAGAGCATGTATAGTCCCTTTATATAAAGGGAAAGGGGACAAAAGAGACTGTAAAAATTATAGAGGAATAAGTTTACTGAGTATACCAAGAAAAGTATACGGTAGGGTTATAATTGAAAGAATTAGAGGTAAGACAGAATGTAGGATTGTGGATGAGCAGGGATTCTTCAGAGTGGGCAGGGGATGTGTAGATCAAGTGTTTACATTGAAGCATATATGTGAACAGTATTTAGATAAAGGTAGGGAAGTTTTTATTTCATTTATGGATTTAGATAAGGCATATGATAGAGTGGATAGAGGAGCAATGTGGCAGATGTTGCAAGTATATGGAATAGGTGGTAAGTTACTAAATGCTGTTAAGAGTTTTTATGAGGATAGTGAGGCTCAGGTTAGGGTGTGTAGAAGAGAGGGAGAATACTTCCCGGTAAAAGTAGGTCTTAGACAGGGATGTGTAATGTCACCATGGTTGTTTAATATATTTATAGATGGGGTTGTAAAAGAAGTAAATGCTAGGGTGTTCAGGAGAGGGGTGGGGTTAAATTATGGGGAATCAAATTCAAAATGGGAATTGATACAGTTACTTTTTGCTGATGATACTGTGCTTATGGGAGATTCTAAAGAAAAATTGCAAAGTTTAGTGGATGAGCTTGAGAATGTGTGTAAAGGTAGAAAGTTGAAAGTGAACATAGAAAAGAGTAAGGTGATGAGGGTATCAAATGATTTAGATAAAAAAAAATTGGATATCAAATTGGGGAGGAGGAGTATGGAAGAAGTGAATGTTTTCAGATACTTGGGAGTTGACGTGTCGGCGGATGGATTTATGAAGGATGAGGTTAATCATAGAATTGATGAGGGAAAAAAGGTGAGTGGTGCGTTGAGGTATATGTGGAGTCAAAAAACGTTATCTATGGAGGCAAAGAAGGGAATGTATGAAAGTATAGTAGTACCAACACTCTTATATGGATGTGAAGCTTGGGTGGTAAATGCAGCAGCGAGGAGACGGTTGGAGGCAGTGGAGATGTTCTGTCTAAGGGCAATGTGTGGTGTAAATATTATGCAGAAAATTCAGAGTGTGGAAATTAGGAGAAGGTGTGGAGTTAATAAAAGCATTAGTCAGAGGGCAGAAGAGGGGTTGTTGAGGTGGTTTGGTCATTTAGAGAGAATGGATCAAAGTAGAATGACATGGAAAGCATATAAATCTATAGGGGAAGGAAGGAGGGGTAGGGGTCGTCCTCGAAAGGGTTGGAAAGAGGGGGTAAAGGAGGTTTTGTGGGCGAGGGGCTTGGACTTCCAGCAAGCGTGCATGAGCGTGTTAGATAGGAGTGAATGGAGACGAATGATACTTGGGACCTGACGATCTGTTGGAGTGTGAGCAGGGTAATATTTAGTGAAGGGATTCAGGGAAACCGGTTATTTTCATATAGTTGGACTTGAGTCCTGGAAATGGGACGTACAGTGGACCACCGCATAACGATTACCTCCGAATGCGACCAATTATGTAAGTGTATTTATGTAAGTGCGTTTGTACGTGTATGTTTGGGGGTCTGAAATGGACTAATCTACTTCACAATATTTCTTATGGGAACAAATTCGGTCAGTACTGGCACCTGAACATACTTCTGGAGTGAAAAAATATCGTTAACCGGGGGTCCACTGTACAATGCCTGCACTTTAAAGGAGGGGTTTGGGATATTGGCAGTTTGTAGGGATATGTTGTGTATCTTTATACGTATATGCTTCTAAACTGTTGTATTCTGAGCACCTCTGCAAAAACAGTGATAATGTGTGAGTGTGGTGAAAGTGTTGAATGATGATGAAAGTATTTTCTTTATGGGGATTTTCTTTCTTTTTTGGGTCACCCTGCCTCGGTGGGAGACGGCTGACTTATTGAAAAAAAAAAAAAACTATATTCAAATTCAAATTCAAAGTTTATTCTGTATAAAGATTACAATGTTGAATTTACAGAATTTGGTTGTTGTGTGGTTTACATGTAGTTAAATAATGATTACAGAGTGTACCACTAGAACGCTTAGCATGGCTAGGCATTTCGGGCAGACTTAGTTTAATTCTTTATTTTAAAATATTACAAATTATGAGGTAAGTTGGTATTATGGCTAAGTGACTAAATACTAGTTTGTGAGTTTAGCAATGTGAATGCTTTTGTTTTGGCACAGTACATAGTTTCAGTATTGGAGTATCATAGGATTCATTATTTTAAGATTGAGATTAATATTTCTGTTTATGGTCAAATGGGTGAGTGAGTGTAAGTGTGAACCACCAGGTGGTATTTGTGTAGTTAGTTGATGGGGTTTATCAGGGAGATAAGATGTTTTCTAATGGTAGTTTTGAAGGTGATGAATGTGTCTGCAGTTCTAGAGTTCTCAGGTAGGGTGTTCCAGATTTTAGGGCCTTTGACATACATTGAATTTTTGTAAAGGTTTAGTCGCACATGGGGAATGTTGTAGAGATGTTTTTGTTTGGTGTTATGCCTGTGGGTTCTGTCACAACTATCAAGAAAGCGTTTTAGGTCAAGGTTGATATTGGAGTTTAAGGTCCTGTAGATGTAGACTGCACAGTAGTAAGTGTGGATGTACTGAACAGGGAGTAAGTTTAGATCTATGAAGAGTGGAGGGGTGTGTTGCCAGGGATGGGATTTAGTGATTATTCTTACTGCAACTTTTTGTTGGGTTATTATTGGCTTTAGGTGTGTTGCTGCAGTTGATCCCCAAGCACAAATAGCATAGGTGAGGTATGGATAAATAAGTGAGTGGTATAGTGTGAGAAGGGCATTTTGCGGCACGTAGTATCGTATCTTGGAGAGGATCCCAACTGTTTTGGATACTTTTTTCGTTATGTGTTGGATATGGGTGCTGAAATTCAGGTTGTTGTCAAGGTATAGGCCTAGGAATTTGCCCTCATTATGTCTGGTAATTAGAGTGTTGTCGATCTTAATGTTAATTTGTGCATCTCCTGCTCTGCTACCAAACATAATATAGTAGGTTTTGTCAGTGTTAAGCATAAGTTTATTGGCTGTCATCCAAGTCGATATTTTGATCAGCTCCTCGTTAACAATGGTGTTGAGGGTGGCAAGATTAGGGTGAGAGATGACATAAGTCGTGTCGTCAGCAAAGAGAATGGGTTTCAGGTGTTGGGATACGTTTGGAAGATCATTGATGTACATGAGGAAGAGCAGGGGACCAAGGACACTTCCCTGCGGAACTCCAGTATCAAGTGGCCGTGTTGTTGATGCTGTGTCTTTAATGGTAACATACTGATACCTATTAGTAAGGTAAGATTTAAAATAAGCAAGCGCATGGCCTCTTATACCGTAATGGTCAAGTTTGTGGAGTAGGATGTCGTGGTCTACTGTGTCAAAAGCTTTTCTTAGGTCAATAAAAATTCCTAGTGGATATTCCTTATTTTCCAATGCTGTGTAAAGCAGATCTAGCATTTTTATGATTGCATCATTAGTGCTTTTATTTTTCCTAAATCCAAATTGGCAGGGGTTGAGTATGTTTTGTGCTGTTATAAATGAATATAGTCTCCTGTGCATGAGTTTCTCAAAGATTTTGGATAGCAATGGTAAGTTTGATATTGGCCTATAGTTGTTTAAGTCTGTAGGGTCACCACCTTTATGTATTGGTGTAACCCTTGCCATCTTGAGTAGTTTCAGGAAGGTGCTAGTTTCTAGTGACTTGTTAAAAAGTAATGAAATAGCATGCGAAAGGATATGGGCCGCTCGCTTGTACAGTAATGGTGGGACATTAGACAGATTCCCTGAGTTGTTTTTAAGTGACTTTATAATCTCGGTGACTTCCGAGGGCTCAGTTGGTGCAAGATAGAAGGAATTTGGGAAATTCCCATCTAGGTAGTCCCCGGCATGGGCATTAGTATGTGGGATTTTACTGGCGAGATTAGATCCTATGGTTGAGAAGAAGTCGTTTATCTTGTTAGCTGTGTCAGTGGGATGTAGTGGTGTTTCATTAGGTTTAGTTAGGACAATATTCTTGTTTTTTTCAGTTTGTGGGTCCCTAGAATCTGAGAGAGTGTTTTCCAGGTCTTTTTTATATCTCCTCTAGTGTCTGTGAATCTACTGGAGTAGTATAGTTGTTTGGCTTCCTTTATTACTTTGGTGAGAACTGATGAATAGTGTTTAAGAATATCTTTTTGTATTAAGCCCTGTCTATATTGCTTTTCATATTGGTGTTTCTTGTCAATGGATTTCAGAATGGTGCTGGTTAGCCATGGGCAACCAAGCCGTTTGTTTGTGATCTGTTTCGTTTTTATAGGACAATGTTTGTTGTATAGTCTAAGTAATTTGTTAAGAAAAATGTCTCTTATTTACCCCTATCTCACCTATGGAATTTGTGCATGGGGCTCAACAACAAGTAACCATCTCAGACCACTAATTACCCAACAAAAGGCTGCAGTTAGAATGATAACAAATTCTCACTACAGGCAGCACACTCCACCAATATTCAATACACTCAACCTACTCACCATACAAAACATCCATACTTATTACTGCACCTATTACATACATAGAACACTTAACTCTGATATTAACCCTCCCCTCAAACATCTCCTTGCCAACCTCAACAGAACACATGACCATAACACAAGGCACAGATCACTCTTTGATGTTCCTCGTGTCCATCTCATGCTATGCAAAAACTCAATGCCCATAAAAGGCCCTAAAATCTGGAATTCATTACCTGTAAATATAAAAGAAACACTACCTGTTTATAAATTCAAGTCTCTTCTCAAAGATCACTTACTCACCCAAAACCAAATAAATACTGAATAACTGAACCTTATAAATTGTATATCTTAAATGTTTCTCACAATTATATCACATAAATGTTAAACCTAAAACCCAATCTAACTTTATTATTTTTTAAATACACTACCTAACAGAATACTCCATACGACTGAATGTACAACAATGCATGCAACCATATGACCTGTCTTTGTAATACTCACTTGTGCTTTATAGTTATCTGTTTACATTAATGTTTTATCACTGATTTCATCATTGCTTAGTTAATCTTAAGTTAATTTTAAGCCAGCCCGTAATGCTATGCATAGTATAAGTGGCTTTGGCATGCTGCTCTTATCTGTATTTTTTTGTACCTCTGTATGTGTGCTCAAATTGTAAATAAATACCATTGGCCTTGGAGAATTTTGTAGTCCAGTCAACAATCTCTAGGTCAGTTGTGAACTTCCTTATTGAGGCCTCGTCATGGAGTCTAAATGAGACTTTGTTGTATTCAAGTGGTGGTTTATTAATGTTTGTCAGGAGGAAGGTAGGGTAGTGGTCTGTAGTGCTATCTGTGATTATCCCTGATTTAAGGGGGGCTAGTATATTGGTCCATATGTGGTCTATTATGGTTGCACTTGTCTCAGTGAGCCTGGTTGGTTTAGTTATTGTTGGTATGAGAAGTGTGTTGTTCATATTGTTGATGAAATCAGTTACAGGCTGATCATCTAGTAAGCCAAGGTTGATGTTGAAGTCTCCAGCTAAGAGAAGGTGGTGCTTATTCATTTGTCTGTTTGTTATTAGTGACTTTAATTTCTCACTGAAATTTGGGATGTTTGTGTGAGGTATCCGGTAAATGGCACCGATTGTTATAGGTGTCTTAAGGTTTTTTACAGTAAAATTAGCAAAAATGTATTCCCCATATTCATCACTAAAGCAAGTGGTGCTAATACAAGATAATTGGTTAGAGTAGTAGATTGCAATACCACCCCCAACTTGGTTTGGTCTGCAGTTGTGAATTGCTGTGTATCCTGGTAGAGGGTAGATATCTATTGTGTCCTGCTTAACCCTTTGAGGGTTTTGGTCGTACTAGTACGTCTTACGCTTAGGGGTTTTTGACGTACTAGTACGCATAAATTCTAGCACTGTCAAATCTCGCAGGAAAAGGCTGATAGGCCTAGATGTGAGAGAATGGGTCTGTGTGGTGCGTGTGTGCAGTAGGAAAAAAATCTGGGACCCAGTGGTGCATTGTGGGAATGCCATCATAGTACACAATGTCCACCATGCCTGGCGGTAAGAAGTTCCTCACTCCTCGGCGAATTGGGACACTTTTGTTCCCCAGTGACAGTTCTAATACAGATGGAAGTGACAGTGAAGATGAGTTTCAAAGTTCTGGTGAGGTTTCGACTGAAACTAATGGACCATAATATGGGTAATAGTGAGGAAAACCCAGACAACCCACAGCCTTCCACATCTGGTGCTGGGCCGTCTTGTTCACGTTCAGTTGTACCAGAATCAAAGAGTAAACTCCTATTTTCCCAAATCCCAGACTCAGATGTGAGCATTGGTGATGATAGTGATAGTGATTATGAACTACAAGCTCTTCAAACTTGTTCCAAGAATGGAGGAGGAGGAGGAGGAGGAGGAGGAGGAAGAAGAGGAGGAGGAGGAGGAGGAGGAGGAGGAAGAGGAGGAGGAGGAGGAAGAAGAGGAGGAGGAGGAGGAAGAAGAGGAGGAGGAAAAAGAAGAAGAATACGTAATAATAACAATAATACATAATAATAATAATACATAATAATAATAATACATAATAATAATACATAATAATAATAATAATAATACGTAATAATAATAATAATATGTAATAATAAATGTTCACCCATGACAGTAACAAGATAAGGGGAGATAACATCTGATAAGTGCTGACCTTTGATGAGGGTAAATGAGGGTGTAGCCGATACCAAAAGATTACATGAACATCGCTCTCCCTTTGTTTTTGCTGGTATACTAACATTTCTGTCTATTTGTCTGTCTGTCAAGCTCCCTGTCTATCTGTCTATTCGTATAGCTCTCTGTCTCAGAGAGCCACAAGACTGGTCATCACTTTTACTCACATCTTCAAGCGGAGTACAGCACTTTGTCTGGATTTCTTGGGTTATCCTAGGTAATTTATACTATGTATACTTGCATTTATGTGTACCTGTGAGACAGAGATAGACAGACAGATAGAAAAAGAGACAGATTAAAAGATATAGAATGAGGGAGAAAGATAATTAGATAGAATGGAGGGGAAGCAGCATCCGACCCCATTGTTTTGACAGGCGGGAGGGGGAGTGAGTAATGAGACAATATGTCACTTTGACAGCTGCCGACTCCTGGTAATTTACACTATGGAGGAAGAGGAAGAGGAGGAGGAAGAGTAGGGGGAAGAGGAAGAAGAGGAGGAGGAGGAAGAGGAGGAAGAGGAAGAGCAAGAGGAATAGTAGGAGGAAGATTAGGGGGAAAAGGAGGAAGAGGAAGAAGAGGAGGAGGAGGAGGAGGAGGAAGAGTAGGAGGAAGAGGAAGAAGAGGAGGAGGAGGAAGAGGAGGAGGAGGAGGAAGAGGAAGAGTAGGAGGAAGAGGAAGAAGAGGAAGAGGAGGAAGAGGAGGAGGAGGAGGAGGAAGAGGAAGAAGAGGAGGAGGAGGAGGAGGAGGAGGAAGAGGGGGAAGAGGAAGAGGAGGAAGAGGAGGAGGAGGAAGAGGAGGAGGAGGAAGAGGAAGAGTAGGAGGAAGAGGAAGAAGAGGAAGAGGAGGAGGAGGAGGAGGAGGAGGAAGAGGAATAGTAGGAGGAAGATTAGGGGGAGGAAGAGGAAGAGTAGGAGGAAGAGGAGGAAGAGGAAGAAGAGGAGGAGGAGGAGGAAGAGTAGGGGGAAGAGGAAGAAGAGGAGAAGGATGAGGGAGAGGAGGAGGAGGAGGAAGAAGAGGAAGAAGATGATGTAATAATATTTTTCCTTTGAAACAAGAAAAAAAAATCCACCCCATGACAGTGACAAGATAAGGGGAGATAACATCTGATAAGAGATGAGTTTTGATGAGCGTAAACGAGGGTGGAACTGAAAATAAAAGATTAGATGAACATTGCCCTCCCTTTGTTTCTGCTGGTACACTAACATTTCTGTCTGTCTATTTGTCTGTCAAGCTCCCTGTCTATCTGTCTAGCTCTCTGTCTCAGAGAGCCACAAGACTGGTCATCACTTTTACTCACATCTTCAAGCGGAGTACAGCACTTTGTCAGGATTTCTTGGGTTGTCCTAGGTAATTTATACTATGTATACTTGTATTTATGTGTACCTGTGAGACAGAGATAGACAGACAGAAAGAGAGAGACAGATTGAAAGAGAGAGAATGAGGGAGAAAGATAAAACACCATTGTGTATGACACCATGTTTCAGAGTTCCACAAGCTGCGAAACTAATAGGAATATGTTCAGTGACTGTATATTGGTATATATATTATAGAACAATAATAATAAACAATGTTTTGTATTGTTTGTTTTTGTAAACAAGTTTTGTAAACAATATATTGATAATTATGTTTGTGTGCTTATTGTGTTGTATACGAGTGTATATATGTACATTGCACCTTACTTTGGTCTCATAGGCCACATAAGTTATGTGAAAAAATAAAATAGTGAAAAAAAAACAACAAACCTTCAAATACAAGTAAATCAAAGTTTACTGGGTGAGCGGCAGTTGCCGCTGTTGCCATACGGGGCTCATTTTCTGCAAACTTTACGCCTCCATATCTCCGTAAGTATTGATGGTAAAATTTTTTTGTTTATCCTTTAATGTTTAGAAAAAAAAACTCTATTTTTTCATAAGAAAAAATAATTTTTTTTTTTAAATTTGGCCGACCCTGAGAACGAGTTTCGGAGAGGGCCTGTCGACCCTCAAAGGGCTAAGCCAGGTCTCAGTAAGAATAATGCAGGAGAAGGGTGTCTTTAGTGATTCTATACTTATGTGTACCTGTGAGAAAGAGACACAGAGAGAGACAGAGATAGACAGAGACAAAGATAGAAAGACAGAGACAGAGATAGAAAGACAGAGAAAGAGATAGAAAGACAAAGACAGAGATAAACAGATACAAACAGAGAGACAGCCAAAGTCAATCAGCCAGCCAGCCAACCAGTCAGCCAGTCAGCCAGCCAGTCAGTCACCCATCCACCCACCTGACCAGCCACCCAGCTTGCCAAATATGTATTACACGTTCCAGAATCATTTCTCTTTACTTAGGGCATAGGTTACAGGACATTCTGGCAGGATGATACTACCAGTGGTATCAAAATTGAAAGGATATTGCACAAATGTTGCACATGGGCTATTATTGAGGTTTTTGATGTTTCCTCAACCACTTGTGGCCACATCCATCTCAAAGCCACTAAACTCAGGGTCAACATCACCTTCATCTTAAAAGGGGAGTGTTAATATGACATGACATCAGTGAATCCCTGGTGTTTGCCACACTATTTACTCTAGCTAGCATTCAATTTATCTGGTGCTCCCACAAGGTACTAAGTGGTCCCAGATTTTTTTAATACTGCACACACCGAGTGTTAAGACCCATTCTATGCTGACCAGGCATCTCAGGCCAATCGTGCCAAATTTGGAGGCAGGAAAAATAAAACGCTGATCTATGTTTCGAGAGCAAGCGGTAACAACGCAGATCTATGTTTGGACAGTTTAAGGGTTAAATGACTAATCAGTGCTTTCTTTTATCTTTACTGGTATCCACATCACATTATGGCAAGACCCTTCTTTGATATATTCTGCATCTAATGGCCACAGAATAAACTGGCCTCACTTAGACAGTGCTTTACACTTGTGAAGTTTCCTGTTTTTAAATGCAAAAATCTTACAAAAACCTGCTGCCACATGATATATACTGCCACGCTATGTATGCATTGCCAAAGCATATACATATTGTGAGGGGATGATATACTGCTAAGACAAGCATGCAGATATACTTGTACACAGTGTCAAGCCCTATTAAAAGGACTGTACCACATTTTCAGATCATGAAACATTTGAAAAATATTACAACTTTTTATCCTCTAAGCTGTTAGCCCCAATGTACTTGTAATTATGTAAGTGGTGTGATACCCTGTTAACCACATTATAAGTTAAATTACAATAACATTTGTAAAATTTTTTTCAAATACAGTGAACCCTCTGTTTTCGTGATTAATCCGTTCCAGAGAGTCTGACGAAACCCGATAAGAAATGATGTAAATTCAATTAGTCTGTTCCAGACACCCAAAATTATTAACAAAAACTACATTTTTTAGAGATTAAATAAAGATTTACATACAGAAAACAATGACAATTAAATATAAAGCACTAATAAAATGTATAAATGAACATTTAACATCACACTTACCTTTATTGAAGACTCTTGTTGGTGTATTGATGACGGGGAGAAGGGAAGAGAGAGGAGAAGTTACTATTGTTTGGAAGGGGAATCCCCTTCTATAATGACTTTAGGTACCCCATGGACTTCCCCAAAGCCACAACAGATTTCACAACAGGCATAGGGGTTGTCAGGTGTATATGGGGAAGTACCCTGGCTGGTGTGTGTGTGGAGAAGTGCCCTGGCTGGTGTGTGTGGGGAAGTGCCCTGGCTGGTGTGTGTGGGGAAGTACCCAGGCTGGTGTGTGTGGGGAAGTACCCTGGCTGGTGTGTGTGTGTGGGGAAGTACCCTGGCTGGTGTGTGTGGGGAAGTACCCTGGCTGATGTGTGTGTGTGTGGAAGTACCCTGGCTGGTGTGTGTGGGGAAGTACCCTGGCTGGTGTGTGTGGGGAAGTACCCTGTCTGGTGTGTGTGGGGAAGTACCCTGGCTGGTGTGTGTGTGGGGAAGTACCCTGGCTGGTGTGTGTGGGGAAGTACCCTGTCTGGTGTGTGGGGAAGTACCCTGGCTGGTGTGTGTGGGGAAGTACCCTGGTTGGTGTGTGTGGGGATGTACCCTGGCTGGTGTGTGTGGTGAAGTACCCTGGCTGGTGTATGTGGGAAAGTACCCTGGCTGGTGTGTTCTTTCTTGAATTCTATCATGTTTCTCACCTTCTTTATCAAAGAGCTGGGCACTAGGAGCTTTCTTTGGGTCCATGGTGGCTTATTTAGCAGTCACACACAATAAATAAGCGCAAAAAACAATGGATTATTATGAAATGTTTCGTATGACCTCTCAGGGTAATGTTCACTCACTGAGAAACAGTGCCACACTGACTCAGAATGCGTGTGAGGGAGGCTTTGGGTGTGCGGGGGCACTCGAACATGTTCTGTACGACCGACGAAACCAGAGGAAATTTATGAAAACAGAGACTCAATTTTGATGAAAAAAGTCAGTGATACCTGAAAATCACAAAATCAGAGTGTAATGAAAACAGAGGGTCCACTGTACCACTAAATCTGTTTCACTGGTAGGTACACTGATTCTATTAATTACTTCCATATATTTATACTTCAATGATGACAATTATTTCACTACCTGCCTGACTAATACACTACCCCATAAGTGAACAATAATATATATACTAAACTCTGTTTTTCTAAGCTTGATAATCAATACCTGGATACTGTAGATGGTGTCCCAGCTTTTGTTGCAGAAACCTCATTTAAAGAATCCAATGTACGACTCTGTGTTAGATGAAGTCTGCTGCCAGCCACACCACCACTTCTGTATGAAGCAAAATCACTAAACTCCTCATCTCCAGTGGCCCTTCCTGAGGCTCCATTCATGATACCATTCTGAAAGTTATTATTTTATGAGGTCTAAAAGTCATATCATTCTTTTAATATTCAAGGAATTTCTTAATATATTTAATATTTTAAATACTTTCCAAGCCTATTGAAATTTACTTGTGAAGTAGAAGATATCCAAGATAATAGCTAAAGTGTGTGAGACTGCTGGTACACTGCAAGATAAGTAAAAAAAAATACTATAGCCCTGCGGGAAAATACAGGACAGATTGAGCTGTTGGAGTCAAACATGGATGACAAAATTTAATTTGAATAAATGTCATGTTAAAGTTATGAATGTTAAGTGAAAACAGGCCTCACACAGAATGCAAGCTATGAAACATAACATGAAGCATCAAGTATCAGAAAAAAAGCTAGAATAAGACTTATGCAAAATATCTGGCATAATAGAGGTTTTGTATTTTTTTAAACACATCGGCCTTTTCCCACCGAAGCAGGGTTACCCAAAAAGAAAGAAAAACCCCAAAAGAAAGAAAAAACTTTCATCATCATTCAACACTTTCATCATCACTCGTACATAATCACCGTCTTTGCAAAGGCACTCAGATATGACAGTTTAGATGTCCCTCCAAACTGTCAATATCCCAAACCCCTCCTTTAAAGTGCAGGCATTGTGCTTCCCATTTCCAGGACTCAAGTCCGGCTAACCAGATTTTCTAAATATAATTTAGAAGTACAGTAGTACGTCGGGATACGAACAGCTCAAAACGCGAACAATTATGCAAGTGTATTTATGTAAGTGTATTTTTGAGGGGTCTGAAACTGATTAATCTAATTTACATTATTCCTTATGGGAACAAATTCATTCAGTATCAGCACTCAAACAGCCTTCTGGAATGAAATAAGTTCATATCCCGAGGTACCACTGTATCCCAGGAAGACTTGACCTAGTGACCCAACATATTTTAGATCCCGATGATCGAACTTGGCTGTCAAGCTTTGTAATATATTACATATTTAAAAGTTATGCCTATACTGGCACTTATCTATTTGTCCAATTATTTTTAGCATAAAGCAAAAAATTGGGGATTTGTCACAGTTGCTCTTTTCCAGCAACACAGTTGGGAGATTCTGAAACATTTACATCATTCTTTCACACTGCAGGTACTGTACAGTGGAACTTAGACTTACGAGTGCCCCAACGTACGAGCTTTTCGAGATACATGCCGTCGCTCAGTCGTTTTTTTGCTCTGAGTTACAAGCTAAAATCTGAGTTACGAGCGAACTTTCCCCTCAAGGGAGGTTCTTTGACACTGGCGAGGGGTTCTTGAACTAGGGAACTGGACATGCACTCCGGTTCCCTAAATTAAGCCTGAATACCTTCCATCCCCTCCCCCCCCCCCCCACAGGCGCTGTATAATCCTATAACAAGCGAGCTTCAGAGTGCCACCACCAGTTGGAACAGTGAATGTCACAACATCTACTGAGCAGTGCATGTGTATACCTCACCGTGGAAGCATTTCTCTTGTGTTTTGCTTGCGTTTTGTGCAGTTATTTTTGCCAAATTTCTTTTTTCTAACCGTGGGTCCTAAGAAAGTAAGTGCAAATGACAGTGCTGAAAAGAAAATGAGGATGATGTCCATGGAACTAAAGCATGAAATCATAGATAAAGACAAGTGAGGCGTGTGGGATGTGGGTTGTAGAATTAAGAGTGTAGCAAATAAATAAGTGAAGAAAAGAATTATAGCTGTTAAGTTCAGTGATAAAGTGTAGCATTAAGAGTGTAGTGAGTAAGTTAGGCAATTAACCCCTTGACTGTCGAAACCCCAAATCCTGAGGTGTCTCCTGGGGTTGAAAAATTATCGAAAAAAAAAACAAAAAAAATTTCTTAGGAAATGACAGAGAATCTTTTCCTGATGGTAATGACACCAAAAGAATGAAATTTGATGGAAAACTTACGGAATTACGCTCTCGCAAAGTTAGCGACCTCGGTGATATATACGAATTGGCAATTTCACCCACTTTGAGCCCTATTTTTGGCTAATTCCATTGTTCCAGTCGACCAAACTCATAGCTATTTCTTTAGAACTCCATTTTTTCTATCGACTGAGTACAAGAAACAGCCCATTTACCGATATTAATTACCCAATAACATGGTCAGAAATTTGCAATTTGGCCAATTTTATGCAAATTAAAAAAATGCCAATTTCAAAATAGGGTCCAGAATGAACAATGCAGACATTCCTGGCTCTAAAATAACATTTTCTTTGTTCATCAGTCACGTCTCCAGGCCCCTCTGATATTACTCTTGCTTTCTATTTTGAATTTCTATTTAAACAAAAAATAGAAGATTTACTGTTATGCAGACTACTGCAGTATTGTAATAATTGCATAAATAATGTCAACCCATTCATGACTGCATATTAGAATGGCTAGTTGGACATTTATTGGACACTGACATCATTTGTTTACTTCTGAACATCGGCAAAAATCAAACATTTCCCCTAATTAGAGCTCCATTCAAGGTTCTTTTCATAGTAAAACCAATCAAAACCAACTCTATTTCTATAATATGTTTTCCTTTCTATCAAATGAGACCAAGGAAACGAGAACACAGTCATAAATACTATACGAAAATACACCACAAAGTTTGCATTTTAATCTAAAAAAAACGGTCAGAGTTTTTTTTTCTCATTATGTACTGCGTGCTGCAGGATTTTTTTTATATGGTGCACACTGACCACACAGACCCATTCTCTCACATGTGAGCCTACCAGCTTTCTCCTGCTTGATTTGAAGCCACTAGAATTTTTGAGTATATATACATCAAACACGGTGGCTCGTAAGACATATATATACGACCGAAACAGTCAAAGGGTTAAGCAATAGAAAAAGGGCAAAATGAAACGAACTCCTCCAATGTTGTTGTTGTTGTTGGGGTTTACACGGCCACTGACAGCATATGCCACTCTGCCGGCATCTCTTCTCCAAGGTAAATACAGGAAGGCCCCACTTATATGGCTGGTTAGGTTCCAGGCTACCGCCGTAAAGCAGAAACCGCCGTAAAGTGGAACACCCTTTTTTTCCACTTACAAATGCATACAAACACTAGATAACAAGTTTACACTAACATATATTAAGTTAGCAATAGAACCAGGCATCAAAAAACAATAAAAAAGTACAATACACACGTAGTGCACTCATTACTTACCTTAAAATATTTATAGTCTTAATCTAGGGTGAGACAAGTAGTATTTATTGTAAGAAATCAAGTGTGGTATGTATGGTAGTCAGCCAGGCTACCATACCAGGCTACCCCACCCACACATACAATTCTATGATATTTAAGCATCCCAGAGCGATAAAATGTATATACAGTTCACTCATTACTTACCTTAAAATATAGGGTGAGATGAGTAGTATTTATTGTAAAAAATCAAGTGTGGTATGTATGGTAGTCAGCCGGGCTACCATACCAGGCCAACCCACCTACACATAATATTCTATTACAGCATCCCAGAGTGATAAAATGTATATACAGTTCACTCATTACTTACCTTAAAATATTTGTAGTCTTAATGTAGGGTCAGGAGTAAGTAAATGAGATAAAACGAATAAATGAGAGAGAGAATGAGTGCATGAGAGAGTACAGGCGCAGAGCTATGTAAACAAACCAGGCGAAGGTAAGTTTTGTAAACAAACAGTGTACACGTCTGGTTTGTGTACAAGTTACATTGTGTACAGGTTGTCTCTACATTGATACTGTAGAATAAATAAAGAAGAACACTCCCATTCTCATGTAACATCATTTTGAGAAGAAATGATGCTCTGAGTGAAGGCAATGGAAATAAGTCACTCTAACTTTTTTGGGTTATCCTAGGTTCTCTACACATATGTTGTTATGTATGATAATCTATGTAACTGTATTTGTGTATACCTGAATAAACTTACTTACATACATACGAAAGGAATAATTTTCTACAGTTTCCCCCAGTAACACATTTTCTCTTATGTTAGATTAGAGAAAATGTTATTCTTGGCATCACTTGTACAAGTTATCTGGCTACCACATCTCATATTTATGTTTATTTATTCTATTGTAGGGTGTATTTATCATCTTTTTATGTTATGTATCGTGTTTATTATATAATTTTGAAAAAAATATCATGGATAGATTAATGAAAATGTGTATATTAAAGTAATATACAACATTTAATGAGACTTGGTGATGATGATTATTATTATTATTATTATTAGCATTTCTAATATGGCGTCACTTGTGCAAGTCGTCTGCTACCACATCTCATATTTATGTTTATTTATTCTATTGTGGGGTGTATTTATCATCTTTTTATGTTATGTATCGTGTTTATTATATAATTTTGAAAAAATATCATAGATGGATTAATGAAAATGTGTATTTAACGTAATATACGACATTTAAATGAGACTCGATGATTATTATTGTCATTACTAATATGACGTCTGGAGACATAAGACACTCTTACTGATTTTAATGTGTACCTGCATGCCAGCACAGTATGTAAGTTTATTTAAGTACAGGTATACATAAGTATAATTATAAGAGTATATATAAAATATGAAATAACTTTTAAAAACATTTGAAATTTTGGAGTTTCCAGACAAAATGGAGAGACTTAGTGCTTACTGAGCTCACGAAGAATGTAAACAAACAAGGTGGGGCGCGGTGACCATATTAGAAAGTCAGGTGGGGGGAGCCGCATAGCGAGTTTTGGTCATAATTTGAAATGACCGTGTTAGCGGAATGCCATAAAGTGAAACGCCATAAAGCGGGGCCTTCCTGTATGTACGAACACTTTATAAAACCAGTTTATTTCTTTACATTCTCTATTATGTTTTATTATGTTTTTATACAATATTTCTTATTTATAAATACACTGTTTCAGTGTTTTCCTTACGAAACTAGTGATCTAGTGCAGTTAGCCTTACAAACATTCCATTTTCACTTATATAATATATATAATAGCTAAATTTAAATCAAAAGACCTGCAAAAACCCCTCACAGTCATAAACATCTACAGAGTACCACAGTTGAACATTTACCATTTTAGTGACAAATTAGGAAACATGATAACTGATGCACACATGAACAAAGACCACTTACTGCTCACAGGAGACTTCAACATAAATCTCCTACATGACCAGGCCCACAAGTAACTGAATTCACAAATATTATGGGTAACTGCTCGTTGCTACCAACAAAAACAAAACTCACTAGAATCTCCGAGGCCAGTGTCTCCTTATTAGACCACATCTTGACTAACACCATGTATCCTTTAACCCGTAACAGTTCAAACATATATATACGTTCACTATCCCAGTGCCCCGTATATTTTAAAAAATAATTTTTTTTTAATGAAAATAAAGAGCACATTTTTCTAAGTGTTATAGGATAAAAAAAAAATAGGGTCAGTAATTACAGGGATATGATGCCAAGAAGTTGGCACTGGATGCTCACCTGACAGCAACATCGAGTCATGCTGCTTCCAGAAGTGTTGCCTATATACCTTTTTTTCTATTTTCATATTATTTTATATAATTTTTATGTTCTGATAATTACAATTTATAGTAGTTCTTGTCATTTCATAATCAATCTTTGTTCTGACACTAGTACAGTAGGGCCCCGCTTTACGGCATTCCACTAATACGGTCATTTCAAATTATGACCAAAACTCGCTATATGACTCCCCCCACCTGACTTTCTAATACGGTCACCACGCCCCACCTGGTTTGTTTACATTCTCCGTGAGATCCGTAAGCACCAAGTCTCATCATTATGTCTGGAAACTCCAAAATTTCAAGTGTTTTTAAAAGTTATTTCATATTTTATATATACTCTGATAATTATACTTATGTATACCTGTACATAAATAAACTTACATACTGTGCTGGCATGCAGGTTCACATTAAAATCAGTTAGAGTGTCTTATGTCTCGAGACATCATATTAGTAATAATAATAATCACCGAGTCTCATTTAACTGTTGTATATTACGTTAATATACACATTTTCATTAATCCATCTATGATATTTTTTCTAAATTATATAATAAACACGATGCATAACATATAAAGATGATAAATACACCCCACAGTAGAATAAATAAACATTAATATGAGATGTGGTAGCCAGACGACTTGCACAAATGACGCCATATTAGAAATGATAATAATAATAATAATAATAATAATAATAATAATCATTGAGTCTGTCGCATATTATGTTAACATACACATATTCATTAATCCATCCATGATTTTTTTTTCAAAATTATATAATAAACACGATACATAACATAGGCCGTTTTCTCTTTCTCATATACATAAATGACCTACCAAATGCATCGTAACTACTCAAACCCACACTATTTGCAGATGACACTACATACGTCTTCTCTCACCTGAGCCCAGTCACGCTAGCCAATACTGTAAATACCAAATTACAGAAAATATCTACCTGAATGAGTACTAACAAACTTACTCTAAACATTGACAAAGCCTACTTCATTCAGTTTGGTAACAGAGCTACAGACGTCCCTCTTAACATAAAGTTAAACGGATCATCTATCACAAAACTCACAGAGGGAAAATTCTTAGGAATCCACCTTGATAATAGACTCAAATTTCAAACACATATACAACAAATTTCCAAAAAAATTTCCAAGACCGTAGACATACTATCGAAGATACGGTACTACGTTGCACAGTCAGCCCTCCTGGCCCTATATCACTCACCTATTTACCCCTATCTCACCAATGGAATTTGTAAATGGGGCTCAACAACAATAAACCATCTCAGACCATTAATTACCCAACAAAAGGCTGCAGTCAGAATGATAACAAATTCCCACTACAGGCAGCACACTCCACCAATATTCAAAACTCTAAACCTACTCACCATTCAAAACATCCATACTTATTACTGCACCTACTACATTCATAGAACACTTAATTCTGATATAAACCCTCCCCTCAAACATCTCCTTACCAACCTCAACAGAACACATGACCATAACACAAGGCACAGATCACTCTTTAATGTTCCTCGAGTCCATCTCACACTATGCAAAAACTCAATGCACATAAAAGGCCCTAAAATCTGGAATTCATTACCTGTGAATATAAAAGAAACACTGTTTATAAATTCAAGTCTCTTCTCAAAAATCACTTACTCACCCACAACTAAATAAATACTGAATAATTGTATCTCATAAATTGTATCTCGTAAATGTTTCTCATTATTGTATCTCATTATTATTATAATAAAAAAGAAGCGCTAAGCCACAAGGACTATACAGCTATTGTATCTCATAAATGTCTAACCTGTGACCCAATCAAACTTTATTTTTTAACCCTTTGAGGGTTTTCGTCGTCCTAGTACGTCTTACGCGTAGGGGTTTTTGACGTACTAGTACGCATAAATTCTAGCGGCCTCAAATCTAGTGGGAGAAAGCTGGTAGGCCTTCATATGAAAGAATGGGTCTATGTGGTCAGTGTGCACAGTCTAAAAAAAATCCTGCAGCACACAGTGCATAATGAGAAAAAAAAAAACTTTGACCATTTTTTTGGAATAAATCAGCGACTTTGCAGTGTATTTTCGTATGGTATTTATTGTTGTATTCTAGTTTTCTTGGTCTCATTTTATAGAATGGAAGACATATTACAGAAATTGACATGATTTTGGCTGGTTTTACAATGAAAGGTGCCTTGAAATTGAGCTCAAAGTAGCAGAAATGTTCGATTTTTACCAAACTTCAAAAGTAAACAAATCGTGCCAAGCGTGCAATACACGTCAACTGGCGAGTCTAATATTCTTTCACAAGTGCACCAATAATATTTATACCATTTTTTACACTAATGCAGTAGTCTGCATAACAGTAAATCTTATATTTTTTGTGAGAATAAAAATTCAAAATGGAAAGCAAAAGAACATAAAAGGGGCCTTGAGACGTGACTAATGACTAGAGGAAATGTCATTTTAGTGCCAGGAATGTCTTTCTTGTTTATTCTGGACCCTATTCGGAAATTGGCATCTTTTGAAATTTGTGTGAAATTGGCAAAATTGCTAAATTCTGACCACTGTACTGGATAGTTGAATTTCATAAATGGGTGGTTTCTTGCACTCATTCGATAGAAAAAATGGAGTTCTAGCGAAATATTCATGTTTTTTGTCGACTAGTACAGCAAAATTGGCCGAAAATGGGGCTCAAAGTGGGCAAAATCGCCGATGCGTAAACATCGCCGAGACCGCTAACTTTGCGAGAGCATAATTTCGTAAGTTTTCTATCAAATTTCAAACTTTTGGTGTCTTTATGATTGGGAAAAGATTCTCTATCTTTTCATCAGAGAAAATAATTTTTTTTTTTAAATTTGGCCGACCCTGAGAACGAGTTTCGGAGAGGGCCTGTCGACCCTCAAAGGGTTAATTACATTACCTAACAGAATACTCCAATCTACTGAATGCTCAGCAACACAGTAAATGACCATATGACCTGTCTTTGTAATACTCATTTGTGCTAAATTGTTATCTGTTTACAATAATGTATTTATCACTGAATATATCATTGCTTAGTTAATCTTAAGTTAATTTTAAGCCTGCTCATAATGCTCTGCATACAAGGGGCTTTGGCCTGTTGCACTGTAATAACTTTGTACTTCACTGTATCATGTTCAAATTAATAAATAAATAAATAAATAAATAAATATAAAGATGATAAATACACCCCACAAAAGAATAAATAAACATAAATATGAGATGTGGTAGCCAGGTAACTTGTACAAGTGATGGCAAGAATAACATTTTCTCTAGTTTAACATAAGAGAAAATGTGTTACTGGGGGTAACTGTAGAAAATTATTCCTTTCGTATGTATGTAAGTAAGTTTATTCAGGTATACACAAATACAGTTACATAGATTATCATACATAACAGCATATGTGTAGAGAACCTAGGATAACCCAAAAAAGTCAGACAGAGTGACTTATTTCCATTGCCTTCACTCAGAGCATAATTTCTTCTAAAAATGGTGTTACATGAGAATGGGAGTGTTCTTCTTTATTCATCAATGTAGAGACAACTTGTACACAATGTAACTTGTACACAAACCAGACATGTACACTTTGTTTGTTTACAAAACTTACGTTCACCTGGTTTGTTTACATAACTCTGCGCCTGTCCTCCCTCATGTACTCATTCTCTCTCTCTCTCTCATTTATTCGTTTTATCTCGTTTACTCACCCCTGACCCTACAAATATTTTAAGGTCAGTAATGAGTGAACTGTATATGCATTTTATCGCTCTGGGATGCTTAAATATCATAGAATATTATGTGTGGGTGGAATGGCCTGGTATGGTAGCCCGGCTGACTACCATCCATACCACACTTGATTTCTTATAATAAATACTACTCATCTCACCCTAGATTAAGACTACAAATATTTTAAGGTAAGTAATGAGTAAACTGTATGTGCATTTTATCGCTCTGGGATGCTTAAATATCATAGAATATTATGTGTGGGTGGAATGGCCTGGTATGGTAGCCCGGCTGACTACCATACATACCACACTTGATTTCTTACAATAAATACTACTTGTCTCACCCTAGATTAAGGCTATAAATATTTTAAGGTAAGTAATGAGTGCACTATGTGTGTATTTTACTTTTTTATTTTTTTTTATGCCTAGCTCTATTGCTGACTTAATACAGTGGACCCCCGCATAACGATTACCTCCAAATGCGACCAATTATGTAAGTGTATTTATGCAAGTGCGTTTGTACGTGTATGTTTGGGGGTCTGAAAGGAATAATCTACTTCACAATATTCCTTATGGGAATAAATTCGGTCAGTACTGGCACCTGAACATACTTATGGAGTGAAAAAATATCGTTAACCGGGGGTCCACCGTATATGTTAGTGTAAACTTGTTACCTAATATTTGTATGCATTTATAAGGGGAAAAAAGGGTGTTCCACTCTACGGCGATTTCCGCTTTACGGCGGTAGCCTGGAACCTAACCTGCCATATAAGTGGGGCCCTACTGTATTAGGTACTGAAATTCTACTCAAATTGTCACAAACACACTGACAGGTGACATTTGCATCTGCCTTGGTCATTTACTATTGTCTTGGAATATATACAAAGTATGTATAGGTCCCAGCAATGTTTTGGATATGTGGAAATATATACTAAGAAGAAGAAGAAGAAGAAGAAGAAGAAGAAGAAGAAGAAGAAGAAGAAGAAGAAGAAGAAGAAGAAGAAGAAGAAGAAGAAGAAGAAGAAGAAGAAGAAGAAGAAGAAGAAGAAGAAGAAGAAGAAGAAGAAGAAGAAGAAGAAGAAGAAGAAGAAGAAGAAGAAGAAGAAGAAGAAGAAGAATAATAATAATAATAATAATAATAATAATAATAATGTTCCCATGAAGAATGAAAAACAAGCCTCAGTCCACCCCTGACAGTGACATGATGAGATAACATTAGATAAGAGCTGACATTTGATGAGCATACATGAGGGTGCGATGGTAAGACTTGATAAGATTAAAGGTGATATTTGATGAGCATTGGCCCTCGCTTTGTTTTCGCTGGTACAAAAACATGAAGAAGAAGAAGAAGAAGAAGAAGAAGAAGAAGAAGAAGAAGAAGAAGAAGAAGAAGAAGAAGAAGAAGAAGAAGAAGAAGAAGAAGAAGAAGAAGAAGAAGAAGAAGAAGAAGAAGAAGAAGAAGAAGAAGAAGAAGAAGAAGAAGAAGAAGAAGAAGAAGAAGAAGAAGAAGAAGAAGAAGAAGAAGAAGAATAATAATAATAATAATAATAATAATAATGTTCCCATGAAGAATGAAAAACAAGCCTCAGTCCACCCCTGACAGTGACATGATGAGATAACATTAGATAAGAGCTGACATTTGATGAGCATACATGAGGGTGCGATGGTAAGACTTGATAAGATTAAAGGTGATATTTGATGAGCATTGGCCCTCGCTTTGTTTTCGCTGGTACAAAAACATGTCTGTCTGTCTATTTGTCTATCTGTCAAGCTCCCTGTCTATCTGTCTAGCTTTTTGTCTCAGAGAGAGCCACAAGACTGTGCCATCACATCTACTCATATCTTCAAGCAGGGTATAGCACTTTGTCTGGATTTTTTGGGTTATCCTAGGTAATTTACACTATGTATGCTTGTATTTATGTGTACCTGTGAGATAGAGATACACAGAGACAGATAGACAGAAATAGACAGAGACAAAGATAAACAGAGACAGAGATAGACATAGACACAGACAAACAAACGGAGCCAGGCTGCCAGCAGCCGGCCAGCCACACAGCTGGCCAGCCATGCAGTGGCCAGCCAGCCTGCTGAACAAGTATTACGTTCCAGAAATGTTTCTCTTTACTTAGGGCATAGGTTATAAGACATTCTGAAAGGGGGTTACACAAATGTTGCACATGGGTTATTATCGAGGTTTTATGATATTTCCAGGACCACTTATGGCCACATCCACCTCAAAGCCACTAAACTCGGGGGTCAACATCACTTTCCTCTTAAAATGGGAGAGTTAACACTACATGAAATCAGTGAATCTCAGGCGTTTGCCATGCTGTTTGCTCTAGCTGGCGCTCATTTGAACTGGTGCTCCCACAAGATACTAAGTGGTCCCAGATTTTTTTATTACAGTGCACAATGAGTGTTTTGACCCATTCTATGCTAACAAGGCATCTCAGGCCAATCGTGCCATATTTGAAGGCAAGAAAAATAAAACGTTTATATATGTTTGGGGCACTAGCGGTAAGAACATATATATACGTTTGGACCGTTTATGGGTTCAAATCAGGCATTATCACAGACAACACCACAGACCACTACTCTACCTTTCTCATAACCAACCTAGGTAAACTGTCCCAAGACACTACTAAAGTTACCTTCAGACTACATAATGAGACAGCAGTTAATAACTTTATAACAGCTATTTATTTATTTATTTATTTATTAATTTGAACATGATACAGTGAAGTACAAAAGAATACAGTAAAGTGCAGTATGCCAAAGCCACTTGAATGCATAGCATTACGGGCAGGCTTAAAATTAACTTAAGATTAACTAAGCAATGATATATTCAGTGGTACAAAAATTATTGTAAAACAGATAACAATTTAGTACAAATGAGTACAGTATTACAAAGACAGGTCATATGGTCATTTACTGTGTTGCTGTGTAATCAGTAGAATGGAATATTATGTTAGGTAATGAAGTTAAATAGTAACAAAGTTTGATTGGGTCACAGGTTGACATTTATGAGATACAATAATGAGATACAATTATTCAGTATTTATTTAGTTGTGGGTAAGTGATTTTTGAGAAGAGACTTGAATTTATAAACAGACAGTGTTTCTTTTATATTCACAGGTAATGAATTCCAGATTTTAGGGCCTTTTATGTGCATTGAGTTTTTGCATAGCGTGCGATGGACACGAGGAACATCAAAGAGTGATGTGTGTCTTGTGTTATGGTCATGTGTTCTGTTGAGGTTGGTAAGGAGATGTTTGAGGGGAGGGTTTATGTCAGAGTTAAGTGTTCTATGTATGTAGTAGGTGCAGTAATAAGTATGGATGTTTTGCATTGTGAGTAGGTTTAGAGTTTTGAATATTGGTGGAGTGTGTTGTCTGTAGTGGGAATTTGTTATCATTCTGACTGCAGCCTTTTGTTGGGTGATTAGTGGTCTGAGATGGTTTATTGTTGTTGAGCCCCATGCACAAATTCCATAGGTGAGATAGGGGTAAATAAGTGAGTGATATAGGGCCAGGAGGGCTGACTGTGGAACATAGTACCGTATCTTCGATAGTATGCCTATGGTCTTGGAAATTTTTTTGGAAATTTGTTGCATATGTGTTTGAAATTTGAAACTATTATCAAGGTGGATTCCTAGGAATTTTCCCTCTGTGAGTTTTGTGAGTAACAGTGACTGGAATAATGAGCTAGGAACATATACAGATACTGATGAATGTATTAATAATTCTCTACAAAAAAACCATTGCTTCTATAACAAGCATTGCCCCCAAAAAACTAAACAGATCACAGCTAAGAGACAACAGTCCCTGGCTAATGCTCAGCATCCTTAAATCCATTAACACAAATCACCTATATAAAAAAACAGTATAGAATGAGCCAAATAACTTAAGACTATTCTAAACGTTACTCGTCAATCCTTACCAGCCTGATAAGGTGAAAAAAATGCTATTATGAGAACAGATTACATAAATTAAAAGGTGATATGAAAAAAACCCTGGAAAACCCTATCTGAAATTCTAGGAACTAATAAGATGTCCAAAAACAAAACACTGAAATTAACAAATTCAGATGAACCCCTGCTCTCACCAACTGAAACAGCAAACGGACTCAATGTTTTCTTCTCCACCATAGGAAAGAATCTAGTGAGCAAAATCCCAAGCTCAAACACCCGTCCATCAGACTACCTCACGGGTATCTACCTGAATACACTATTCCTAACTCCAACCATCCAAACGGAAGTCTCGCTCATCATCAACACCCTTAAAAACAAGGCAAGAGATATAAATAACTCACCATCTTTTATGTACAAAAATGCTTCTCAAGTACTGTCACCAATTATTGAAACACTCTTTAACAAATCCTCCCACCTTCCCATCAATTCTCATAATAGCAAGGATCAAACAGACTTGAATAACTATTGACCAATATCTAACTTACCTGTGCTCTCTAAAATCTTTGAAAAATTAATTCATAGACAGATCTATTCCTACCTCGTCTCTCAAGACATACTCAACCCGTCTCAGTTTGGATTCAGTACTAATAAAAGCACAAATGAAACTATTGTACATATGCTAAAACTAATACACACTGCTCTCGAGAAGAAAGAAGTCCCGATGGGAATCTTTATTGATTTACGTAAAGCTTTTCATACAGTCAACCACGATTTGCTGCACATTAAATTAACACACTATGGTATAAGAGGGCACTCCCTCAATTACCTAAAGTCATACCTTAGTAACAGAAGCCAAAATGTGTACACAAATGGAGCTAACTCTTCCACACAACCAATTACAGTTGGGGTCCCACAAGGAAGTGTCCTTGGCCCTCTCCTTCTCATTTACATCAATGACCTACCGAATGAATATCAACTACTCAAACTCATATTATTTGCAGATGACATAACATACGTTTTCTCTTACCCAAACCCAGTCATACTGGCCAACACAGTTAATGCTGAATTGCAGAAAATATCTACCTGGATGATGACTAACAAGCTTACACTCAATACTGACAAAACCTGCTTCATTCAATTTGGAAACAGAACCATAAATGTTCCACTTAATATAACACTAAACAGATCTCCCATCACAAGATGAACAGAGGGAAAATTCCTAGGAATTCACCTTGACAGTAGCCTTAAATTCCAGACTCATATACAACAAATTTCCAAGAAAATCCCTAAGACAGTAGGCATACTATCAAAGATACCATACTATCAAAGATACAGTAATATGTTCCACAATCAGCTCTCCGTCCACTGTATCACTCACTCATTTACCCCTATCTCACCTATGCAATTTGTGCATGGGGCTCAACAAAAATAAATCATCTCAGACCACTAATTACCCAACAAAAGGCTGCAGTCAGAATGATAACAAATTCCCACTCCAGGCTGCATACTCCACCAATATTCAAAACTCTAAACTTACCCACCGTACAAAACATCCATACTTATTATTGTGCCTACTACATACATAGAACACTAAACTCAAGATATAAACCCTCCCCTCAAACTTCTCCTTACCAACCTCAACAGAACACATGACCATAACACAAGGCACAGATCACTCTTTGATGTTCCCCATGTCCATCGCACACTATGTAACAACTCAATGCACATAAAAGGCCCAAAAATCTGGAATTCATTACCTGTGAATATAAAATACTGTCTGTTTATCAATTCCAGACTCTTCTTAAAAACCACTTACTCAACCACAACTAAAGAAATACGGAATAACTGTATCTCATAAATGTATAACCTGTGACCCTATCAAATTATGTTTTTTTAATTACATTACCTAATAGAATACTCCATTCTCTTGAATGCACAGTAACTTATCTAATGACCATATGACCTGTTTCTGCACTACAAAACATTGATTTTACTCGATTTGATTCGTTTATATTATACAATGTTATGCTATAAATTTGTACAACTTTAATGCTTCTTATTTGAAATACTCATTTGTACTTCATGTTGCAATTTATTTACTGTAATTTTTACCACTGAATATATCACTGCTTAGTTAATCTTAAGCTAATTTTAAGCCTGCCCATAATGCTCTACATACAAGGGGCTTTTGGCATGTACACCCAATCACTATATTTTTTCGTACAACTATGTATCATGTCCCCCCCACCAAAAAAAAAATGTAAGCTTGCAAAGAAATAAAAATTGTATTGTACTGTATTGCATATAAGACCTCAGATGGGGAAGCAAGGGAAGACATGGTCAGAGCGGGAGCGGGAATGACCGCTACCACTAGTCACATAACAACATATTTTATTCATTCTAAAGTATATATCATGTTTCTACATTATTTATATTGTCTATTATGTCATATTAGATCAATTGTGATAGATATATAAGCCATAGAATTTATATTAGCATTATATTGAAGTATTTTGTCCTACCTCCCGAAAGCAGGAATCCTGCTGGATTGGATTAACCCCTTGACTGTCGCAACCCCAAATCCTGAGGTGTCTACTGGTGTCGCAAAATTTAAAAAAAAAAAAAAAAAAATTCTTAGGAAATGACAGAGAATCTCTTCCTGATTGTAATGACACCAAAAGAATGAAATTTGATAGAAAACTGACAGAATTACGCTCTTGCAAAGTTAGCGACCTCGGCGATATTTACGAATCGGTGATTTCGCCCACTTTGAACCCTATTTTCGGCTAATTCCATTGTTCCAGTCGACCAAACTCATAGCTATTTCTTTAGAACTCCATTTTTTCTATCGATTGAGTACAAGAAACTGCCCATTTACCAATTTCAACTACCCAATAATGTGGTCAGAAATTTGCAATTTGGCCAATTTCACAAAAATTAAAAAATATGACAATTTCAAAACAGGGTCCAGAATGAACAATACAGACATTCCTGGTTCTAAAATAACATTTTCTTTGTTCATCAGTCATGTCTCCAGGCCCCTCTGATACTACTCTTGCTTATATTTTGAATTTTTATTCAAACAAAAAATAGAAGATTTACTGTTATGCAGACTACTGCAATATTGTAATAATTGTATAAATAATGTCAACCCATTCATGACTGCATATTAGAATGGCTAGTTGGACATTTATTGGAAAATGACATCATTTGTTTACTTTTGAACATTGGCAAAAATCAAACATTTCCTCTATTTTGAGCTCCATTTCAAGTTTCTTTTCATAGTAAAACCAATCAAAATCACCCCTATTTCTATCTAATGAGACCAAGAAAACGAGAATACAACCATAAATACTATACAAAAATTGACCACAAAGTCAGCATTTTAATTAAAAAAAAAAACAGAGTTTTTTTCTCTCATTATGCACTGATTGCTGCAGGACTTTTTTTATATGGTGCACACTGACCACACACACCCATTCTCTCATATGTGGGCCTACCAGCTTTCTCCTGCTTGATTTGAAGCCGCTAGAATTTATGAGTATATATATGTCAAAAACGGTGGCTCTTAAGACGTATACAAATATACGACCAAAACAGTCAAAGGGTTAATGGCATTTCAATTGATTTAAATGAGGAAAATTTATTTCATATATGAGCAAACTGAGTTACGAGCTAGGTCACGGAACGTATTAAGCTCATAAGTTGAGGTTCCACTGTACTTCCCACCTCCAGGAATCAAATTTGGCTAACCAGTTTCTCCTGAATCCCTTCAAAAATGTTAGTTATTTTCAATTTTAAGGTCATAATCATGACTAATTTCTAATGTATCTTACAACTAGGCTTTAAATAATAAGATATTACAAGGACCCTAATGGAAATAAGCCACTTTGGCTTTTCTTTTTAGGTTATCCTAGGTAATTTACACTTATGTTACTATCTAAAGCTCTCGCTTCACACAGCGAGGGTTCGGGTTCAATCCCCAGTGAGGGTAGAAACATTGGGTGTGTTTCCTTACACTGGTTGTCTATGTTCTCCATCAGTAAAATGGGTCCCTGGGTGTTAGTCAACTGGTGTAGGTCACATACTGGGACAAGGACTTAATCTGCCCAAAATGCTCTGCATAACAAGCGGCTTTCTATATAGTATTACATCATTGATGTCAGCTAGGCCTGTATATATTGTACATGTACTTGTAGAAATAAAGATAGTTTCTATCATTATGTACCTGTACCTAAATAAACTTACCTACTTACTAAGCCATAAAAACTACTTGTCTCTATTCAGTCCAATCTAACATGCTGAAACAAGCCTGATGGGTGCTCAAGCCCCGAGCACTCAAAATCTCTTGTACCACTCCCTCCATCTCTTCCTGGGACAAACCCTAACCACTCCTTCCGTTCACTCCAGATTTATACACCCTCTTGGTCATTCTACATGACTGCATCCTCCTTAAATGCCCAGAGCATTTTAGCAATCTTTCATCAGCCCCTTTAATTATGAAGAATGAGACACTTGTGCAACATTTGGAAACTGTTATTGAGGAAATGTTTTGACAGCCAGTGGTTTCTTTAGTCCAATACAGAGAATAACAGAGGAAGCTGAGGAGGAGTATGAGGTAATCAGTCTCTCATACAGTCATACTCCTCCTCATCTTGTTATTCTCTACACTGGACTGAAGAAGCCACTGGCTGGCAAAATGTTTCCTCAATAAAGATTCCCAAATGTTGCACAAGTGTCTCATTCTTCAACTTGATGGTTTTCAAAACCATTTTCATCACACCCCTTAATTATACCTTTGATAACAGCACACCATCTCCTAATTTCCACTCTCTGAATTTTCTACATAGCATTCATTTCAAATACTGTCTCTAACTTCGTCCTCACTGTAACATTAAAAATTTGCCCCTCACACCCATATAAAAGTGTTGGTACCACTACATTCCAGTACAGTAGGGCCCCACTTATACGGCAGGTTAGGTTCCAGGTTATCGCCAGAAAGCAGACATCGCCGGAAGGCAGAACGCCATTTTTTCCATTCATAAATTAATATAAATGCCAAACAACAAGTTTAAATTATATTAAGTTAGTAATAGAACTAGGCATTAAAAACACAAAAAGTAAAATACATACACAGTACATTCATTACTTATCTTAAAGTATTTTTAATCTTAATGTAGGGCGAGAGGTGAGTAGTACAGGCCCGCCATCACAAATCCGGCAATCAGTTATTCGGTTCCTTCAGTTATTCGGCACTAATTTTGGCTAGCATAATTTCAAATTTCCAGGGTCGCCACACCAACCTGCTGGTACTGTTTGGTGGCGCTACTTGCTGCATAAGTCATTCCAATTTATTTTTCTCCATTTATTGTTTTAACCTGCTTACTTTTAGCCCTAGCCATGGTTCCAATGAATAAAAGAAATGCTTCTCATTATGTAAAGCACCTACACAGTACATTATCCATTAAAGATAAGGTGGCTTTGAAGCCACTGTTGATTGCCATGAGCTCAGTCTCATGAAGCAGGAGAATATGCTTTATTATTACGCTAATATCAACACTACAGCTTATTTGCCTATCACAATTGATCTAATACGACATAAGAAACAATATAAATAACATAAAACATGTTAAATACTCCAGAATGAATAATATTTGGCACAACACCGAGCAGTTCGACGAAGGTATGAAGAGGATATATGGTATACAAATACCATTCTCCTATCCCTGTCTTGGTGGCTTATATTAGAGAAAATGGAGTGTAGTACAGGGCTAACTGTGATATACGCTCGTACTGCACCATAAACAAGGATGTCAGCCACAGCACCGTGTCTTCCTTTGCAGATGACACCCGAATCTGCATGACAGTGTCTTCCATTGCAGACACTGCAAGGCTCCAGGCGGACATCAACCAAATCTTTCAGTAGGCTGCAGAAAACAATATGAAGTTCAACGATGAGAAATTTCAATTACTCAGATATGGTAAACACGAGGAAATTAAATCTTCATCAGAGTACAAAACAAATTCTGGCCACAAAATAGAGCGAAACACCAACGTCAAAGACCTGGGAGTGATCATGTCGGAGGATCTCACCTTCAAGGACCATAACATTGTATCAATCGCATCTGCTAGAAAAATGACAGGATGGATAATGAGAACCTTCAAAACTAGGGAGGCCAAGCCCATGATGACACTCTTCAGGTCACTTGTTCTATCTAGGCTGGAATATTGCTGCACACTAACAGCACCTTTCAAGGCAGGTGAAATTGCTGACCTAGAAAATGTACAGAGAACCTTCACGGCACGCATAACGGAGATAAAACACCTCAATTACTGGGAGTGCTTGAGGTTCCTAAAACTGTATTCCCTGGAATGCAGGCGGGAGAGATACATGATTATATACACCTGGAAAATCCTAGAGGGACTAGTACCGAACTTGCACACGAAAATCTCTCACTACGAAAGCAAAAGACTTGGCAGACGATGCAACATCCCCCCAATGAAAAGCAGGGGTGTCACTAGCACGTTAAGAGACCATACAATAAGTGTCAGGGGCCCGAGACTGTTCAACTGCCTCCCAGCATACATAAGGGGGATTACCAACAGACCTCTGGCAGTCTTCAAGCTGGCACTGGACAAGCACCTAAAGTCGGTTCCTGACCAGCCGGGCTGTGGCTCGTACGTTGATTTGCGTGCAGCCAGCAGCAACAGCCTGGTTGATCAGGCTCTGATCCACCAGGAGGCCTGGTCACAGACCGGGCCGTGGGGGCGTTGACCCCCGGAACTCTCTCCAGGTAAACTCCAGGTATCACACATAGCAGCATATGTATAGAGAACCTAGGATAACCCCAAAAAAAGTCAATGTGGCTTATTTTTAGTACCTGGCTTTGGTTAGCCATATCTGATTTTTGGTAAATATTCGATTCCCAGCCAGGGTAGAAACATTAGGCGTGTTTCTTTACACCTGTTGTCTATGTTCACCCATCAGTAAATGGGTACCTGGGTGTTAGCTGACTAGTGTGGGTGTTATCCTGAGACACTGGCCTAATTTTCTTGAAATACTCTGCATAACAAGCGGCTTTTTATACAGTAGTATGTCACTGATGTCAGCTAGGCCTGTATACCTTGTACATGTACGTGTAGTAAATAAAGATATTATTACATGTATTATTATTATTATTATTATTATTATTATTATTATTATTATTATTATTATTATTATTATTATTATTTTTATTATTATTATTATTATTATTATTATTATTATTATATTATTTTCTCAGTTGTTTGTTGGGTTATCTTATTCAAACTTGGGCAATGTATAATGGAAAGATAATTCTTCACGTACACCAAAAATGAAAGAAATCAGACCATAAATAGCGGAGTTCACTTCTCAGCCATTAGCGGCCGCTTAGCGGTATATTTTTGTGTGGTTGTTATGGCTATATTCTCATTTTTTCGGTCTCATTTGATAGAATGAAAGATACATTACAGAAATAGATATGATTTTGATTGCTTTCATGACGAAAAGTACCTTGAAATTGCGCTCACAGTAGTGAAAATGTTCTATTCTCTAGGGAAGCTCAAGAGTAAACAAATGACGTCACCGTCCAATACCTGTCCGCCTGCCAGTCTAAATTCCAGTATGGAGTCAAGAATCGCTTGACATTATTTATACAATTATTACAATAATGCAGCAGTCTGCATAACAGTAAATCTTCTATTTTTTTTTGTGAATAAAAATTCCAAATGAAAAGCAAGAGTAATATAAGAGGGGCCTGTAGCCATGACTAATGAACAGAGAAAATGTTATTTTAGTGCCAGGAATGTCTGCACTGTTTATTCTGGATCCTATTTTCAAATTGGCATCTGTTGAAATTTGTGTGAAATTGGCCAAATTGCCAATTTCTGACCACTTTATTGGGTAGTTGAAATAAATGAATGGGCGGTTTCTGGTACTCAGTTGACAGACTAGAAGTAAATAAGTTTATTCAGGTATACACAAATACAGTTACATAGATTATCATACATAGCAGTGTATGTATAGAGAACCTAGGATAACCCAGAAAAGTCAGACAAAGTGACTTATTTCCAGTACCTGGCTTGGGCTTGCCATATATGATTTTTGGTAAATATTTTTTTTTTCTCGGTTGTTTGTTGGGCTATCTCATTGAAACTTGGGCAATGTATGATGGAAAGATGCTTCTTAACGTACAACAAAAATAAAAAGATGGACGATAAATAAGGGAGTTAACTTCTTAGCCATTAGCCGCCTCTTTGCAGTATATTTTCGTATGGTTTTTATGGTTGTATTTTCATTTTTTGGCTTCATTTGATAGAATGGAAGATATATTACAGAAATAGACATGATTTTGATTGCTTTCATGACGAAAAGTATCTTGAAATTGAGCTCAAAGTAGCAGAAATGTTCGATTTTTGCCGATGTTCAATGAACTGTTTAAGTCAAGCTGGTTAATTTTATTAAGTGCATTCTAACCTAACCACTCTGTAATCCGGCAAATTCAGTAATCCGGTACACTACAGGTCCCAATGATGCCGGATTTGTGATGGAGGACCTGTACTTATTTGTAGGAAGTCAGGTGTAGGTAGCCCTGGCTCCCCATCTCATACTTAATATACGATATTTAAGACATCCCAGAGAGTTAAAATACACATACAGTACACTCAGGAAGTGCACAGGAAAAGAGGCGAGTAGCATTTATTTGTAGGAAGTCAGTGTAGGTAGCCGGTAGTGTAGCCGGTAGGTGTAGCCTGCCTGGGCTACACCTACCGGCTACCTACACTGTGGTCCAGAGCCATATTATTAGCACTGACATACCTTGTTAACTGAATTTAATTGTTTCTAACAACTACCTTTAGACACCATCATAAATGAAGGGAGAAGTAATGAATAATTCATGCCGAAAATTGTAAACAAAAGCGGAGTGGGAGAGTGGCTGGACCAAACGCAGATTCATACACATTTTCAATGGTGGCTGAGCAGAGAAAACGTAATGTTGTCCCTCAGCCTGGCTACCACACAGGTCCACAAGTATTATTATCAGAGCACATATAAAATACGCAAAAATGCCAGACAAGAAGGTTTACACTAACTTATATTAAATTAGCAATGGAAATAGGCATTAAAAACACAATAAAAGGTAAGATACACACAGAATACACTTATTACTTACCTTAAAATATTAATATTAATGTGTGAGAGGTAAGTGGCAGGGTGTTTATTGAATAAAATCAGAATGGCACACCATCATCCTCTAACTTGGCACTTAAAGCAAGAGGCTTGCGACTCTTCTTTTTTATCACAGCTAAGCTTAGATGCCATCGTCAATGAGAGCCAACTAGTTAACGAAAGAGTAAACGAGAGAGAGAACGAGATACAGAGTTCAGACAATGTAAGAACACAAACTGAACAGGTAGTGGGCGATCACTTTGTCAGGCGAAATAAATGTGTATTAACATGTGTCTGCTTTTAGTTCATTCATGTGCGTTTGTAAGAGTTTATAACACTTTTACCTCACAATATTTTTTTTATTACAAATACAATACAAATACTCTTACATTGTGTACAAGTTGTACAAGTTAGTACAGAATAAACAAACAGCGACACTCCCATTCTCATGCAACACACCATTTTTAAAGTGAATGAAGATGATGATATTATTATCATCATAATAAAAAAGCGCTAAACCCACAAGGGTCATGAATTCTTCAATTTTTATTCTGTGGGTGTATGTATCATATTTATATGCTATGTAACATGTTTCTTATATAATTTTAAGGAAAATTTCATAGATGGATTAATGAAAATGTCTATATTAATGTAAAGTAAGACATTTAATGTGTCCAACAGTGATGATTATTATGTACTATTGGCGTCATGAGCAGAGAGAGACTTAGCTATTTTAATGTGTACCTGCACACCAGCACAGTGTATAAGTATATTTAGGTACAGGTACACATAAGTATAATTATCAGAGTACATACAAAATAAGAATAAATAAGAATATAAAATAAGAATAAGAAGAAGAAAATTGTCAAAGTGGGAAGTCTGAATGTGCGTGGATGTTGTGCAAATGATAAGAAAGAGATGATTGTGGATGTTATGAATGAGAAGAAACTGGATGTCCTGGCTTTAAGTGAAACAAAGCTGAAGGGGGTGGGAGAGTTTCAATAGAGAGGAATAAATGGGATTAGGTCAGGGGTTTCAAATAGAGTTAGAGCTAAAGAAGGAGTAGCAATAATGTTGAAGGATAAGCTATGGCAGGAAAAGAGGGACTATAAATGTATAAATTCAAGGATTATGTGGAGTAAAATAAAGATTGGATGTGAAAAGCGGGTTATAGTAAGCGTGTATGCACCTGGAGAAGAGAGAAGTGTAGAGGAGAGAGAGAGAGATTCTGGGAAATGTTGAGTGAATGTGTGGGGAGTTTTGAATCAAGTGTGAGAGTAATGGTGGTTGGGGATTTCAATGCTAAAGTGGGTAAAAATGTTATGGAGGGAGTAGTAGGTAAATTTGGGGTCCCAGGGGTAAATGTAAATGGGGAGCCTTTAATTGAGCTATGTGTAGAAAGACATTTGGTAATAATACATATTTTATGAAAAAGAGGATAAATAAATATACAAGGTATGATGTAGCACGTAATGAAAGTAGTTTGTTAGATTATGTATTGGTGGATAAAAGGTTGATGGGTAGGCTCCAGGATGTACATGTTTATAGAGGGGCAACTGATATATCAGATCATTATTTAGTTGTAGCTACAGTTAGAGTAAGAGGTAGATGGGAAAAGAGGAAGGTGGCAACAACAAGTAAGAGGGAGGAGGAAGTTCGGGCGAGATATAAGCGACTATTGGCAGAAAGATGGGCTAGTGCAAAGATGAGTAGTGGGGGGGTTGAAGAGGGTTGGAATAGTTTTAAAAATGCAGTATTAGAATGTGGGGCAGGAGGAAAGAGGAGTGATTGGTGGAATGATGAAGTAAAGGGTGTGATAAAAGAGAAAAAGGTAGCTTACGAGAGGTTTTTACAAAGCAGAAGTGTTATAAGAAGAGCAGAGTATATGGAGAGTAAAAGAAAGGTGAAGAGAGTGGTGAGAGAGTGCAAAAGGAGAGCAGATGAAAGATTGGGAGAGGCACTGTCAAGAAATTTTAATGAAAATAAGAAAAAAAATTTGGAGTGAGTTAAACAAGTTAAGAAAGCCTAGGGAAAGTATGGATTTGTCAGTTAAAAACAGAGTAGGGGAGTTAGTAGGTGGGGAGAGGGAGGTATTAGGTAGATGGCGAGAATATTTTGAGGAACTTTTAAATGTTGAGGACGAAAGGGAGGCGGTAATTTCATGCACTGGCCAGGGAGGTATACCATCTTTTAGGAGTGAAGAAGAGCAGAATGTAAGTGTGGTGGAGGTACGTGAGGCATTACGTAGAATGAAAGGGGGTAAAGCAGCTGGAACTGATGGGATCATGACAGAAATGTTAAAAGCATGGGGGGATATAGTGTTGGAGTGGTTGGTACTTTTGTTTAATAAATGTATGAAAGAGGGGAAGGTACCTAGGGATTGGCAGAGAGCATGTATAGTCCCTTTATATAAAGGGAAGGGGGACAAAAGAGATTGTAAAAATTATAGAGGAATAAGTTTACTGAGTATACCAGGAAAAGTATACGGTAGGGTTATAATTGAAAGAATTAGAGGTAAGACAGAATGTAGGATTGCAGATAAGCAAGGAGGCTTCAGAGTGGGTAGGGGATGTGTAGATCAAGTGTTTACATTGAAGCATATATGTGAACAGTATTTAGATAAAGGTAGGGAAGTTTTTATTGCATTTTTGGATTTAGAAAAGGCATATGATAGAGTGGATAGAGGAGCAATGTGGCAGATGTTGCAAGTATATGGAATAGGTGGTAAGTTACTAAATGCTGTAAAGAGCTTTTATGAGGATAGTGAGGCTCAGGTTAGGGTGTGTAGAAGAGAGGGAGAATACTTCCCGGTAAAAGTAGGTCTTAGACAGGGATGTGTAATGTCACCATGGTTGTTTAATATATTTATAGATGGGGTTGTAAAAGAAGTAAATGCTAGGGTGTTCGGGAGAGGGGTGGGATTAAATTATGGGGAATCAAATTCAAAATGGGAATTGACACAGTTACTTTTTGCAGATGATACTGTGCTTATGGGAGATTCTAAAGAAAAATTGCAAAGGTTAGTGGATGAGTTTGAGAATGTGTGTAAAGGTAGAAAGTTGAAAGTGAACATAGAAAAGAGTAAGGTGATGAGGGTATCAAATGATTTAGATAAAGAAAAATTGGATATCAAATTGGGGAGGAGGAGTATGGAAGAAGTGAATGTTTTCAGATACTTGGGAGTTGACGTGTCGGCGGATGGATTTATGAAGGATGAGGTTAATCATAGAATTGATGAGGGAAAAAAGGTGAGTGGTGCGTTAAGGTATATGTGGAGTCAAAAAACGTTATCTATGGAGGCAAAGAAGGGAATGTATGAAAGTATAGTAGTACCAACACTCTTATATGGATGTGAAGCTTGGGTGGTAAATGCAGCAGCGAGGAGACGGTTGGAGGCAGTGGAGATGTCCTGTCTAAGGGCAATGTGTGGTGTAAATATTATGCAGAAAATTCGGAGTGTGGAAATTAGGAGAAGGTGTGGAGTTAATAAAAGCATTAGTCAGAGGGCAGAAGAGGGGTTGTTGAGGTGGTTTGGTCATTTAGAGAGAATGGATCAAAGAAGAATGACATGGAAAGCATATAAATCTATAGGGGAAGGAAAGAGGGGTAGGGGTAGTCCTCGAAAGGGTTGGAAAGAGGGGGTAAAGGAGGTTTTGTGGGCGAGGGGCTTGGACTTCCAGCAAGCCTGCATGAGCGTGTTAGATAGGAGTGAATGGAGACGAATGATACTTGGGACCTGACGATCTGTTGGAGTGTGAGCAGGGTAATATTTAGTGAAGGGATTCAGGGAAACCGGTTATTTTCATATAGTCGGACTTGAGTCCTGGAAATGGGAAGTACAATGCCTGCACTTTAAAGGAGGGGTTTGGGATATTGGCAGTTTGGAGGGATATGTTGTGTATCTTTATATGTATATGCTTCTAAACTGTTGTATTCTGAGCACCTCTGCAAAAGCAGTGATAATGTGTGCATGTGGTGAAAGTGTTGAATGATGATGAAAGTATTTTCTTTTTGGGGATTTTCTTTCTTTTTTTTTGGGTCACCCTGCCTCGGTGGGAGACGACCGACTTGTTGAAAATATATATATATATATATATATATATATATATATATATATATATATATATATATATATATATATATATATATATATATATATATGTATATATATATATATGTATATATATATATGTATATACATGTATATATATGTGGGAGATGGCCGACTTGTTAAAAAAAAAAACAACATATAAAATACACAGTAACTGTAAAATACTTGAAATTTTGGAAATTTTTCCAGACATAACAGATGTGGTCACGGAGAATGTAAACAAATCGGGTGGGGCGCCCCATATTTGAAAGACCGCTTGCCGTATAGCAAATTTTGGTCATAATTTGACATCACCGTATTAGTGGAACACCCTAAGGTGAAACCCCGTAAAGTGGGGCCCTACTGTACTTCCCTTTTTTATCTCCCAAAATAAACTTCCTTTCCATACATGCCTCAACACATCACCTACCTTTGCTCCCTCCTTATCTATTCTATGATTCTCCTCATTTTTCATAGACCCATCAGTTAGCATGTCTGCTCCCAAATATATATATAAATACGTACATTCACTTCCTTTCTACTCCCTCCCTCCAATCTGCTTTCCAATTTTTCATTACCAAGAATTTTTGTTACTATCATCACCTTGCTCTTTTCTATGTTTATTTTAATTTACTTTTTTTTTTATTTTTACATAAACTCCCAAATTCCTCCACCAACTTTTGCCACTTCTCTTTAAAATTTTCCAAAAGAACTGTATCATCAGCAACAAACAATTGTAATAGCTCTAGATTCATCATCTTTAACTCCCACACCATTCCTCCACAAACTATCATTCACTTCTTTTACAACTCCACCTATATATATGTTAAACAGCCATGGTGACATCATATATCCCTGTCTACATCCTATTTTCAATGAGAAATAGTCAGATACAGATGTAAATCAAGAGGGCATGAGATGGTTGAAGAAACATTACATGTAGTAAGCCTATTGGCCCATACTTGGTAGAGTGAACAGGGTTACTGATGCTGGTTCCTTGGGCAACTTTGAGTGCTTAAAAAATTCTTACAAGTAAACAGTCTTAGTTTTTCTTTTGTAGTAAAAATGTTACTTTCTTAGATATAAATTTATTTAAAAATCAATTTGCATTCACCTCCTCTACATCTTCATCATCTTCGTCCCCCTCTTCCTCCTCCTCCTCCTCCTCCATGTGTAAGAGTGGAGCTGCCTCTCGTGTGTTCTCTTCATGAAGTGTTGTCATTCGAGGTGTCATCTTCATTGGCCCAGGACTTGGAGAAGCTGAAAAAGGATCATACATTTTTATTACGTCATTCTCAAAAATATTCACCATTACATGTATATGATGCATTTTAATTTTATACAAAGCATGCTCTTTATTTTAGCCTCATCCAAGCCATTTTTTCTCAAGATACTGAACATACTAAAATCTGAAGTAAATTATGAAACAATTATCATATCTATAATTATGATACAGTATATGGTATCAATAGTAATAGTAATATTAAATATCCCAAACAACACTGGCAGTTAAAAATTAATATTTTCATAAGAAATAGAATATGCAATAAAATATAAGATACATTAATTCCTTGAAAATACCAATATAAAAGTACACAATCTCACTATAATGTTTACCAAAACATATATCAGTGCATAATACAACATTGGACATGCTGTTATAAGTACAATAGTCAGCTACCTTTCCAATTACAATACATGCATTATGATCAAATATGGTACTATGAATGCAAAGAAAATCTGTCTCATTCACGCATTAAAATAAATGAAATTAAGTCATGCAAAAATAATGGACATTTTCAAATATATTATTATTAACTTCGGCATGGTAAGCTATTATGAATTAAAAACACTTCAGTTTCCAATATGTACATAAATTCATAGTGTGTGTGTGTGTACTCACCTAATTGTGATTGCAGGGGTTGAGCCATAGCTCCTGACCCCACCTCTTCACTGGTCACTACTAGGTCCTCTCCCTGCTCCATGAGCTTTATTAAACCTTGTCTTAAAACTCTGTATGGTTCCTGCCTCCACCATGTCACTTTTCAGACTATTCCACTTCCTGATAACTCTATGACTGTAGAAATACTTCCCAATATCCCTTTGACTCATCTGAGTCTTCAACTTCCAATTCTGACCTCTTGTTTCTGTGTCCCATCGCTGGAACATCATAAATTTGTCCACCTTGTCTATTCTGAGCAGTATTTTATATGTCACTATCATGCCTTCCCTGACTCTCCTGTCCTCCAGTGTCGTCAAGCCAATTTCCCTTAGCCTTTCTTTGTAGGACAATCCCCTTAGCTCTGGGACTAGTCTTGTTGCAAGCCTTTGCACTTTCTCTATTTCTTGATGTGCCTGACCAGGTGTAGATTCCAAACAGGTGCTGCATACTCCAGTATGGGCCTAACGTATACAGTGTACAGAGTCTTGAATGATTCCTTACTGAGGTATCGGAACACCATCCTTAGGTTTGCCAGATGCCTGTATGCCGAAGCAGTTATCTGACTGATGTGCGCCTCTGGAGATGTGCTCGGTATTATACTCACCCCAAGATCTTTTTCCTTGAGTGAGGTTTGCAGTCTTTGGCACCTAGACTATACTCTGTCTGCAGTCTTCTTTGCTCTTCCCCAATCTTCATGACTTTGCATTTGGCAGGGTTAAATTCAAGGAGCCAGTTGCTGGACCAGGCTTGTAGCCAGTCCAAGTCTCTTTGTAGTCCTGCTTGATCCTTGACCAATTTTATTCTCCTCATTAACTTCCCATCATCTGCAAACAAGGACACTACTGAGTCTATCCCTTCCGTTATGTCATTCACATATATCAAAAACAGCACAGGTCCTAGGACTGACCCCTGTGGAACCCTGCTCATTATAGGCGCCCACTCTGACACCTTGTCACGTACCATGACTCGTTGTTCCCTCCCTGTCAGATATTCTCTGATCCACTGCAGTGTGTGCATGTGTAGGTGTGTGTGTGTGTGTGTGTACTCACCTAATTGTACTCACCTAATTGTGGTTGCAGGGGTCGAGACTCAGCTCCTGGCCCCGCCTCTTCACTGATCGCTACTGGATCCTCTCTCTCTCTGCTTCCTGAGCTTTGTCATACCTCTTCTTAAAACTATGTATGGTTCCTGCCTCCACTACTTCACTTGCTAGGCTATTCCACTTGCTGACAACTCTATGACTGAAGAAATACTTCCTAACGTCCCTGTGACTCGTCTGAGTCTTCAGCTTCCAGTTGTGACCCCTTGTCCCTGTGTCCCCTCTCTGGAACATCCTATCTCTGTCCACCTTGTCTATTCCCCGCAGTATCTTGTATGTCGTTATCATGTCTCCCCTGACCCTTCTGTCCTCCAGTGTCGTCAGTCCGATTTCCCTTAACCTTTCCTCGTACGACATTCCCTTGAGCTCTGGGACTAGCCTTGTTGCAAACCTTTGTACTTTCTCTAACTTCTTGACGTGCTTGACCAGGTGTGGGTTCCAAACTGGTGCTGCATACTCCAGTGTGTGTGTGTGTGTGTGTGTGTGTGTGTGTGTGTGTGTGTGTGTGTGTGTGTGTGTGTGTGTGCGTGCGTGCGTGCGTGTGTGCGTGTGTGCGTGTGTGTGCGTGTGTGTGCGTGCGTGTGTGTGTGTGTGTGTGTGTGTGTGTGTGTGTGTGTGTGTGTGTGTGTGTGTGTGTGTGTGTGTGTGTGTGTGTGTGTGTGTGTGTGTGTGTGCATGTGTGTATGTGTGTACTCACCTAGTTGAGGTTGCAGGGGTCGAGTCCGAGCTCCTGGCCCCGCCTCTTCACTGATCGCTACTAGGTCACTCTCCCTGTGTGTGTGTGTGTGTGTGTGTGTGTGTGTGTGTGTGTGTACTCACCTAATTGAGGATGCAGGGGTCGAGTCCAAGCTCCTGGCCCCGCCTCTTCACTGGTCGCTACTAGGTCACTCTCCCTGAACCATGAGCTTTATCGTACCTCTGCTTAAAGCAATGTATGGATCTTGCCTCCACTACATCTCTTCCCAAACTATTCCACTTCCTGACTACTCTGTGGGTGAAGAAATACTTCCTAACATCCCTGTGATTCATCTGTGTCTTCAGCTTCCAACTGTGTCCCCTTGTTGCTGTGTCCAGTCTCTGAAACATCCTGTCTTTGTCCACCTTGTCAATTCCTCTCAGTATTTTGTAAGTTGTTATCATGTCCCCCCCTATCTCTCCTGTCCTCCAGTGTCGTCAGGTTGATTTCCCTTAACCTCTCCTCGTAAGGCATACCTCTTAGCTCTGGGACTAGTCTTGTGGCAAGCCTTTGCACTTTCTCTAGTTTCTTTACGTGCTTGGCTAGGTGTGGGTTCCAAACTGGTGCCGCATACTCCAATATGGGCCTAACGTACACGGTGTACAGGGTCCTGAATGACTCCTTATTAAGATGTCGGAATGCTGTTCTGAGGTTTGCCAGGCGCCCATATGCTGCAGCAGTTATTTGGTTGATGTGTGCTTCAGGAGATGTGCCTGGTGTTATACTCACCCCAAGATCTTTTTCCTTGAGTGAGGTTTGTAGTCTCTGGCCCCCTAGACTGTACTCCGTCTGCAGTCTTCTTTGCCCTTCCCCAATTTTCATGACTTTGACCTTGGTGGGATTGAACTCCAGGAGCCAATTGCTGGGCCAGGTCTGCAGCCTGTCCAGATCCCTTTGTAGTTCTGCCTGGTCTTCGATCAAATGAATTCTTCTCATCAACTTCACGTCATCTGCAAACAGGGACACCTCAGAGTTTATTCCTTCTGTCATGTCGTTCACAAATACCAGAAACAGCACTGGTCCTAGGACTGACCCCTGTGGGACCCCGCTGGCCACAGGTGCCCACTCTGACACCTCGCCACGTGCCATTACTCGCTGCTGTCTTCCTGACAAATATTCCCTGATCCATTGTAGTGCCTTCCCTGTTATCCCTGCTTGGTCCTCCAGTTTTTGCACTAATCTCTTGTGTGGTACTGTGTCAAACGCCTTCTTGCAGTCCAAGAAAATGCAATCCACCCACCCCTCTCTCTCTTGTCTTACTGCTGTCACCTTGCCATAGAACTCCAGTAGGTTTGTGACACAGGATTTCCTGTCCCTGAAACCATGTTGGCTGCTGTTGATGAGATCATTCCTTTCTAGGTGTTCCACCACTCTTCTCCTGACAATCTTCTCCATGACTTTGCATACTATACATGTCAGTGACACTGGTCTGTAGTTTAGTGCTTCATGTCTGTCTCCTTTTTTAAAGATTGGTACCACATTTGCTGTCTTCCATGCCTCAGGCAATCTCCCTGTTTCAATAGATGAATTGAATATTGTTGTTAGGGGTACACATAGTGCCTCTCCTCCCTCTCTCAGGACCCATGGAGAGATGTTATCTGGCCCCATTGCCTTTGAGGTATCTAGCTCACTCAGAAGCCTCTTCACTTCTTCCTCGGTTGTGTGTACCGTGTCCAGCACCTGGTGATGTGCCACACCTCTCCGTCCCTCTGGTGCCCCTTCCCTCTCCTCTGTGAACACTTCTTTGAATCTCTTGTTGAGTTCCTCACAAACTTCACGGTCATTTCTTGTTGTCTCTCTTCCTTCCTTCCTTAGCCTGATTACCTGGTCCTTGACTGTTGTTTTCCTCCTGATGTGGCTGTATGACAGCTTCGGGTCAGATTTGGCTTTCGCTGCTATGTCGTTTTCATATTGTCGTTGGGCCTCCCTTCTTATTTGTGCATATTCATTTCTGGCTCTACGACTGCTCTCCTTATTCTCCTGGGTCCTTTGCCTTCTATATTTCTTCCATTCCCTAGCACACTTGGTTTTTGCCTCCTTGCACCTCTGGGTGAACCATGGGCTCATCCTGGCTTTTTCGTTATTCCTGTTTCCCTTGGGTACAAACCTCTCCTCAGCCTCCTTGCACATTGTTGCTACATATTCCATCATCTCATTAACTGGCTTCCCTGCCAGTTCAGATCCGTGTGTGACTTGAAAAAGCCCACTGTGTGGGTGAAACGTTGTCAATAAAGGATCACATTATACTGCATTTGTGTTTATATTTCCATTGTGTCGGTATTTTATACCATTTATTTCCAAATCTCCACTCTCTGGAGAGGCGTAGAATGAGGGGAGATATCATTGAAGTGTATAAGTGGATGACGGGCATAAACAAGGGAGACATTAATAAAGTACTGAGGGTGTCGAACCAGGTAAGAACCAGGAATAATGGATTTAAGTTGGATAAATTTAGATTTAGAAAGGACATAGGTAAGTACTGGTTTTCTAACAGAGTTGTGGATGCGTGGAGCAGTCTTCCCAGTGGGGTGATGGAGGCTGGGACCTTGGGTGGCTTTGGGGGGAGACTGGACAAATATGTGAGTGGGAGGGGCTGGGTTTGATTGGTGTTAAGGGGTGCGGGAGTTGTTTCTTGAGTAGCTTTAGGTAGATGTCGTTTTGATAAGGACCTGCCTCGTATGGGCCAGTATGGGCCTTCTGCAGTGTTCCTACATTCTTATGTTCTCTGTCCCACTGAACCTCGTTCAAGAAGTTCGTCATTCCCGTGTAGTCCCCTTTCCTGTAGTTTGGTTTCATTTGTCCTGGCCTTCCTGCTTCCCCCTCCACTTGTAGCTCTACTGTGTATTCGAAGCTCAAAACCACATGATTGCTGACCCCAAGGGGTCTTTCATATGTGATGTCCTCAATATCTGCACTGCTCAAGGTAAATACTAAGTCCAGTCTTGCTGGTTCATCCTCTCCTCTCTCTTGTAGTGTCCCTTACGTGTTGGTGCATGAAGTTTTCCAGTACCACCTCCATCATCTTAGCCCTCCATGTATCTTGGCCCCCATGTGGCTCCAAGTTCTCCCAGTCGATCTCCTTGTGGTTAAGTCGCCCATGATCAGGAGCTTTGCGCTGCATGCATGAGCTCTTCTGGCCACTGCAGCCAGTGTGTCAACCATCGCTCTATTGCTCTCGTCATACTCATGCCCTGGTCTCCTGCTGTTCTGTGGTGGGTTATACATCACTGCAATTACCACCTTGGGACCTCCAGAGTGAAGCGTTCCCGCTATGTAATCACTTTCTTCTCCGCTGTCTCCTCTCTCCAGCTCATCAAAATTCCATCGGTGTTTGATCAGCAGTGCCACTCCTCCACTCCCCCCTGTTCCTTCTGTCTTTCCTCAGGATCTGGTATCCCATTGGAAAGATGGCATCTATTATCATACCTGTAAGCTTGGTTTCTGTGAGCGCTATGATGTCCGGTGATGTCTCTTTGACTCTTTCGTGCCACTCCTCCCACTTGTTTGTTATTCCATCAGCGTTTGTGTACCATACCTTCAGTTTCCTTTCCAATACTGTGGTTTGGGGGGCCTGTGGGGGTGGGAGACCTGGTAGCATACTGTGGGATTCTATGGTTGGGGGTTGGGTGGAAGCTGTGGGTATGGATTGTATTGTGTGTTGGGATGGTGTGATAGGTTGTGGGGTTCTGAGGATAGTTGTGTGTGTGCTTGCCCTTGCTTCTCTGTTCTGCTCTGACTGACCTCTGCTGGTTCCATCCTTGTTTCCTTTCCTATCTCCTTACACTTTTTTGTCCTCTTCCTCAGCTGCTGTCTCTCTGTTTGTGTTCTGTCTCTGTCTAGGAACACCTTCTTGTACTCTTCCGAGTTTTTCAACCTTGGTTTCTCTTGGAGGATCCTGTTCCTCACTGTTTCCCTCCTAAGAATCAGCTTGATCGGTCGGTTTCTCCCCTTCACGTACCCCCCTATTCTCTGAAAATTTACAATCTCGTCGATGTCTTCCCCCCCTATTTCCGTGATGATTTTCCCAATCTCCTTTCTTTCTTCCTGCCGCCTTTCAGTGTGTGTCTTTTCCTCTCTCTCCCAAAGCCCATGGATAAACACTGATTTTGCCCTTTCCTCCTCCCATTGCCTCTCCCTCTGTGACTCTGGTTCCTGTCTGTATATGGTCATTTTCTCCCTTGATTTTTTCCAGTGGCTCTTGGTAGCATGGTTGTGCCTCAGCATTCGACTTATCTCCCTCTCTATCTGCACCCAGCTGCTCTTTCCTTTTACTCCCTGACCCTTCTTTGCAAGCTCATATGACCTTAGCATAATTCATATCTCCTTCCTTCCTGTTCATCCTCTCAGCTTCATATGCTGTGTCTTCTCTGGTCACTGCCCCTGAGACTTGCTTCAGCCTGTTTACCTCAAACTCTAGGACCCTTACCCTGTCTACTGCAGTTTCGACTTGTGCCTCCCATTTCTTCGTCTCCTTCTCCAACCTCTTTTCCCATTTCGCAGAGAGCTCTTTCTCCATTTTTTCAGAAAGCTCTCCTAATTTTCTCTCCCATTCTTGCTCCATCCTTCTCCACTGCTCCTCCATCCATTCCTCCCTACCAATACCAGTGTCATCTGATCCCTGATTCCTACGAGTCCCAACCACTTTTTTTTTTTTTAGTAAAGGAAAGAGAGAAAGAGAGAGAGGGGAAAGGTAGAAGGAGAGAGAGGGGGAGAGAGTGAGAGAAAGAGAGGAGAGAAGGGAAAGACAGGAAGAGAGAGGGAAGAGAGAGAGAGAGGGAAGAGAGAGAGAGAGGGAAGAGAGAGAGAGAGGGAAGAGAGAGAGAGAGGGAAGAGAGAGAGGGAAGAGAGAGAGAGAGAGAGAGAGGGAAGAGAGAGAGAGAGAGAGAGAGAGAGAGAGAGAGAGAGAGAGAGAGAGAGAGAGAGAGAGAGAGAGGAAGAGAGAGGAAGAGAGAGAAGAAGAGAGAGGAAGAGAGAGAGGAAGAGAGAGAGGAAAAGAGAGAGGAAAAGAGAGAGGAAGAGAGAGGAAGAGAGAGAAAAAGAGAGAGGAAGAGAAAGGGAGAGAAAGGGAGAGAGAGAAAGAGAGAGAGAGGAAGAGAGAGAGAGAGGAATAGAGAGAGAGGGAGAGAAAGATTGAGAGAGAGAGAGAGGAAGAGACAGAAAGAGTAAGAGAGAGAGAGAGAGAGAGAGAGAGAGGAAGAGAGGAAAAGAGACAAAGAGACGGAGAGAGAAGGAAGGGTTAGAGGGTGAATTCACATAAAGGTGTGAAATCCTGTATATGTGTGTGTATGTGTATGTACTCACCTAATTGTACTCACCTAATTGTGGTTGCAGGGGTTGAGACTCAGCTCCTGGCCCTGCCTCTTCACTGATTGCTACTAGGTCCTCTCTCTCTCTCTGCTTCCTGAGCTTTATCATACCTCTTCTTAAAACTATGTATGGTTCCTGCCTCCACTACTTCACTTGCTAGGCTATTCCACTTCCTGACAACTCTATGACTGAAGAAATACTTCCTAATGTCCCTGTGACTCGTCTGAGTCTTCAGCTTCCAGTTGTGACCCCCTGTTCCTGTGCCCCCTCTCTGGAACATCCTATCTCTGTCCACCTTATCTATTCCCTGCAGTATCTTGTATGTCGTTATCATGTCTCCCCTGACCCTTCTGTCCTCCACTGTCGTCAGTCCGATTTCCCGTAACCTTTCTTTGTACAACATTCCCCTGAGCTCTGGGACTAGCCTTGTTGCAAACCTTTGAACTTTCTCTAACTTCTTGATGTGCCTGACCAGGTGTGGGTTCCAGACTGGTGCTGCATACTCCAGTATGGGCCTAACATACACAGTGTACAGTGTCTTGAACGATTCCTTATTTAGGTATCGGAACGCTATTCTCAGGTTTGCCAGGCGCCCATATGCTGCAGCAGTTATTTGGTTGATGTGTGCCTCCGGTGATGTGCTTGGTGTTATGGTCACCCCGAGGTCTTTCTCCCTGAGTGAGGTCTGTAGTCTTTGTCCCCCTAGCCTATACTCCGTCTGCGGTCTTCTTTGTCCCTCTCCAATCTTCATGACTTTGCATTTGGCAGGATTGAATTCGAGAAGCCAGTTTCTGGACCACATGTCCAACCTGTCCAGGTCTCTTTGCAGTCCTGCCTCATCCTCATCCGATTTAATTCTTCTCATCAACTTCACATCATCTGCGAATAGGGACACTTCAGAGTCTATTCCTTCCATCATGTCATTCGCATATATCAAAAATAGCACTGGCCCTAGAACTGACCCCTGTGGGACCCCGCTCATCACAGGCGCCCACTGTGATACCTCTTCACGTACCATGACTCGTTGCTGCCTCCCTGTCAAGTATTCCCTGATCCACTGCAGTGCCCTCCCTGTTACATGCACCTGATCCTCTAGCTTCTGCACTAATCTTTTGTGGGGAACTGTGTCAAAGGCCTTCCTGCAGTCTAGGAAAACGCAATCAACCCACCCCTCCCTCTCGCGTCTTACTTCTGTTACCTTGTCATAAAACTCCAGGAGGTTTGTGATACAAGATTTGCCTTCCATGAACCCATGCTGGTTTTCATTTATAATCTTGTTCCGTTCCAGGTGTTCGACCACTCTCCTCCTGATAATCTTCTCCATGACTTTGCACACAATACATGTCAGAGACACAGGTCTGTAGTTTAGCACCTCATTTCTGTTTCCTTTCTTAAATATGGGGACTACATTTGCTGTCTTCCATTTCTCAGGTAGTTGCCCAGTTTCAAGGGATGTGTTGAAGATTGTGGTTAGAGGCACGCACAGCATGTCTGCTCCTTCTCTAAGGACCCATGGGGAGACGTCCAGTCCCATCGCCTTTGAGGTATCATGATGTTCCGTTCTGTACTGACTTCCCACAGCCCTTCCTGTCTCTACTGTAAAAACTTCCTTAAATCTCCTGTTTAGCTCCTCACATACCTCCTGGTCATTTCTTGTGAGTTCTCCCCTTTCTGTCCTTAATCTGATCACCTGGTCTTTGACTGTTGTCTTCCTCCTGATGTGACTATACAACAGTTTCGGGTCAGTCTTGATTTTCGATGCTATATCATTTTCACACTGTCGCTGGGCCTCCCTCCTTACCTGTGCGTACTCGTTCCTGGCTCTGCGACTGATCTCCCTATTTTCGTGTGTTCTCTGCCTTCTGTACTTTTTCCATTCTTTATTGCACTTTGTTTTTGCCTCCTTACACCGTCGGGTAAACCAGGGGCTCGTTCTGGTCTTCCCGTTGTTTCTGTTGCCCTTGGGAATAAACCTTTCCACTGCCTCCTTGCATTTTGTTGTTACATATTCCATCATTTCATTTACTGGCTTTCCTGCCAGTTCTCTGTCCCATGGGACCTCCTGCAGGAAGTTCCTCAACCCTATATAGTCCCCTCTTTTATAGTCAGGCTTTTCCCATCCAACTCCTGTTACTCTCTCCACTTGCAGCTCTACTATATATTCAAAGCACAGAACCATGTGGTCGCTAGCTCCTAGGGGACTCTCATACATGATGTCCTCAATGTCTGAACTGCCCAGGGTGAACACAAGGTCCAATCTTGCTGGTTCATCCTCCCCTCTCACTCTGGTAGTGCCCTTAACATGTTGGTGCATGAGGTTTTCCAGCACCACGTCCATCATCTTGGCTCTCCATGTTTCGGGAACCCCATGTGGCTCCAGGTTTTCCCAGTCAATCTCCCTGTGGTTGAAATCCCCCATAACCAGCAACTTTGCTCTGCTGGAGTGAGCTCTTCTTGCCACCTCAGCAAGTGTGTCCACCATTGCTCTGTTGCTCTCTTCATATTCCTCTCTTGGCCTCCTGCAGTTCTGTGGTGGATTATACATCACTGCAATGACCACCTTGTGTTCCCCAGACTGAAGTGTACCTACTATGTAGTCTCTTTCTCCCATCTCATCTATGCCTTCCATTTTCTTGAATTTTCATCTGTTTTTTACTAGCAGAGCAGCCCCACCTCCCCCTCTGCCCCTTCTATCTTTCCTCATGATCTGGTATCCTGGTGGAAAGATTGCATCTGTTATTGTCCACGTGAGTTTTGTCTCTGTAACTGCTATGATGTCTGGGGACTTCTCATTGATTCTTTCTTGCCATTCCTCATGTTTATTCGTTAATCCATCTGCATTTGTGTACCAAACCTTCAACTTCTGTTCTAATACTGTAACTGTGGTGCGGGGGGTGGGAACAGAGGGATCGGTGTGTGATGGTTGGTTTGGATTGTTCAGTAGCCTTGGGGGTGTCGTGGCTGGGGTCCTTCTGCAGGTGTTTCTGGGGGGTGTGCTTGTCCTTCTACTTGTTCCTGGGTTATTCTGCTCTCCTTTTTCATTTCCTCCCATTTCTCCTTTCTTTTCTGAACTCTCTCTTTCATCGTCCTCCTTTCCTCCTGTGTTCTGTCTCGATCGAGGTACACACTCATGAACTCCTGCCTGCCTCTCAGCCGTGCTTTCTCCTGCAGGATCATGGTTCGGGTTGATTCTGCCTTGAAAATTACTTTGAGAGGCTGATTCCTTTTCTCTGTGAACCACCCGATTCTCCGAAAATTTACCACCTGGGTCATTTCCCGCTCGCCTATCACCTTCATACCTTCAATCGCTTTTTTCTCCTCCTGCTTTCTTTCCTCATAAGTTTCCCCTTTAGCTTCGTCTAGCCCATAGACAAACACTGATCTCTCCCTTTCCACCTCCCACTGTGACTCCCATTGCATCCTCTGATGTGTTTTAGTTCCTTCCCATGGAGTGTTCCTTCCTTCAGTCCCTTCCCTAGCTATGGCCCCTATCCTCCTTGGTTTCTCCTTCCTGTATGTGTGTGTGTGTGTGTGTGTGTGTGTGTGTGTGTGTGTGTGTGTGTGTGTGTGTGTGTGTGTGTGTGTTGTGTGTGTGTGTTGTGTGTGTGTGTTGTGTGTGTGTGTTCTGTGTGTGTGTTGTGTGTGTGTGTATGTGTGTGTATGCGTGTGTTTATGTAAGCAGTCCTTATTTCCCTCGTGTGTACTACATATGTTTTGCATATGTACCCAATCTCTTGGTTCCCACTGTACTATCTTGTGCCCAAAATTACATTCAATTCTGTATGCTAGGCTTCGCTAGGCTACCTCTCATACTAGGCTATTTATCATTAACTGCTTAACTCTCCTAAACCTCAATAAATTCTATTAAATGCCAGTAAATGCTGCTTATTCTAATTCTGATAGCTCGAGGAGAGTGACCCCCCAATTTCCAGCTAGAGACTGGTGCTGACCCCATGCAACTCAAACTAGGTGAATATTACTTGCGGCTGGCAGTGGAGTAATGTTGTCGTCCTCCTGGGTCCCAGTATGAAAATGCTTGATGCTTCTTGGTAATTTTTCCACTAACTTCCTGTAGGCACTGTGGTCTCTAGCTCATCTAATTTTTTCACTCACTGTATTTACTGACACATCTATACATATCTCTTATCTCCCTGGTCTTGAGTCACACTTATTCTTCAAAATACCCCACTGCGTTATTATGGTAACACTATTTTGGCCTGACACAACCGGTCACCTTCCTTCCAATGGCCCCCCACTAAACACTTAGTCACTATTTCCTTTGTTTTCTTTCCTGTGATCACTTATATTTCCTTTTTTCGGGGCTTAAGTGATTATATGCACTCTCATGCGTGCACACGCCTATATCCCACACTCTATTCCTTATGGCACAGTCAGAAATTACCACCAAAACACGAGCTCAAACCGCGTGACTCCTCCACATCTGTGTGTGTGTGTGTGTGTGTGTGTGTGTGTGTGTGTGTGTGTGTGTGTGTGTGTGTACTCACCTAATTGTAGTTGCAGGGGTCAAGACTCAGCTCCTGGCCCTTCCTCTTCACTGAACGCTACTAGATCCTCTCTCTCCCTGCTCCATGAGCTTTGTCATACCTCGTCTTAAAGCTATGTATGGTTCCTGCCTTCACTACATCACTTGCTAGACTGTTCCACTTCCTGACCACCCTATGACTGAAGAAATGCTTCCTAACATCTCTGTGATTCATCTGAGTCTTCAACTTCCAAGAGTGACCCCTTGTTTCTGTGTCCTCTCTCTGGAACATCTTGTCTCTGTCCACCTTGTTTATTCCATGCAGTATTTTGTATGTCGTTATCATGTCTCCCCTAACCCTCCTGTCCTCCAGTGTCGTCAGGCCAATTTCCCTTAACCTTTCTTCGTAGGACATTCCCCGTAGCTCTGGAACTAACCTTGTAGCAAACCTTTGCATTTTCTCTAATTTCTTAACGTGCTTGACCCGGTATGGGTTCCAAACTGGTGCTGCATACTCCAGTATGGGCCTGACGTACACAGTGTACAGTGTCTTGAAAGATTCCTTACTTAGGTATCGGAATGCTAATCTCAGGTTTGCCAGGCGCTCATATGCTGCAGCCATTATCTGGTTGATGTGTGCTTTCGGAGCCGTGCTCAGTGTTATACTCATGCCAAGATCTTTCTCCTTGAACGAGGTTTGTGTGTGCATGTGCATGTGTGTACTCACCTATTTGTGGTTGCAGGGGTCAAGTCATCGCTCCTGGCCCTGCCTCTTCACTGGCCACTACTCTGTCACTCTTCCTGATCTATGAGCTTTATCATACCTCTGCTTAAAGCTATTTATGGATCCTGCCTCCACTACATCACTTCCCAGAGTATTCCATTTCCTGACAACTTTGTGACTGAAGAAATACTTCCTAACATGCCTGTGATTCATCTGAGTCTTCAACTTCCAACTGTGGCCCTTCGTTGCTGCGTCCCATCTCTGGAACATTCCGTCTCTTTCCACCTTGTCAATTCCTCTCAGTATTTTATGTCATTATCATATCTCCCCTATCTATCCTGTCTTCCAGTGTTGTCAGGTTGCTTTCCCTTAACCTCTCCTCATAGTACATACCCCTTAGCTCCGGGACTAGTCTTGTTGCAAGCCTCTGCACTTTCTCTAGTTTCTCTCCATGCTTGGCTAGGTGTGAGTTCCAAACTGGTGCTGCATACTCCAATGTGGTCCTAATGTACACAGTGTACAGGGTCCCAAACAATTCCTTATGAAGATGTCAGAATGCTGTTCTTAGGTTTGCTAGGCACCCATTTGCTACAGCAGTTATTTGGTTGATGTGGAACTCAGATGTGCCTGGTGTTATACTCACCCCAAGATCTTTTTCCCTGAGTGAGGTTTGTAGTCTCTGGGCCCCTAGACTGTACTCTATCAGTGGTCTTCTTTGCCCTTCCCCAATCTTCATGACTTTGCACTTGGTGGGGTTGAATTCCAGGAGCCAGTTGCTGGACCAGGCCTGCAGCCTGTCCAGATCCCTTCATAGTTCTGTCTGGTCCTTGTCCGACTGGATTTTTCTCATCAACTTCACATCATCCACAAGCAGGGACACTTCAGAGTCTAGCCCTTCCATCATGTCATTTACAAATACCAGAAACAGCACCGGTCCTAGGACTGACCCCTGTGGAACCCCACTCGTTACGGGCACCCACTCTGACACCTTGCCATGTACCGCGACTTGCTGTTGTCTTCCTGAAAGGTATTCCCTGATCCACTGTAGTCCCTTCCCTGTTATCCCTGGCTGGTCCTCCAGCTTTTGCACCGATCTCTTGTGTGGAACTGTGTCAAACACCTTCTTACAGTCCAAGAAAATGCAATCTACCCACCCCTCTCTCTCTTGTCTTACTGATGTCACCCTGTCATAGAACTCCAGTAGGTTTGTGACACAGGATTTCCCATCCCTGAAACTGTGCTGGCTGTCGTTTATAGGCTCATTCCTTTCTAGGTTTTCCACCACTCTTCTCCTGATAATCTTCTCCATGACTTTGTATAGTATACATGTCAGTGACACTTCTCTGTAGTTTAATGCTTCATGTCTGTCTCCTTTTTAAAAAATTGGGACTACAGTTGCTGTCTTCCATACCTCAGGTAGTCACTCTGTTTTGATAGATGTGTTGAATATTGTTGTTAGGTGTACACATAACACCTCTGCTCCCTCTCTCAGGACCCATGGAGAGATGCTAACCGGTCCCATCGCCTTTGAGGTATCTAGCTCACTTAGCAACCTCTTCACTTCTTCCTCGGTTGTATGCATTGTGTCCAACACTTGAGGGTCCCTTCTGTCTCCCCTGTGAACACTTCTTTTGATCTCATATTGAGTTCCTCACATACTTTGCAGTTATTTCTTGTGATCTCTCATCCTTCCTTCCTCAGCCTGATTACCTGGACCTTGATTGTTGCTTTCCTCCTGATGTGGCTGTACATCTTTGGGTCAGATTTGGCTTTCACTGTTATGTAATTTTCATATTGTTGTTTGGCCTCCCTTCTTACCTGTGCATATTCATTTCTGGCTCTACAACTTCTCTCCTTATTCTCCTGGGTCCTTTGCTTTCTATACTTCTTCCATTCTCTAGCACACTTCGTTTTGACCTCTCTACACCTTTGGGTGAACCAAGGGCTCATCCTGGCTTTCTCGTTATTTCTGTCACCCTTGGGTACGAACCTCTCCTCAGCTTCCTTGCATATTGTTCTCACATATCCCATCATCTCATTTACTGACTTCCCTGCCAATTCTCTGTCCCATTGAGCCCTGGGTAGGGAATTCTTCATGGCTGTGTAGTCCCCTCTCTTGTAGTTTGGCTTCATTCGTCCTGCCCTTCCTGCTTCCCTCTCCACTTGTAACTCTATGTATTTGAAGCTCAGAACCACATGATCACTGGCCCTGAGGGGTCTCTCATATGTGATGTCCTCAATGTTTGCACTACTCAAGGCCAATACTAGGTCCAGTCTTGCTGGTTCATCCACTCCTCTCTCTCTCTCTGGTAGTGTCCCATACGTGTTGGTACATGAGGTTTTCCAGTACCATCTCCACTGTCTTAGCCCTCCACATTTCTGGGCCCCGATGTTGCTCCAGGTTCTCCCAGTTGATTTCTTTGTGGATGAAGTCACCCATAATCAGCAGCTTTGCCCTGCTCACTTGAGCCCTTCTGGCCACCTCAGCTAGTGTGTCAACCATCGCTCTATTACTCTCAACATACTCTTGCCTTGGCCTCCTACTGTTCTGTGGTGGGTTATACATCACTGAAATTACCACCTTGGGACCTCCAGACTGAAATGTTCCTATTAAATAGTCTCTTGCTTCTCCTCTGTCTCCTCTCTCCAGCTCATCAAAATCCCATTGGTTTTTGATGAGCAGTGCCAATTCCCCACCCCCTCTGTTCCCTGTCTTTCCTCAGGATTTGATATCCCACTGGAAAGACGGCATCTGTTATCATTCCTATGAGCTTGGTTTCTGTGAGAGCTATTATGTCCAATGATGCCTCTTTGACTCTTTTGAGCCACTCCTCCCACTTATTCATTATTCCATCAGCATTGGTGTACCATACCTTCAGTTTCCTCTCCAACATTGTGTTCTGGGAGGTCTGCGAGGGTGGGGGACCTGGCAGTGTGCTGTGGGATTCTACAGTGTAGTGTGGGGTGGGAGCTGTAAGTGTGGATTGTGGTATGTGTTGGGATAGCATGTTTGGTTGTGGGATTCTAGGGATGGTTCTGTGTGTGCTTGCACTTGTTGCTCTGCCCTGCTCTGGTTGTCCTCTGCTGATTCTGTCCTTGTCTCTCTTCCTAGCCCCTCTCGCTTCTGTGTCCTTTCTCTCGCTGCTGTCATTCTGTTTTTGTTCTGTCTCGGTCAAGGAACACCCTCTTGTATGCTGATGATTCCTTCAGCCGTGGTTTCTCTTGCAGGATCCTGTTTTGCATCATTTCTGTCTTGAAAATCTGCTTGCCCAGATGATTTTTCCCCTTCAAGTACCCCCCTATTCTCTGAAAATTTATTATCTCAGTCATGTCCTCCTTGCCTATTTCTTTGATGATGTTTTCAATCTCCTATTTTGCTTTCTGCTGTCTTTCATTGTGCATCCTCCCCTCCCCCTCCTGAAGCCCATGAATAAACACTGACCTCTCCCTCTCCTCCTCCCACTGCCTTTCCCTCTGTCTCTGGGTCCCATTTATACATGGCCATTATTTCCCTTATTTTTCCCTGTAGCTCTTGGTGGCATGATCGTGCCTCTGCATGGGACCTATCTCCCTCTTCCTCTCCCCCCTCTCTTACTGTTATCCTTGCTCCCAACTGCTCTCCCCCTTCATTCTTCAGCCCTGCTTGGTGGTCTGATAGGGCCTTAGCAAAAGTCACGTCTCCTTCCTTTCTTTTGGGCTCCTCATTCAGTAGGGGTGTACCTGCTCCAGATGTTATGTATCCTCTTGTCAATAGCCCTGTAATTTGCTTCAGAGTATTTACCTCATATTCTAGGGCCTTTATCCTGGCTTCTGCAGCTTTGACTTGTGACTCCCTTTTCTTCTTCTCTTCCTCCATTCTCTTCTTCATTTTCATAGAAAACTCACCTAATTTGCTCTCCCACTCTTGTTCCATCCTTTTACATTGCTCTTCCATCCATTCTTCCATACCAGAACCATTTTCCTCGGATCCCCTGAGCCTACAACTTCCCTTCAGAGCCACCATCTTTTTTTTTTTTGTGGTTACGTGTTGTAATGTCGGTGTGTGCTTTTTGTGTATGTGTGTGCGTGTGGGTGGTGAAGCTGTAAGAGGGAGAAAGGGGGGAGGGGGACAGGGAAAATGATGGGAGGGTGGAGAAAAAGAGTGGGAAGGGGGCTAGAAACAGAGAAAGGGTGAAAGGGAGGAAAAGAGAGAGAGAGAGAGAGAGAGAGAGAGAGAGAGAGAGAGAGAGAGAGAATGAGGGAGAGAGAATAGGGAAGTGTAGGGAAATCAGTGGGTCAATAGATGTTATCTAGTCACACTGAGGTGTCAATTGACTGTGTGTGTGTGTGTGTGTGTGTACTCACCTAATTGTACTCACCTAAATGTGGTTGCAGGGGTTGAGACTCAGATCTTAGCCCCTGCCTCTTCACTGACCGCTACTGGGTCCTCCCTGTCCCTGCTCCATGAGCTTTATCATACCTCGTCTTAAAACTATGTATGGTTCCTGCCTCCACTACATCACTTGCCAGACTATTCCACTTCCTAATAATTCTGTACCTGAAGAAACACATCCTTTTGGCTCATCTGAGTCTTCAACTTCCAGTTGTGACCCCTTGTTTGTGTGTCCCCTCTCTGGAACATTCTGTCTCTGTCCACCTTATCTATTCCATGTAGTATTTTGTATGTCGTTATCATGTCTCCCGTGACCCTCCTGTCCTACAGTGTCGTGTGTGTGTGTGTGTGTGTGTGTGTGTGTGTGTGTGTGTGTGTGTGTGTGTGTGTGTGTGTGTGTGTGTGTGTGTGTGTGTGTGTGTGTGTGTGTGTGTGTGTGTGTGTGTGTGTGTGTGTGTGTGTGTGTGTGTGTGTGTGTGTGTGTGTGTGTGTGTGTGCCTGTGTGTGTGCGTTTGTATGTGTGTGCGTTTGTATGTATGTGCGTGTGTATGTATGTACGTGTATGTATGTGCGTGTGTATGTATGTGCGTGTATGTGCATGTGTATGTATGTGTCTGTGTATGTATGTGTGTGTATGTATGCATGTGTATGTATGTGTGTGTATGTATGTGTGTGTATGTGTGTGTATGTGTGTGTATGTATGTGTATGTATGTGTGTATATGTGTGTATATGTGTGTATATGTGTGTGTGTGTGTGTGTGTATGTGTGTGTGTGTATGTGTCTGTATGTGTGTGTCTGTGTGTGTCTGTATGTGTACTCACCTATATGTGGCTGCAGGGGGCGAGTCATAGCTCCTGGCCCCGCCTCTTCACTGGTCGATACTAATTCACTCTCTCCCTGCTCCATGATATTTGTCAGACTTCTTCTTAAAGCTATTTATGGAACTTGCTTCCACTACTTCACTCTCCAGATTATTCCAGTTCCTGACAACTCTAAGACTAAAGAAATACTTCCTAACATCCCTATGACTCATCTGGGTTTTCAGTTTCCAATTGTGACCTCTTGTTTCTGTGTCCCCTCCCTGGAATATCCTGTCTATGTCCACCTTGTCTATTCCATGCAGTATTTTATATGTCGTTATCATGTCTTCCCTGACTCTCCTGTCCTCCAGTGTCATCAGGCCAATTTCCCTTAACCTTTCTTCATAGGACATTCCCCTTAGCTCTGGAACTAACTTTGTCGCAAACCTTATTGCACTTTCTCTAATTTCTTGACATGCTTGATCAAGTGCAGGTTCCAAACAGGTGCTGCATACTCCAGTATGGGCCTGACATACACAGTGTACAGTGTCTTGAACAATTCCTTACTAAGGTATCGGAATGCTGTTCTCAGATTTGCCAGGCGCCCATATGCTGCAGCAGTTATCTGGTTGATGTGTGCTTCCGGAGACATGCTCAGTGTTATACTCACCCCAAGATCTTTCTCCTTGAGCGAGGTTTGCAGTCTTTGGCCACCTAGCCTATACTCCATCTGCGGTCTTCTGTGCCCTTCCCCGATCTTCATGACTTTGCATTTGGTGGGGTTAAATTCGAGAAGCCAGTTGCTGGACCAGGTGTCCAGTCTGTCCAGGTCTTTTTGAAGTCCTGCCTGATCCTCATCTGATTTAATTCTCCTCATTAACTTCACATCATCTGCAAACAGGGACACTTCTGAGTCTAACCCTTCCACCATGTCGTTCACATATACCAAAAATAGCACTGGTCCTAGGACCGACCCGTGGGACCCGCTCGACACAGGTGCCCACTGTGATACCTCATCACGTACCATGACTCGTTGTTGCCTCCCTGTCAGGTATTCTCTGATCCATTGCAGTGCCCTTCCTGTTATATGCACCTGATCCTCTAGCTTCTGCACTAATCTCTTGTGAGGAACTGTGTCAAAGGCCTTCTTGCAGTCCAAGATGATGCAATCAACTCACCCCTCTCTCTCATGTCTTACTTCTGTTACATTATCATAAAACTCCAGAAGGTTTGTGACACAGGATTAGCCTTCCATGAATCCGTGCTGGTTGGCGTTTATACTCTTGTTCCGTTCCAGGTGCTCCACCACTCTCCTCCTGATAATCTTCTCCATAACTTTGCATACTATACACGTCAGTGACACAGGTCTATAGTTTAGTGCCTCTTTTCTGTCTCCTTTTTTAAAAATGGGAACTGTACATTTGCCATCTTCCATACCTCAGGTAGTTGCCCAGTTTCCAGGGATGTGTTGAAGATTGTGGTAAGTGGCACACGCAGCATATCCGCTCCCTCTCTAAGGACTCACGGGGAGATGTTGTCCGGTCCCATTGCCTTTGAGGTATCGATGTCCCTTAGCAGCTTCTTCACCTGCTCCTCATTTGTATGTCATCCAACACTTGGTGGTATATTTCTTGCTGGTGTCTTGCTCTGTTCTGTCCCCCCAGAGGCCTTCCTGTCTCCACTGTGTGTGTGTGTGTGTGTGTACATACGTACGTACTCACCTAATTGTACTCACCTGATTGTCGGTGCAGGGGTCGAGACATAGCTCCTGGCCCTGCCTCTTCACTAGTCGCTTCTGTGTATGCATGTGTGGGTGTCTGTGTGTGTGCATGCGTGCATGCACACACATGCACACAACTCATATATGTAATAGTGTACAAGCGAAATTCCACTCACAACTTCCACTGTAAACAACATACACATAAAAAATTGCATCACAAATTTAAATTATGTATATGGGACAAACTTACTGTTGGGTAGGCAGGAAATATTTTGATAAAGCAAATAAGTAACTACAATGAACACATGATGAGTATAAAGACATTTAAATATTAGACCTATCAAGGTAACACCTTGTGTCAACACATCTAATGACCCTGTTATCCACTACAAAACATGTATATTATAACTACACTATCTTAAATCTCATATAATGCATTTCATTTTTTATCCATTATGAAAATTGTAATTCAGAAACCCTCATAAAGAAATATTTATATTTTTTTTATACACTTAGTACTTTTATTGTACTACAGGATTGTAATGAGATAAATGTATAATGAAAAAATCTGGAGCTTGTAACACTACCATGTATTCTAAACACATGCAAAATGTTCCGTATCACTGAAGGAGTTTTATTCTTTAGATGATCTATTCTTGAGCTCCAACTTTATTTTATGTACATGTTCCTCTAAATTGTTGTTAGGGTTCTGCAGAACACAATTATCTGCAATCAAGATTTATGACTAGTCCAGATCCTTTGGGAGAATAGTCCGTAAGATTTCTGAATGTGGGATTATTCTCTTATTGAAGATTTACATATACGCTGTTAACCATGATGCAGTGTGGACCTGCCTGGCCTTAGATTTTTTCAAAGGTATGATGAGGTTGTAGAGGACACAAGTTGTGCTGAGGTCAAAAATATTGGTAGGCAGTGGATCTGAAGGCACAAAAAATTGTGTGTACTAGTACACTAGGCACACTGTCATCATCTGCGTATTAGAATGTTTGATACACAAATAACCCGCACATAAAAGAGAGAAGCTTACAACGACGTTTCGGTCCAACTTGGACCATTGACAAAGTCACACTTTGTCAATGACTTTGTCAATGGTCCAAGTCGGACCGAAACGTCGTCGTAAGCTTCTCTCTTTTATGTGCGGGTTATTTGTGTATCGTTCCAGTCACGATATTGTGCCTTTTTTATTATTTATAGAATGTTTGACCCTGTTAAAGGGTTAATTCCTCATAGGAGACACCTGTGTTGTCTTTAGGCTTGAATTTGTATTCCCATAGCATTAAGAATTAGGCCATACATAATTTTATTGAGGATGGAGAAAGTAAGTTTCTTTCAAGACCATTATGCTCTGTAAAACAACTCTACAGCACCATCTTTCTATGTTTATGGAACTTCCTCCGTCAAGATATGTCTATAGTTAAAACAAGCATTAAGAATGACTAATTTCAACATTTCATTGAATCAAGAAAACCAACAGTAAGGACCATAATTTAATCCTGTCCATAGTCTCTGATATTCCAAACAAAACTGCTATTTGCAGATTATAAAATCCTAACCAAAATATAACTGTTTTGCTGACAAATAAATACAAAACCACTGAAATCACTTTCTTTTAAGAGCTTCAATATTTGCCTTGTTGAAATTTACAAAAACAGCATAAAATGTCTAATCATGTCATCAGGAATAAACTGGCATAGTTCAATTTAAAAATGAAAAAGTTCAGTGCTCAATCTATGAGAACTGAATTCCTACAATTTATAAAAATTGTAACTAAGAAAAATTAACAGAGCAATTAACAAATTATGCTGAAAACTACAAAGCCAAACAAGATGGAAATACAGCAGCATCTAATAAACATGTAAAATCTACAATAAAGCTAAGAAGATAAGATGGAGCATACAAACCATGTTATAGTCTAAGAAAAAATTAAAATATTGCACTTTTATTCAGCATATACACAACACCAAAGACATGAACACGACATACACTTGGCAGGAGTTGATCCCTGAAGCCTGAGAGAGTTGAGATTCAGGTTCAAATTGAGGAACGTAGGTCGAGCTGTAAAATCAGTCATGGTTAGTATCCTTCACTGATGACTGGCTGAATTGTCTTCTATTGCCACAATGTGTTATAAAAATAATTAAATTCCAGAAGAGTTACAGTTAAATCCAACATTATATAAAAAAAATTGTCTTGAACAGCCAAAAGATGTAGAAAATACAGAAACATCAGTAGTAGTCACCCTGAAAAAAATCTGAATCAACTTGTAGTCATCACTGAAGCCTTCAGCCACCCTAAGGCAAAACAAGATTAATTAAAATATTGCAAGAACTTTTCATGGTAGAGGAGATTCCTTTTCATTCTGCATGTGCAGCACTTTATTTTGGCCCAATGAATGACATATCCTGCTATTGTAGCAGCGTATTCAATTAGAAACAACTGAGCAATAATTACTAGGTCATCACATGTGATTCCCACATGTTATAAATCAAATAGGTACACTAATTTACATAGCATTTTAGAACTGTATAAGCTAATATTGTACAACTTGCATTGTAAAGTATGCTTTGTTTTTTTTTTAAAGAATAAAAAGTCAAAATGGTCCAGGATGGGCTGAAATGTGGACACAAGGTTCCTCTCCTAACTATGGGATTTTGGTGACTTACTGTTTGTTTTCTACTGTTGTATTCCTCTGGACATAATAATGACTCAATTGGTAAACTGATTTCAGCCATGAAAATTTAACAACAAACATAATTTGAAAGAAATATTCAAAATCATAAAAGGAATACACTAGATGTAATCAAGAATGCGTTCGAGACATACACTATAAGAGAACATCAGCAAATACTTAACCCTTTCGGTGTCAGTCCCATTATATTATGGCCTTGAAGCCAGTGTCGGTCCTGTAGTACTACACCATGAGCACAGCTCACTCAGATAAGCTGTGAGTGGTAAATTTGGACCTAGATATGAGAAAATAGGTCTATGCAGTAGTGTGCACCATATAAAAAAATTCTGCAACATGCGGTACATAAGAAAAAACTGCAACCATGTTTTTGGTTTAAAATAGCAACTTTGTGGTGTATTTCTGTATGGCTTTTATGGTTGGATTCTCAGTTTCTAAGTCTCATTTAATAGAATGGAAAACATATTACAGAAATAGAGATGATTTTGATTGGTGTCAGGAGGGAAAGTAGCTTGAAATTGACCTCAAAGTAGTGGAAATGTTCAATTTTTGCAGATTTTCCAGAGTACACAAATGATGTCACTTTTCTAATGCACATCCAACTGGCCAGTCAAATACACGTTTAAGAATGGTCTGACATTATTTATACATTTATTACAATAATGTAATAGTCTAATTAACAGTAAATCTTGCAAGCGTAACATAAGAAAGGCCTTGAGGCATGACTAAGGAACAAAGGAAATGTTTTTTAGTGCCAGGAAAGTCTACATTGTTTATTCTACATTGTTTATTTTTTAGTTTTGTGTGAAATTGGCCAAATTACTGATTTCTGATCACTTTATTGGATAGTTAAAACAGGTAAATGGGCAGTTTCTTATACTCGTTTGACAGAATAGAAAGATTACTAGCAAAATAGCCGAGTTTGGCCAACTGAAACAATGGAATTGGCCAAAAATAGGGTGCAATGTGGATGAAATCACTGATGCGTAAATATCACACAGACCACTAACTTTCCGAGAGCATAATTCCATGAGTTTTCCATCAAATTTCATACTTTTGGTTTCATTATCTTCGGATTTTAAAAGATTATCTATCATTTCATAAGAAAAAATAACAATTACTTTATTTTCAATTCTGCGACCCTGAAAGCAAGTTTGAGAGCAGTGGTTGCAACTCTGAAAGGGTTAAGTCTGAGAAGCTACAGACTGACAATATATAAACACCATAATAAAATAGCTAAAGGAGGGGTGATATAGTCATGACAAAAGAGAGATGATAACACCTACTGTGTGATGTAACCTTGCATCATTTTATGACATACAGAGGACCCTCTGTTTTCGTCATTAATCCATTCCAGAGAGTCTGACGAAACCCAAAAATCACAAAAACCAAAATAATTTTCCCTGTGAGAAATAATGTAAATCCAATTAATCCGTTCCAGACACCCAAAAGTATCAACAAAAAACACATTTTTTAGGGATTAAATGTAGACTTACATATAGAAAACAATGACAATTAAATATAAAGCTAATAAAATGTATAAATGAACATTTAACATCACACTTACATAAATAACAAAAAAGGCACAATATCATGACTGGAATGATACACAAATAACCCGCACATAGAAGAGAGGAGCTTACAACGATGTTTCGGTCCAACTTGGACCATTTACAAAGTCACACAAATGAGAAGCAGGGGGAAGAAGGAGGAGCCAGTTAAATACTAAGAAAGGGGAGCACTGCAATGGAGCTAGGTAAAAGCAAGAACACAGAAGGAATGAAAATAATTAAAAATAAATAATGAAGGAACAAAAATACAAGGCAGAAGAAAGACGACCCAGAGGAGAAAAAGGAAATAGGAAAGGGGAAGAGGGAGAAGAAGAAAAAGAAGGAATCAGGTTAGGTCATGGGTGTTCCGAAGTTTGGAGCATTTTACAATGTAGTGGGAAAGGAAGGCATCTACAGAGACGAAGCCAGGACTAACCTCGTTCATACCTCTTTGCACTAACCTCGTTCATACCTCTCCTCCCTCTACTGATGCTGCTGGTGTCTACTCTATTTCTTGTTCCTCCTGTCCTCTTCAATACTTTGGAGAAACTGGCCGATCTCTTTCTGACAGACTTAGGGAGCACAAAAGTAGTGTTGGGCTTGCTGACACTAACAATGCTCTTTTCTGTCACATCAGAGATCACAGCCATCCTATTGACTGGTCTTCTGCTAAAACTGTCTTCCCTACTTCTAACATTAACAGTCGCTGTCTGGTTGAATCCTCCCTAATACACAACTTTCCATTTATGAATCTTAGTCCTGGCTTCGTCTCTGTAGATGCCTTCCTTTCCGACTACATTGTAAAATGCTCCAAACTTCGGAACACCCATGACCTAACCCGATTCCTCCTTTTCCTTCTTCTCCCTCTTCCCCTTTCCTCTTTCCTTTTTCTCCTCTGGGTTGTCTTTCTTCTGCCTTGTGTTTTTGTTCCTTCATTATTTATTTTTTATTATTTACCCCCCACTCTATGTTCTTGCTCTTACCCTCTGTGGGCACCTAGCTCCCTTGCAGTGCTCCCCTTTCTTAGTATTTGACTGGCTCCTCCTTCTTACTTCACCACTACTACTTCCTTCCTCCTCCACTACTATCACCACTACCACTTCCTGCCTATATATACCCTTCCTGCTCAACTTCTCGTTTGTGTGACTTTGTAAATGGTCCAAGTCAGACTGAAACGTCGTCGTAAGCTCCTCTCTTCTAGGTGCAGGTTATTTGTGTATCACACTTACCTTTAATGAAGACTCTTGTTGGTGTACAGAAGACGGGGAGGAGGGGAGAGGAAGAAGTTACTATTGTTTGGAAGGGGAATCCATTTCCATAATGACTTCAGGTACCCCATGGACTTCCCCAAAGCCACAACAGATTCCGCAACAGGCATAAGATTGCCAGGTGTGTGTGGGGAAGTACCCTGGCTGGTGTCTGGGGAAGTGCCCTGGCTGGTGTGAGTAGGGAAGTACCCTGGCTTGTGTGTGGGAAAGTACCCTAGCTGGTGTGTGTGTGGGGAAGTACCCTGTCTGGTGTGTGGGGAAGCACCATGACTGGTGTGTGTGGGGAAGAACCCTGGCTGGTGTGTGTGTGGGTAAGTACCCTGGCTGGTGTGTGTGGGGAAGTACCCTGGCTAGTGTGTCTGGGGAAGAACCCTGGCTGGTGTGTGTGTGGGGAAACACCCTGGCTGGTGTGTGTGGGGGAAGTACCCTGGCTGATATGTATAGGGAAATACCCTGGCTGGTGTGTGTGGGGAAGTACCCTGGCTGGTGTGTGTGGGGAAGCACCCTGTCTGCTGTGTGGGGAAGTACCCTGGCTGGTGTGTGTGTAAGGAAGTACCCTGGCTGGTGTGTTCTTTCTTGAATTCTATCGTGTTTCTTGCCTTCTTTATCAAAGGGTTGGCACTAGGAGCTTTCTTTGGGTCCATGGTGGCTTATTTAGCAGTCACACACAATAAACTAGTGCAAAAAACAATGGATTATTACGAAATGTTTTGAATGACCTCGCAGGGTAATGTTCACTCGCTGAGAAACAATGCCACACTGACTCAGAATGCATGTGTGGGAGGCTCTGTGTGCGAGCAGGCACTTGGACATGTTCCATACGACTAATGAAACCAAAGAGAATTAATGAAAACAAAGACTATATTTTGACGAAAAAAGTCGGTGATAACCGAAAATCATGAAATCAGAGAGTAACAAAAACAGAGGGTCCACTGTACTGTGTGATGTGACCTGAGCATCATCACTTACAGGAAGACCCCTCTTATACAGCAGGTTAGGTTTCAGGCTACCACCATGAAGAAAAAAATCACATACAATGCCCGCTAACATGTTTACATTATCATATATTAAGTTAACATTAGAAATAGGCATGAAAAAACAGTAAAAAAGTAAAATACACATACAGTACACTCATTACTTACTTTAAAATATTTGTAGACTTAATGTAGGGTGAGAGGTGAGTAGTATTTATTGTTGGAAGACAAGTGTGGTAGCCTGTCCAGTTACCACACCTCAAAATTAGGTTTATCTGTTTTACTGTGATTGTATTGATTGTATACAGCCTCTCCTCATTTAACAATGGAGTTCCATTCCTAAGACCATGTCGGTAAACGAATTCGTTGCTAAGCAAGGAGCATACTATAATGGAAGTGGGATTGTGTCAACCAACTTTAATAATGTTTTAATGTCACCTTTGCACCATTTATAAGATTTTTAGTATATTTTTAAATGTTTATAGAGTAGTGTACTGTATACTGTAATAAACAGCATAAAAGAAATCAGCTCTAATATACAGTACATTTTTTAGGTATACATACTGGTCAGAAAGACTGTTGTAAGTCCGAGACGTCAATAAATGAATACATCACTAAGTGAGGAGAGGCTGTATTTTGTTTATATATGTAGTGTATTCCTTATATAATTTTGAAAAAACGTCATGGATGGATTAATCCTTTCAGGGTTTCCGACGTACTAATATGGCTTACGCACCAGGGTTATCGACGTACTAGTATGCGTAAATTCTAGAGGTTTCAAATCTAGCAAGAGAAAGCTGGTAGACCTACATATGAAAGAATGGGTTTATGTGGTCAGTGTGCACAGTATAAAAAAAAATCCTGCAGCACAAAGTGTGTAATGAGAAAAAAAAAAACTGACTGTGTTTATGGTTTAAAACAGCGAATTTGCACTGTATTTTTGTATGGTATTTATGGTTGTAATCTAGTTTTCCTTGTGTCATTTTATAGAATGGAAGACATATTACAGAAACTGAGATGATTCTGACTGGTTTTACAATGAAAAGTACCTTGAAATTGAACTCAAAGTAGCAGAATGTTTAATTTTTGCCAAAGTTCAAAAGTAAACAAATCATGCCATGCATCTGCATAACAGTAAATCTTCTATTTTTTGTGAGAATAAAAATTCAAAGTAGAAAGCAAAAGAAATGTAAGAGGGGCCTGGGGACGTGACTAATGTACAGAGGAAATGTTATTTTAGTGCCAGAAATGTCTGTCTTGTTTATTCTGGACCCTATTTGGAAATCGGCATCTTTTGAAATTTGTGTGAAATTGGTAAAATTGCTAATTTCTGACCACTTTATTGAATAGTTGTAATCGGTAAATGGGTAGTTTCTTGTACTCATTCAATAGAAAAAATGGAGTTCTAGCGAAATAGTTATGATTTGTGTTGACTAGTACACTGGAATTGGCCGAAAATAGGGCTCAAAGTGGGCGAAATTGCCGATGCGTAAACATCGTCGAGACCACTAACTTCATGAGAGCATAATTCCATAAGTTTTCCATCAAATTTCATACTTTTGGTGCCATTATGATCAGGAAAAGATTCTCTATCTTTTCATAACAAAAAAAATTTTGTTTTTTTCCCGAAAAATTTTTGACCCTGAGAACACGTTTAGGAGAGAGGCTCTTGACCCTGAAACAGTTAATGAAAATGTCTATAGTAACATTATATACAACATTTAAAGTGCCCCAAAGTGATTATTATTGTTTATTGCTATCGACATACCTTGTTCACTGAGTTTAATCATTTCTAACTTGGCATTTAATGTAAGAAGCTTATGACTCTTCTTTTTATCACAACTACCCTCAGATGCCAGTGTAAACAGAAGAGAATGAGCGAGAGAGAGAACGAGTAAACGAGAGATGACGAGTAAACAAAAGAGAGAATGAGTAAATGAGAGAAAGAGTAAATGAGAATGAGAGCGACATGGAGAATGTAAACAAACTGAGAGTGAACGGGTGGTGGGCAGCTTGACAAATGTACATTAGTACCTGTCCACTTGCTGTTCATATACGCTCATTTTTCATTGTACATGCGTTTGTGTACAAGTTGTATTCACATTGGAGTAGAATAAATAACAACAACACCCCCGTTCTCGTGCAACACACCATTTTTACAATGAATGATGCTATGAGTAAAGGCATATGAAAGGAATATTTTTCAATAATTACCCCCCAGTAATACTATACTCCACACAGTTTCTCTGGTGTTGGACTAGAGAAAATGGAATTCCTGCCATCACTTCAACAAGCTGCCCAGCTACCACATCTCATATCAAATCAAATTAAATCAAATCAAATTTTATTTCTTTGCAAGATTACACTGAGATTATGAAATTACAATAATGAGTTGCAGTGCAAGGAGAGCCACTATCATGCCTAGGCATTATGGGCAGACTTAATTTAACCCTTTCAGGGTTTCCGATGTACTAGTATGGCTTACGCACCAAGGTTATTGACGTACTAGTATGTCTAAATTCTAGCGCCTTCAAATCTAGTGAGAGAAAGCTGGTAGGCCTACATATGAAAGAATGGGTTTATGTGGTCAGTGTGCACAGTATAAAAAAAATCCTGCAGCACACAGTGCATAATGAGAAAAAAAAACTTTGACCTTGTTTTTGGTTTAAAACAGCGAATTTGCACTGTATTTTCGTATGGTATTTATGGTTGTATTTTAGTTTTTCTGGTCTCATTTTATAGAATGGAAGACATATTATAGAAACTGAGATGATTTTGTTGGTTTCATAATGAAAAGTACCTTGAACTTGAGCTCAAAGTAGCAGAAATGTTCAATTTTTACCAAAATTCAAATGTAAACAAATCATGCCAAGCATCCAATACACGTACGTCAACTGGTGAGTCTAATATTTTTTCACAAGTGCGCTGATATTATTTATACCATTTCTACACTAATGCAGTAGTCTGCATAACAGTAAATCTTCTATTTTTTTGTGAGAATAAAAATTCAAAGTGGAAAGCAAAGAGATGTAAGAGAGGCCTGGGGACATGACTGATGAACATAGAAAACGTCATTTTAGTGCCAGGAATGTCTGTCTTGTTTATTCTGGACCCTATTTGGAAACTGTCATCTTCTGAAATTTGTGTGAAATTGGCAAAATTGCCAATTTCTGACCACTTTATTGGAAAGTTGAAATCAGCAAATGGGTGGTTTCTTGTACTCATTCGATAGAAAAAATGAAGTTCTAGCGAAATAGATATGATTTTTGTCGACTAGTACACTGGAATTGGCCGAAAATAGGGTGCAAAGTGGGCAAAATCGCCGATGCGTAAACATTGTCGAGACTGCTAACTTCGCGAGAGCATAATTCTGTAAGTTTTTCATCAAATTTCATAGTTTTGGTGTCATTATGATCGGGAAAAGATTCTCTATCATTTCATAAGAAAAAAATAGTTTTTTTCTTGTTCTGAAAAATTTTCAACCCTGAGAACGAGTTTAGAAGAGGGCCTCTTGACCCTGAAAGGGTTAATGGCTTATGGACTACTTAACCCTTTCAGGGTTGGTGCCGTACTATTATGGCTTGCGCGCCAGGGTTGGTACCATACTAGTACGTATAAATTCTAGCGGCTTCAAATTAAGTGGAAAACAGCTGGTAGGCCTAGATGTGAGAGAATGGGTGTGCATGGTCAGTGTGTGCAGTAAAAAATTCTTGAACCCAGTGGCGCATTGTGGGAACGCCATTTTAGTAGACCTTGTTCACCATGCCTCGCGGTAAGAAGCTCCTCACTCCTCGGCGAATTGGGACACTTTTGTTCCCCAGTGACAGTTATAATACAGATGGAAGTGCCAGTGAAGATGAGTTTCAAGGTTTTTGGTGAGGTTGTGACTGAAACTAATGACCATAATACCGGTAATAGTGAGGAAAACCCAGACAACCCTCAGCCTTCCACCTCTCCTGCTGGGCTGTCTTGTTCACGTTCAGTTGTACCAGAATCAAAGAGGAAACTCCTATTTTCCCAAATCTCGGACTCAGATGTGAGCATTGGTGATGATAGTGATAGTGAATATGAACTACAAGCTCTTGAAACCAGTTCCAGTAGTGATAGTGAAGTGGAATATTCTCCAGTGAAGTGTCAGTATATACAAAGATAAATGCCCTCTGGTAGTGTGCCATATGCTACTCCAAGGGGAAGGAGTACATCTTGGGGTACATCCCATGGCTGTACAACAGGAACAGACAGTGAAAATGAAGATGATAGTGTTGCAATTGGGATGGAAAATGTGCATGGTGGTGGTAGTGGTGGTGCCGGCCGTGAGGCACCAGCAGTGGGCCATGCTGCCACCCACACCGCTGCCTCAGCTGATCTAAAACAAAGGCCACCATCCCCCACCCATTCACCACACCAGCCTCCACAGCCACAACCTCCACAACCACAACCACCTGTCAATATCCAGAACCCACCAGCAGACTGCACCTGGGATTGGCAGGAAGCTGTCAATTTTGTTCCCAATCCCCATCACTTTGATGAAAGTCAAAGTGGAATATGACCATCTTGCACACTTGGGAACAATGCCACTGAACTGGAATGTTTTGAGTTATTCTTTGACGAACCCCTGATGGAAATTATTGTCAGGGAAAGCAACAGATACTATGAGTACACCACGGCAAACACAATGCTTTCACCAAACTCACGCCTACACCAGTGGAAGGAGACAACTGTATCTTTTGTTTGCCACAATAATGCTTATGCCACATGTGTATAAGCACAATGTGAAATCATACTGGTCAACAGACTGCCTGATTGCAACCTCAGGTTTCAGTGATATAATAGAAGTGAATCTATTTGTGCTACTATTACGTATGCTTCACTTCTCAGACAAAACCAGGCCTGACAGAAACGACAGGTTATATAAGATTAGGAATGTGTTCATGTATCTGAAACAGAAATTCAATATGTATTTTTATCCTTTCAGGAAGCTTGATTCTGTTTAAAGGAAGACTCTCATTCAAGCAATACATACCAAGCAAGAGGAAATGCTTTGGTATAAAGTTGTTTGTGCTTTGTGATTGTTACAGTGGTCTTGTATTGGATATAATTGTGTACACTGGAAGTAATACATTGCGAGATACCAGGAAGTTACTGGGTATCTCTGGTGATGTGGTTAGAACAATGATGGAACCATATCTTGGTAAGGGACATACAGTGGAACCTCAAAAATCAAACTGCTCCCAACACAACCAATTATGTAAGTGTATTTTTGTAAGTGCTTTTTTAAGTGTATTTTTGAGGGTCTGAAATGGACTAATCTAATTTACATTATTCCTGATGGGAATAAATTCATTTGGTAAAGGCATTCGAACAGCCTTCTGGACTGAAGAAAGTTCGATATTTGAGGTTCCACTGTATATTGTATACTGATAACTGGTACACAAGTCCCTTACTCAGTGATTTCTTGCAAGTGAACATGACAGATGTGCGTGGCACAGTGCGTGCAAACCATAAACATATGCCCAGCTTCGACGCTGGCACTCATAGAAGTGAGGTGCAGCTGTGATTGACTACAAACTCAATATGCGTTCAGTGGACAAATGTGACATGCAGATTGGGTTTGTTGATTGTGTTCGCAAGAGTTATAAGTGGTACATAAAACTCTTTTTCCATCTTCTGGACATTTCCATGCTCAATGCTTATGATATATATAAGATGAGGACCAGAAACAAACCACCATATGGCAAATTCTGTTTGTCTGTCATCAGACAAATAATAATCAAGTACCAAGGAACAGCACCTGCAATAGAAAACCGCCCACGTAATTATCAACAACTACCTTCTTGTCTGAAGCATGGTGATCACTTCCTAACAAAACTGCCTGCTACTGCTTTCAAGAAAAAGGCTCAGAAGAGGTGTTACGTCTGTGCACATACAAAAAAATGTCCACAACAATGCAGAGACACTCGTTTCATGTGTGAAGAGTGTAAAACACCACTGTGCATGACACCATGTTTCAAAGACTTCCACAGACTGCAGAACTTCTAAAAACATGTCCTGTGACTGTATATGTGTATATAAAATATAGAAAAATAGTAATAAACAACATTTTGTATTGTTCGTTTGTGTAAATATGTTTTATAAACAAAAAAGTGACAACAGTGTTTATGCAGTTATTGTGTAGTATAGAAAAAGAAATAACTTACGATAGTGCTCATATTGGTCTCACAGGCCATAAAAGTTACTTGGAAAAAAAAAATAAAAAATAATAGAAAATAGTACCTAAAAAATTAAATAAAGTAATACCGGGTGACCGGCAGTCGGCGATGTTACTGTATGCCGGTCATTTTCTGTCAACTTCATGCCTCCATATCTCGGTAAGTATTGATGGTAAAATTTTTTTGTGTAGCCTATAAAATTCAGAAAAAAAAAACACTATCTTTTCATAAGAATTTTTTTTGTTTTTTTTTTAACTTTTACCGACCCTGAGAACAGGTTTGGGAGAGGGCCTGCCGTCCCTAAAAGGGTTAATACTAAAGAAATTGGTCATAGTTTGTTTAAGTTCTACATCTTTTTTTGTTTATAGTAGACAGTAATTTCACTCTAATTACAATAGTTTCAAAAATGAATATTGAAATTACGTATATTATGGGAATATAACATTAAGAGTTGTTGAAAGTAGTTTACAGTATGAGAATGCTACAATTGGGTGTAAGACAGTATTGTTTTGGGTAGGTATTTATAATACAATGTAGTATTAACCCTTTACCAGGCCTGGTAAAGGGGTAATTACCCTTTACCAGGCCTGGTAAAGGGTTTAATATTGTATGAACATTGGGCATCTAGATTTGAAGTTTTAAGATTTAGGTAATTGGGAGATTTTTTATAAAGTTAAATACTGAGTATGTGTGGGTTATTTGTGTATCGTTCCAGTCACGGTATTGTGCTTTTTTTGTTATTTAGTTCAGGGTAAGTAGGTGGTTTCTGAGAAGAGCCTTAAACTGGTGTTCAGACCTGGTTACTTTAGTATTTACTGGTAATGAATTCCAAATTTTGGGGCCCTTTATGTGCTTAGAGTTTTTATACAGTGAGATATGGATACGGGGTACATCAAGAAGAGATCTGTGTTTTGTGTTGTGGTTGTGTGTCCTGTTAAGGTTGGTGAGGGGAAGTTTGAGTGGAGGGTTTATTTATTTATTTATTTATTTATTTATTTATTTAGTAATTTGAGCATACATACAGAGGTACAAAAAAATACAGGTAAGAGCAGCATGCCAAAGCCACTTATATGCACAGCATTTCAGGCTGGCTTAAAATTAACTTAAGATTAACTAAGCAATGATGAAATCAGTGATAAAACATTATTGTAAACAGTTAACTATAAAGCACAAATGAGTATTACAAAGACAGGTCATATGTTTATGTCTGAGTGTAGTGTTCTATGTATGTAGTAGGCACATGAATAAGTATGGATGTTCTTAATGGCGAGCAGTTTTAGACTTTTGAATATTGGTGGAGTATGCTGTTGGGAGTGGGATTTATTATCATTCTGACTGCAGCCTTTTGCTGGGTTATTAGTGGTCTTAGGTGATTTAATGTTGTTGATCCCCATGCACAAATTCCATATGTAAGATAAGGGTAGATGAGTGAAAGATACAGTGCAAGGAGAGCTGATTGTGGAACACTGTACCATATCTTTGATAGTATGCCTACTGTCTTAGAGATTTTCTTGGAAATTTTTTGTATGTGTGTCTGGAAATTTAGGCAACTGTGAAGGTGGATTCCTAGGAATTTTCCCACTGTGAGTCTTGTGATGGGTGATCCGTTTAGCAGTATGTTAAGTGGAACATTTGCAGCTCTTTTTCCAAACTGAATGAAATAGGTTTTGTCAGTATTGAGGGTAAGCTTATCTCAGTTTATTCTACTATGGTTGAATTAATTTTTTATGCTATATAGTGTTTCTTATATAATTTTGAAAAAATATCATAAATGGATTAATGAAAAATGTCTATAATAATGTAATATATATGACATTTAATGCACCCCAAAATGTATTTTCTCAATATCATGAACATAGGTAAAACTTTATAATCAATATACATTTACTCTCAATATCTGCATTCACCTCAAATGTTACCCTTTCAGGATCTGTCCCGTAGATCTATGGCTTTGAAGCCAGGGTCAAAGCCGTATATCTATGCCAAAATTCTAGCGGCTTCAAATTTAGAGCGAGAAGGTTAGTAAGCCTACATCTAAGAGAATAGGTCTGCGTGGTCACTGCACGCAGTAAACAAAAAATCGGGGCACCCACATTGCATTGTGGTAATGTCATCTCAGTACACTTTGTTCAGCATGCCTGACGGCAAGGAACTCTCACTCCCCAGCGAATTCTGACTCTCCTCTTCCCAAGTTACAGTTCTAACACTGATGGAAGTGGATCTGCAGAGGAATTCTATAGTTTTTGAACCATATGGTACAATGGTACTATATCATACAATGGTACCATATGGTACATTGTACCATATGGTACAGGGTACTATATGGTACAAGTCACTCTGTCAGACTTTTTTGGGCCATCCTAGGTTCTCCACACATATGCTGCTATGTATGATAATCTATTTAACTGTATTTGTGTATACCTGAATAAACTTATTTACAACACCACATGCGCTCGAGTAAGTTTATTCAGGTATACACAAATACAGTTACAAAGAATATAATACATAGCAGCATATGTGTAAAGATCCTAGGATAACTAGGATAACTTATTTTCATTGGGGTCCGTGTGTGTGTGTACCATATGGTACAATGAAGCTTATGGTATACACACAGGTACAATATACCATATACAATTCCAAGGGGACTGAGTACATTCCATGACCCTACACCTGGAATAGACAGTGAAAGTGACGATGATGTGGCTACAGTTGGGATGGCTAGACCACATACGTCACTAGGTGGTGGTGGAGGTGCCACCAGCATGCAGCATGCGGCACCAGCCCAGACTGGGAGAGAGTCTGGGACCCAAGCCGGTGACTCAGCAGTTCTAGGACAAAATGCAGCATCATCCACTGGTGGAAGGAGATGAATGTGTTTGTTTTTTGCAACAATAATGCTTATGCCTCATGTCTATAAGCATAATATAAAATCATACTGGTCCACAGATTAGTAAGACACCGCTGTGCATGACATCTTGTTTCAAAGACTTTCACAGGCTGTAGCAGTTCTAGGAACATGTCCAGTGACTGTACATAGGAAAATATAGAATAGAACATTATTAATATACAACATTTTTGCATGCTTTTTGTTGTAAAAAATTACTGTAAATAAAATAATGATAAAAATATAAGTGCGGTTATTGTGTTGAATATAATGAGTGTACATATATACATTATGCATTATCTTGGTCTCACAGGCCACAAACATTACTGGAAAACACAAAATCAGAAAAGAATACAAGAAAGGAACAAAACAGTAAAATAAAAAAATGAGACTTTACGGAAGTCACAGATGTTGCCACCACCCGGTCATTGAGGGTCAACTTCATGCCACTATATCTTGGAAAGTACTGACTGGAGTTTTTTTTTGTTTTGTTTTATTACCTACAGAAAAATAATATCTTTAATTCTGTAATTTTTTTTTTTTTTTCAAAAATTCTTAGATCCTGGCTGTCACTCTGAGATTTGGCCACTGGACCCTGAAAGGGTTAATCACTCCATTGTGTCCATCTAAGATTAATACAGTGGACCTCCACTTTTCGGCTGGTGCAGAAATTGTACAATTCGGATTTCGAGTACTTTTCTCGGCAAAATTTCCCCCTGGGTTTAGTTATCCCCTCGGAAATCGTTGGTACCAGACGTTTGCGCCTGGGCCACTCATATGTTCGTGACTTCTCTTGGGCACATTAAATGTCTTATTTTTACATTAATACAGACATTTTCATTAATCCATCTATGATATTTTCTTCAAAATTATGTAAGAAACACATTACATAGCATATAAACATGCCTTTGTTAATCGTTCACTCAGAGTGTCCCTGCAGTCTTAATGCCATAGTAATACTAATAGTATGTAATAATAATCACTCTTGGGCACAATGAATGTCTTATTTTACAGTAATACAGCCTCTCCTCACTTACTGACGGAGTTCTGCTCCTGAGACCACATCATCAAACAAATTCGTCGCTAACTATACTATAATGGTAGTGAGTTTGTGTCAACCATCTTAGATATTATTTTAATGTTATCTTTGTACCATTTATAACATTTCTGGTACATTTTTAAATGTTTATACAGTAATGTATTATATACTGAAATAAACAGAATAGAGGAAATCAGCTCTAATATACATTACAGAGGACCCCCGGTATTCAATGGCATCGGTATTCGATAAATCCAGTATTCGATGCATTATATCACAAAAATTTTGCCTCGGTATCCAATCGAAAACCCAGTATTCGATGCGATTCATACGAGACGTGTCCACGTGTGGCCTGAACTGCCCCGTGTGTGCCAGTGTTTACAAGCCAGCCAGTGTGCGCGCATTGTTTCTGCAAAATAAGTCACCATGGGCCCCAAGAAAGTTTCTAGTGCCAACCCTTCGAGACCAAGGGTGCTAATGACTATTGAAATGAAGAAAGAGATAATTGCAAAGTATGAAAGTGGAGTGCGTGTGACGGAGCTGGTCAGGTTGTATAGTAAACCCCAATCAACCATCTCTACTAAAGTGACCAGGAAAACGGCAATCAAGGAAGCTGTTCTTGCAAAAGGTGCAACTGTGATTACGAAACAGCGACCTCAAGTGTTAGAAAATGTTGAGAGACTGTTATTGGTGTGGATAAATGAAAAACAGATAGCAGGAGATAGCATCTCTCAAGCAATCATTTGTGAAAAGGCTAGGAAGTTGCATGACAATTTGGTAAAGAAATTGCCTGCAACTAGTGCTGATGTGAGTGAAATTAAGGCCAGCAAAGGTTGGTTTGAAAGATTTGGTTCGAAAGATTTAAGAATCGTAGTGGCATACATAGTGTGATTAGGAATGGTGAGGCTGCCAGTTTGGACCAAAAAGCAGCTGAAAAATATGTGAAGGAATTCAAGGATTACATAGACAGTGAAGACTTGAAACCTGAACAAGTGTTTAATTGCGACAAAACAGGCCTGTTTTGGAAGAAAATGCCAAGCAGGACCTACATTACTCAGGAAGAAAAGGCACTCCCAGGACATAAGCCTATGAAAGACAGGCTTACTCTGTTGATGTGTGCCAATGCTAGTGGTGATTGCAAAGTGAAACCTTTATTGATGTATCACTCTGAAACTCCCAGAGTGTTCAGGAAAAACAATGTCCTCAAGGCTAATTTGTGTGTGCTGTGGAGGGCAAACAGTAAGGCATGGGTCACTAGGGACTTTTTCTATGACTGGTTACACCATGCATTTGTCCCCACTGTGAAAAATCACCTAACTGAAAAGAAATTAGACCTTAAGTGCCTCCTAGTATTAGACAATGCCCCTGGTCATCCTACAGACTTGGCAGAGTGACTTTCTGGGGACATGAGCTTCATTAAGGTCAAGTTTTTGCCTCCTAATACCACTCCTCTCCTGTAGCCCATGGACCAGCAGGTCATTTCCAACTTCAAGAAACTGTACACAAAAGCTACATTTCAAAAGTGCTTTGTAGTGACCACAGAAACTCAACTGACTCTAAAAGAGTTTTGGAAGGATCACTTTAATATCCTCAATTGTATAAACCTTATAAGTATGGCTTGGGAGGGAGTGACTAAGAGAACCTTGAACTCTACTTGGAAAAAACTGTGGCCAGAATGTGTAGACAAAAGGGATTTTGAAGGATTTGAGGCTAACCCTGAGAAGCCTATGCCAGTTGAAGAATCCATTGTGGCACTGGGGGAAGTCCTTGGGGTTGGAGGTTAGTGGGGAGGATGTGGAAGAGTTGGTAGAGGAGGACAATGAAGAACTAACCACTGATGAGCTGCTAGATCATCTTCAACAGCAAGAGGCCAGACCTGAGGAAACTGCTTCGGAGGAGGGGATAGAGAAATTGAAGAAGTTGCCTACTTCAAAGATTAAGGAAATGTGTGCAATGTGGCTTAAAGTGCAAACCTTTTTTGATGACAATCACCCTAACACAGCTACTGCAAGCCGTGCTGGTGACTATTATACTGACAATGTTGTGAAACACTTTAGGAATGTCATAAAGGAACGGGAGGTATAGGCCACTATGGACAGATATGTTGTGCGACAGAAGTCCAGTGACTCTCAAGCTGGTCCTAGTGGCATTAAAAGAAGAAGGGAAGTAACCCCGGAAAAGGACTTGCTACCTCAAGTCCTAATGGAAGGGGATTCCCCTTCTAAACACTAACACCTCTCCCCTCCTATCAATCATCACCAGCTCTTCATTAAAGGTAAGTGTCAATTATTCTATTGTTATTGTTGTTATTGTAATTATTCTATTGCATTAAACTTAATATTTCATGTGGTAAATTTTTTTTTTCATACCTTTGGGTGTCTTGCATGGATTAATTTGATTTCCATTATTTCTTATGAGGAAAATTTATTCTCTTTTCGATATTTTCGGTATTCGATGAGCTCTCAGGAATGGATTAATATCGAATACCGGGGGTCCACTGTATTTAATTATGAATACTGGTCAGAGAGCCCATCATAAGTCTGAGGCGTCAGTAAACAAGTGTGTCGCTAAGTGAGGAGAGGCTGTAGAGACATTTTCATTAACCCATAAACGGTCCAAATGTATATACGTGTATACATTTTTACTGCTAGTGCCCCAAATGTATATATACGTTTTATTTTTCCTGCCTTCAAATTTGGCATGATTGGCCTGAGATGCCTTGTCAGCATAGAATGGGTCCTAACACTCAGTGTGCGTGGTATTAAAAAAATCTGGGACCACTTAGTACCTTGTGGGAGCACCAGTTCAAATAAGCGCCAGCTAGAGCAAACAGCGCTGCAAACACCTGGGATTCACTGATGTCATGTAGTATTAACACTCCCATTTTATAAGAAAAGTGATTTTGACCCTGAGTTCAGTGGCTTTGAGGTGGATGCGGCCACAAGTGGCCGAGGAAATGTCAAAAAACCTTGATAACCCACGTGCAATATTTGTGCAACACCCTTTCAGAATGTGTTATAACCTATGCCCTAAGTCAAGTGAAACAATTCTGGCTGGCTGGCAGGCTGGCTGGTTGGCAGGCTGGCTGGCTGACTGCCTGACTGGATGACTGACTGACTGATTGGCTGGCTAGCTGACTGGCCAGTTGCATGGTGGCCAACTGTGTGGCTGGCCGGCTGCTGGAGGCCTGGCTCTATCTCTGTTTGTCTGCCTGTATCTATGTCTATCTCTGTCTCTGTCTGTCTTTGTCCATCTTTGTCTCTGTCTATCTGTCTCTGTCTATCTGTCTCTGTCTATCCCTGTCTATCTCTGTCTATCTGTCTCTATCTCATTCTATCTGCCTGTCTATCTTTGTCTCACAGGTACACATAAATACACATATACATAGTGTAAATTACCTACGATAACCCAAAAAACCAGACAAAGTGCTATACTCTGCTTGAAGATGTGAATAAAGGTGATGACACAGTCTTGTGGCTCTCTCTCAGACAGAGAGCTAGATGGATAGACAGATAGACAGGGAGCTTGACAGACAGACAAATAGACAGACATGTTTGTGTACCAGCGAAAACAAAGGAGGGCGATGCTCATCAAACGTCACCTCTAATCTTTTCTTATCTGCTACACCCTCCCCCACCCTCGTGTATGCTCATCAAACGTCAGCCCTTATCAGATGTTATCTCATCTTATCATGTCACTGTCAGGGGTGGACTTAGTTTTTCATGCTTCAAGGCAACTTATTATTTTATTATTATTACGTATTTTTCTTCTCCTTCTTCTTCTCCTTCTTCTCCTTCTCCTCCTCCTCCTCCTTCTCCTCCTCCTCTTCCTCCTCCTCATTGTTATTATATACGTACTTCCACATATCCAAAACATTCCTGGGACATATAAACACTTTGTATATATTCCAAGACAATAGTAAATGGCCAAGGCAGGTGTAAATGTCCACCTGTCAGTGTGTTTGTGACAATGTGAGTACAATTTCAGTACCTAATACTAGTGTCAGAACAAGGATTGATTATGAAATGACAAGAACTACTATAAATTGTAATTATCACAACATGAAAATTATATAAAATAATATGAAAAAAAGAAAAAAGGTATATCGGCAACACTTTTGCAAGCAGCAGCACTCCTTGTTGCTGTCAGGTGACCCCCAAGTGCCAACTTTGCAGCCTCATATCTCGATGAGTACTGTCTGTAAATTTTTTTTATATCCTATAACACTTAGCAAAATGTGCTCTTTTTTTCAATAAAAAAAAAACTATTTTTTTATTTTTCAAAATATTCAGGGCATTGGGGTAGTGAACGTATATAAACGTTTGGACCATTTACGGGTTAATCCAGCAACGACATTTTCTTCAAAATTATTACATAGCATATAAACATACCTTTGTTACTCGTTCACTCAGAATGTCCCTCTAGTTTTAGAGCAATAGTAAGTAATAATAATCACTCTTGGGCACATTAACACTCTCAGGGTTGAGAGGCCCTCTCCTAAACTTGTTCTCAGGGTCAAAAATTTTTCGGAAAAAAAAAAAATTATTTTTTCCTGGGAAATGATAGAGAATCTTTTCTCAATCACAATGACACCAAAATTATGAAATTTGATGGAAAACTTATGGAATTATGCTCTTGTGAAGTTAGCGGTCTCGACGATGTTTACAACATTGGCGATTTCACCCACCTTGAGCCCTATTTTCAGCCACTTCCATTGCACTAGTCGACAAAAATCATAACTATTTCGCTAGAACTTCATTTTTTCTATCGAATGAGTACGAAAAACCACCCATTTACCAATTTCAACTATCCAATAAAGTGGTTAGAAATTGGCAATTTTGCCAATTTCACACAAATTTTAAAAGATGCCAACTTCCAAATAGGGTCCAGAATAAACAAGACAGACGTTCCTGGCACTAAAATAACATTTCCTTTGTTCATCAGTCACGTCCCCAGGCCCCTCTTACATTTCTTTTGTTTTCCACTTCGAATTTTTATTCTCACAAAAAATATAAGATTTACTGTTATGCAGACTACTGCATTAGTGTAGAAATGGTACAAATAATATCAGTGCACTTGTGAAAGAATATTAGACTCACCAGTTGATGTGTATTGGACGTGTGGCATGATTTGTTTATTTCTGAACTTTGGCAAAAATCAAACATTTCTGCTAAATTGAGCTCAATTTCAAAGTACTTTTCATTGAGAAACCAATCAAAATCATCTCAATTTCTGTAATATGTCTTCCATTCTATAAAATAAGACAAGGAAAACTAAAATACAGCCATAAACACTATATGAAAATACAGTGCAAAGTCACTGTTTTAAGCCAAAAACATGGTCAAAGTTTTTCTTCTCATTATGCACTGTGTGCTGCAGGATTTTTTTTATACTGTGCACACTGACCACATAGACCCATTCTTTCATATGTAGGCCTACCAGCTTACTCTCACTAGATTTGAAGGCGCTAGAATTTATGCATACTAGTACATCAATAACTTAAGTGCATAAGACGTACTAGTAAGTTGGAAACCCTGAAAGGGTTAAATGCCTTATTTTATGTTAATATAGACATTTTCATTAATCCATCTATGATATTTTCTTCAAAATTATGTAAGAAACAAGTTACATAACATATAAACAAGCAATGTTTACATGCAGTGGAGGGTTTGTAAACATTAAGTTTTCTCTGGTCCAGTGTTAGAGAAAACTATGAACCTGTGTTGGCCCAGTAACTGCCCTTAATACAAAAGCTTTTGTTTACAATTCTCAGCATGAATTATTCATTACTTCTCCCTTTGTTTATGATGGCATCTAAAGGTAGTTGTTAGAAATGATTAAACTCAGTGAACATGGTATGTCAATGGTAATAATATGGCTGTAGGCTGCAGTGTATGTAGCCGGTAGGTATACACTGGGATGTAGTCCGCCTGGGACTACAAATAAATACAACTCACCAACAAGAGTCTTCAATAAAGATATGTAATGTTCATTTAGCATTAAAATTAGTCATTTATATTTATTTCTCATTGTTTTCTGTATGTAAAACTATAATTATTCTATATAAAATGTATTTTTTGTTAATATTTTTGGGTGTCTGAAACAGATTAATTGGATTTACATTATTTCGAATGGGAAATATTACACTATACTGTACAGGTCTCCCTCAACATACGCGTTTTCAACTTTCACGGGCTTCACATATTTGTGAATTCTCAGCCGCCAAATCATATTTGAGCTTCCCGCCCCCCCGTGCGTCCCTACTACCCTCCCTCTGACGTCCGCAACTGGCAGCCAGCCCGCCCGCCACTCACTCACTCAGTCAGTCATTCTCCAGCCACTGTGTGCGTCGGTCTGTGTTGTTTGTGTGTCCTATCGTGTTTCTGTGGTGGTGATAGTATGGCCCCCAAACAAGCAGGAACTGCTGTTGATGAGCCAACCCCTTATGTAGGCAGAGAATGAGGATGAAGAAAAGGAGAGTATTACTGAGGCCAATCAACCTCAAGCCTTCACCCTTGAAAAACTAGGCCAAGTGATGAGAATGGCAGCGCAGCTCAAACAATTTATATACAACATGGACCCATCGATGCTGAGGGCTTTGAAGGTGATGAACAACATTGATAAGAGCATAATTCCCTACCAAACTCTGTTTGTAGATATGAAGAGGTAGTAGGTTGGTAGACAGCAACCACCCAGGTAAGTACTACCGTCCTGCCAGATGACTGTGAAACAGAAACCTGTAACTGTTTTACATGATGGTAGGATTGCTGGTTTCTTTTTCTGTCTCATAAACACGCTAGATAACAGGGATATCTTGCTACTCCTACTTACACTTTGGTCACACTTCACAGACACGCACATGTATATATATATACATACATCTAGGTTTTTCTCCTTTTTCTAAATAGCTCTTGTACTTCTTTATTTCTTCTATTGTCCATGGGGAAGTGGAAAAGAATCTTTCCTCCATAAGCCATGCGAGTCGCATGAGGCGACTAAAATGCCGGGAGCAATGGGCTAGTAACCCCTTCTCCTGTAGACATTTACTAAAAAAGAGAAGAAGAAAAACTTTATAAAACTGGGATGCTTGAATGTGCATGGATGTAGTGCAGATGACAAGAAACAGATGATTGCTGATGTTATGAATGAAAAGAAGTTGGATGTCCTGGCCCTAAGCGAAACAAAGTTGAAGGGGGTAGGGGAGTTTCGGTGGGGGGAAATAAATAGGATTAAATCTGGAGTATCTGAGAGAGTTAGAGCTAAGGAAGGGGTAGCAGTAATGTTGAAGGATCAGTTATGGAAGGAGAAGTGATGCAAGGAGGGAAGAGTATATGGAGAAAAAGAGAGAGGTTAAGAGAGTGGTGAAGCAATGTAAAAAGAGAGCAAATGAGAGAGTGGGTGAGATGTTATCAACAAATTTTGTTGAAAATAAGAAAAAGTTTTGGAGTGAGATTAACAAGTTAAGGAAGCCTAGAGAACAAATGGATTTATCAGTTAAAAATAGGAGAGGAGAGTTATTAAATGGAGAGTTAGAGGTATTGGGAAGATGGAGGGAATATTTTGAGGAATTGTTAAATGTTGATGAAGATAGGGAAGCTGTGATTTCGTGTATAGGGCAAGGAGGAATAACATCTTGTAGGAGTGAGGAAGAGCCAGTTGTGAGTGTGGGGGAAGTTCGTGAGGCAGTAGGTAAAATGAAAGGGGGTAAGGCAGCCGGGATTGATAGGATAAAGATAGAAATGTTAAAAGCAGGTGGGGATATAGTTTTGGAGTGGTTGGTGCAATTATTTAATAAATGTATGGATGAGGGTAAGGTACCTAGGGATTGGCAGAGAGCATGCACAGTTCCTTTGTATAAAGGCAAAGGGGACAAAAGAGAGTGCAAAAATTATAGGGAGATAAGTCCGTTGAGTTATAGGTAGTAGGTTGGTAGACAGCAACCGCCCAGGGAGGTACTACCGTCCTGCCAAGTGAGTGTAAAACGAAAGCCTGTAATTGTTTTACATGATGGTAGGATTGCTGGTGTCCTTTTTTCTGTCTCATGAACATGCAAGATTTCAGGTACGTCTTGCTACTTCTACTTACACTTAGGTCACACTACACATACATGTACAAGCACATATATACACACCCCTCTGGGTTTTCTTCTATTTTCTTTCTAGTTCTTATTCTTGTTTATTTCCTCTTATCTCCATGGGGAAGTGGAACAGAATTCTTCCTCCATAAGCCATGCGTGTTGTAAGAGGCGACTAAAATGCCGGGAGCAAGGGGCTAGTAACCTCTTCTCCTGTATATATTACTAAATGTAAAAGGAGAAACTTACGTTTTTCCTTTTGGGCCACCCTGCCTTGGTGGGATACGGCCGGTGTGTTGAAAGAAGAAAGAAGTCCGTTGAGTATACCTGGTAAAGTGTATGGCAGAGTTATTATTGAAAGAATTAAGAGTAAGATGGAGAATAGGATAGCAGATGAACAAGGAGGCTTTAGGAAAGGTAGGGGGTGTGTGGACCAGGTGTTTACAGTGAAACATAAGTGAACAGTATTTAGATAAGGCTAAAGAGGTCTTTGTGGCATTTATGGATTTGGAAAAGGCATATGACAGGGTGGATAGGGGGGCAATGTGGCAGATGTTGCAGGTGTATGGTATAGGAGGTAGGTTACTGAAAGCAGTGAAGAGTTTTTACGAGGATAGTGAGGCTCAAGTTAGAGTATGTAGGAATGAGGGAAATTATTTCCCAGTAAAAGTAGGCCTTAGACAAGGATGTGTGATGTCACAGTGGTTGTTTAATATATTTATAGATGGGGTTGTAAGAGAAGTAAATGCGAGGGTCTTGGCAAGAGGCGTGGAGTTAAAAGATAAAGAATCACACATAAAGTGGGAGTTGTCACAGTTGCTCTTTGCTGATGACACTGTGCTCTTGGGAGATTCTGAAGAGAAGTTGCAGAGATTGGTGGATACAGTGAATACAGGAAAGAGTAAGGTTATGAGGATAACAAAGAGATTAGGTGATGAAAGACTGGATATCAGATTGGAGGGAGAGAGTATGGAGGAGGTGCATGTATTCAGATATTTGGGAGTGGACACGTCAGCGGATGGGTCTATGAAAGATGAGGTGAATCATAGAATTGATGAGGGAAAAAGGGTGAGTGGTGCACTTAGGAGTCTGTGGAGACAAAGAACTTTGTCCTTGGAGGCAAAGAGGGGAATGTATGAGAGTATAGTTTTACCAATGCTCTTATATGGGTGTGAAGCATGGGTGACGAATGTTGCAGCGAGGAGAAGGCTGGAGGCAGTGGAGATGTCATGTCTGAGGGCAATGTGTGGTGTGAATATAATGCAGAGAATTCGTAGTTTGGAAGTTAGGAGGAGGTGCGGGATTACCAAAACTGTTGTCCAGAGGGCTGAGGAAGGGTTGTTGAGGTGGTTCGGACATGTAGAGAGAATGGAGCGAAACATTGTAATATCAATAGAAAAATAAAGAATTTTAATTTTAATTTTTTTTAATCACCACAAGTCATCAGAGTTTGTTGGCCTTACGAGTGGTGAGTGTTTTGTTTGTTCATTATTTGTTATTAAACTACAGCATAAATAATGTCAACCCATTCATGACTGCTAATAATAATAATAATAATAATAATAATAATAATAATAATAATAATAATAATAAGACGATAGAATTAAAGAAGGAAATTGTACAAAAATACGAGGGTTGAAGCAGTGGTAGAGGCATCGTGAGCCAGTGTGGCTTTGTTTATGCTGGAGTGAGCATTAGTCTCTGCACTCTTCCAAACATTTCACTAACTCATTGTGTTTGGTGCTAGTTGATTGAGTGCGACTGCTACATAATTAACCATGGGCCCAAAGAAATTTGCTAGTGCTAGCTCTTTGGCAAAGAAATTGAGAAATACGATAGAATTGAAGAAAGAAATTGTACCAAAATATGAGGCAGTGGTGGAGGCAGTACAATATTTTACAATGTTTTCATGTATGTATTTCATAATTGTTGATAAGAACATAAGAAAGGAGGAACACTGCAGTAGACCTGTTGGCCCATACTAGGCAGGTCCTTCACAAATCCAACCCATTAACAGAATAAATGCTACCCAAGCAATAAGCTTTGATAATTCTATTTATTCATGTACAAGTCCCACTCAAATCCAACTCCTCTCACTCATGTATTTTTTTTTTTCAACAAGTCGGGCCGTCTCCCACCGAGGCAGAGTGACTCAAAAAATAATGAAAATCCCCAAAAAGAAAATACTTTCATCATCATTCAACACTTTCACCTCATTCACACATAATCACTGTTTTTGCAGAGGTGCTCAGAATACAACAGCTTAGAAGCATATACGTATAAAGATACACAACATATCCTTCCAAACTGCCAATATCCCAAACCCCTCCTTTAAAGTGCAGGCATTGCACTTCCCATTTCCAGGACTCAAGTCCGGCTATATAAAAAAACCCAGTTTCCCTGAATCCCTTCACTAAATATTACCCTGCTTACACTCCAACAGCTCGTCATGACCCAAATACCATTCGTCTCCATTCACTCCTATCTAACATGCTCACGCACGCTTGCTGGAAGTCCAAGCCCTTCGCCAATAAAACCTCCTTTACCCCCTCCCTCCAACCTTTTCGAGGATGACCCCTACCCCGCCTTCCTTCCCCTACAGATTTATACGCTCTCCATGTCATTCTACTTTGATCCATTCTCTCTAAATGACCAAACCACCTCAACAACCCCTCTTCAGCCCTCTGACTAATACTTTTATTAACTCCACACCTCCTAATTTCCACACTCCGAATTTTCTGCATAATATTCACACCACACGTTTGAAACTATTCAAGGTTTTAGCTTTGACAGGAACTTGGGTAGCTTTAAAAAAAGACTGTACAAATATATGAGTGGGAGGAGCATGTATGTATATAGTACAATATTTTACGATGTTTTAATGTATTTTGTGATTGTTCATAAGAACATAAGAAAGGAGGAACACTGCAGTAGGCCTGTTGGCCCATACTAGGCAGATCCTTCATAAATCCAACCAACTAACAGCATAAACGCTACCCAAGCAATAAGCTTTGATAATTCTATTTACTCACGTGCAAGTCCCACTCAAATCCAACCCCTCTCACTTATGTATTTATCCAACCTACATTTGAAACTACCCAAGGTTTTAGCTTTGATAGGACTTTGGGTAGCTTTAAAAAGAGACTGGTCAAATACTACATGAGTGGGAGGAGCATGCATGTTTATACATGTATGTGTTTTACGATGTTTTCACTTGTTTTATGATTGTTCATGGTGCAATAGGTTAAGGAAGCCGTATTTTACTATATTTCCCTACAATATATTGGGGCACCAAATATTTGCAATTTTTCAACATTCACGAGGCTCTTGATTCCATAACCCTCGCGACTGTTGAGGGAGACCTGTATTTCAGTTTTCGACCATTTCAGATTTTGGCCAACCTTTTGAAATGGATTAATTATGAAAACCAGGGGTCTACTGTAATCAAAATTGTAATTCTTTCTTACAAAACTTATCAAAGCCATATAGCATGACTTGACAGAATATTAAATTCTCTTGTATTCATTGTAACTCACCTAATGACTATATGTACTGTTATTGCCTTACTAATTTTAAGTTAGTTCTAAGTTTACCCGAAATGCTTTGCATATAAAGAGGCTTTTGGCATGTAAATCCGAATATTATATTCCTTTGTACAAACCTGTATCATGCTGAAATAAAATATTATTATTATTATTATTATTATTATTATTATTATTATTATTATTATTATGCTTACTGCATCAACACTAGTGAGACACTCTTAGTGATTTTAATGTGTACCTGCATGCCAGAAGTGTGTAAGTTTATTTAGGTACAGGTACACATAAGTACAATTATCAGAGTATACTGTAAATAAAATATGCAATAACCTTACAACGCTTGAAATTCTGGAAACTTTCCAGACATACTCGAGAGACATGGAGCTCAAGGAGGATGTAAATAAAGTGGCACGTGGATGCTGTAACAGCGAATCGGGGAGCTGTATAAACAAATTTTTAGTTATAACATGAAATGTCCATATTAGCAAACTGCCATAAAGCAAAGCACCATAAAGCAGGGCCCTCCTGTATATGGAATAATCATACAGGAGGACCCCATTTATGTGGCTCTAACGTCTGTAACCCCAAACAATAAGTGAAAATTGCCGACAGGTGGAAAAGAGTAGTTTTTCATTATCGAATACACCTAAAATGCCTGAAGACATGTTTATACTATCATATCTTAAGTGTTCAGTACAGAAAGGCATAAAAAATAAATAGACAGTACAAACAATACATACCCTAAAATATGGCACCAGTCGTCCTTCCCTTAAGAAACTGCTGTACGAAAACGGCAATAATGGTGGAAAAGTGGTAAAAGTACCAAACATAATGAACAATGGCTCAATTGAAAGCCAAAAAAATGTGGAATACTGAAAAGGAGCTATATATGCAGGGCCCTCCTGTACTTACAATGAAGTAAATGTTTGAAAAAAATAAATAAATAATATATGGGATATGGGATATTTGTCATTTGGAGGGACATATGCACTGTCATATCTGTGTGCCTCTGTCAAGAGTGATAATGTGAATGATGGTGAAACTATTTTTTTTTTTGAGTCACCATGCCTCAAGTGGGAGACGGCCCGCCTGTTAACATACTATATATATACTACATATACGTACATATAAGAATCATTCCTCTGTAAGCAATGCGTGTTGAAAAAGTCAACTAAAATGCTGGGAACAATGGGCTAGTAGCCCCTTTTTCTGTAATAATTACTAAAAAGAATAAGAAGAAGAAAATTGTCAAAGTGGGAAGTCTGAATGTGCGTGGATGTTGTGCGAATGATAAGAGATGATTGTGGATGTTATGAATGAGAAGAAGCTGGATGTCCTGGCTTTAAGTGAAACAAAGCTGAAGGGGGTGGGAGAGTTTCAGTGGAAAGGAATAAATGGGATTAGGTCAGGGGTTTCAAACAGAGTTAGAGCTAAAGAAGGAGTAGCAATAATGTTGAAGGATAAGCTATGGGAGGAAAAAAGGGAGTATAAATGTATTAATTCCAGGATTATGTGGAGTAAAATAAAGGTTGGATGTGAAAAGTGGGTTATAGTAAGCGTATATGCACCTGGAGAAGAGAGAAGTGTAGAGGAGTGAGAGAGAGATTTTGGGAAATGTTGAGTGAATGCCTGGGGAGTTTTGAACAAGTGTGAGAATAAGGTGGTTGAGGATTTCAAAGCTAAAGTGGGCAAAAATGTAGTAGAGGGAGTATTAGGTAAATTTAGGGTGCCAGAGGTATATGAAAATGGGGAGCCTTTAATTGAGCTATGTGTAGAAAGAGGTTTGGTAATAAATAATACATATTTTATGAAGAAGAGGATAAATAAATATATAAGGTATGATATAGCACATAATGAAAGTAGTTTGTTAGATTATGTATTGGTGGATAAAAGATTGATGGGTAGGTTCCAGAATGTGCACGTTTATAGAGTGGCAACTGATATATCAGATCATTATTTAGTTGTAGCTACAGTTAGAGTAGGAGGTAGATGGGAAAAGAGGAAAATGGCAACAACAAGTAAGTGTATAAACTAAAGGAGGAGGAAGTTTGGGAGAGATTTTTTTTTATTATTAGCACATTGGCCGATTCCCACCAAGGCAGGGTGGCCAGAAAAATAAAAACTTTCACCATCATTCACTCCATCACTGTCTTGCCAGAAGGGTGCTTTACACGACAGTTTTTAAACTGCAACATTAACACCCCTCCTTCAGAGTGCAGGCACTGTACTTTCCATTTCCAGGACTCAAGTCCAGCCTGCCGGTTTCCCTGAATTCCTTCATAAATGTTACTTTGCTCACACTCCAACAGCACATCAAGTATTAAAAACCTTTTGTCTCCATTCACTCCTATCAAACACGCTCACGCATGCCCGCTGGAAGTCCAAGCCCCTCGCACGCAAAACCTCCTTTACCCCCTCCCTCCAACCTTTCCTAGCCGACCCTTACCCTGCCTTCCTTCCACTATAGACTGATACGCTCTTGAAGTCATTTTGTTTCGCTCCATTCTCTCTACATGTCCGAACCACCTCAACAACCCTTCCTCAGCCCTCTGGATAACAGTTTTGGCAATCCCGCACCTCCTCCTAACTTCCAAACTACGAATTCTCTGCATTATATTCACACCACACATTGCCCTCAGACATGACATCTCCACTGCCTCCAGCCTTCTCCTCGCTGCAACATTCATCACCCATGCTTCACACCCACATAAGAGCGTTGGTAAAACTATACTCTCATACATTCCCCTCTTTGCTTCCAAGGACAAAGTTCTTTGTCTCCACAGACTCCTAAGTGCACTGCTCACCCTTTCCCCCTCATCAATTCTATGATTCACCTCATCTTTCATAGACCCATCCACTGACATGTCCACTCCCAAATATCTGAATACATTCACCTCCTCCATACTCTCTCCCTCCAATCTGATATCCAATCTTTCATCACCTAATCTTTTTGTTATCCTCATAACCTTACTCTTTCCTGTATTCATTTTTAATTTTCTTCTTTTACATACCCTACCAAATTCATCCACCAACCTCTGCAACTTCTCTTCAGAATCTCCCAAGAGCACAGTGTCATCAGCAAAGAGCAACTGTGACAACTCCCACTTTATGTGTGATTCTTTATCTTTTAACTCCACGCATCTTGCTAAGACCCTCGCATTTACTTCTCTTACAACCCCATCTATAAATATATTAAACAACCATGGTGACATCACACATCCTTGTCTAAGGCCTGCTTTTACTGGGAAATAATCTCCCTCTTTAACCCTTTGACTGTTTCAGGCCCCTTTCTGAAACTGTCATTCTATGTCGCTCAATTTTTGAAAAAAAATATTATTTTTTCTTATGAAATGATAGAGAATCTTTTCCCGATGGTAATGACACCAAAAGTTCGAAATTTGGTCGAAAACTTATGGAATTATGCTCCCGCGAAGTTAGCGGTCTTGGTGACATATGCGTATCGTCGATTTTGCCGACTTTGAGCCCTATTTTCAGCCAATTCCATTGTTCCAGTTGACCAAACTCATAGCTATTTCTTTAGAACTCCATTTTATCTAATTTGGACTACCCAATATGGTGGTCAGAAATTGGCAATTTGGCCAATTTCACACAAACTAAAAAAGATGCCAATTTCAAAATAGGGTCCAGAATAAACAAGGTAGACATTCGTGGCACTAAAATAACATATGCTCTGTTCATTAGTCACATCTCTAGGCCCCTCTTATATTATTATTGCTTTCTATTTTGATTTTTTATTCATACAAAAAAATACAAAATTTACTGTTATGCAGACTACTGCATTATTGTAAAAATGGTATAAATAGTATCAGTGCACTAGTGAAAGAATATTAGACTCCCCAGTTGACGTGTATTGGACGTGTGGTGTGATTTATTTACTCCTGAACATTGGTAAAAATCGAACATTTCCGCTACTTTGAGCTCAGTTTCAAGGTTGTTTTAATCGTCAAAGTAATGAAAATCATCTCTATTTCTGTAATATGTTTTCCATTTTATCACCTAAGACCATGAAAACGCGAATACAGTGATAAATACTATACGAAAATACACGTCAAAGTCGGCGTTTTATTCCAAAAAAACGATCAGTTTTTTTTTTCTCATTACGCAATGTGTGCTGCAGGTTTTTTTTATGTGGTGCACACTGACCACACAGACCCATTCTCTCACATGTGGGCCTACCAGCTTTCTCCCGCTTGATTTGAAGCCGCTAGAATTATTGAGTATATATACGTCAGAAACATTGGCTCGTAAGACGTATTTATACGTAGAAAACAGTCAAAGGGTTAATACATACTCTAACCTGATCCTCACTATCCTCGTAAAAACTCTTCACTGCTTTCAGCAACCTACCTCCTATACCATACACCTGCAACATCTGCCACATTGCCCCCCTATCCACCCTGTCATACGCCTTTTCCAAATCCATAAATGCCACAAAAACCTCTCTAGCCTTATCTAAATACTGTTCACTTATATGTTTCACTGTAAACACCTGGTCCACACACCCCCAACCTTTCCTAAAGCCTCCTTGTTCATCTGCTATCCTATTGTCCATCTTACTCTTAATTCTTTCGATAATAACTCTACCATACACATTACCAGGTATACTCAACAGACTTTCTTTTTTTTTTTTTATTATCACACTGGCCGATTCCCACCAAGGCAGGGTGGCCCGAAAAAGAAAAACTTTCACCATCATTCACTCCATCACTGTATTGCCAGAAGGGTGCTTTACACTACAGTTTTTAAACTGCAACATTAACACCCCTCCTTCAGAGTGCAGGCACTGTACTTCTCATCTCCAGGACTCAAGTCCGGCCTGCCGGTTTCCCTGAACCCCTTCATAAATGTTACTTTGCTCACACTCCAACACACTCAACAGACTTATCCCGCTATAACTTTTGCACTCTCTGTTGTCCCCTTTGCCTTTATACAAAGGAACTATGCATGCTCTCTGCCAATCCCTAGGTACCTTACCCTCTTCCATAAATTTATTAAATAATAGCACCAACCACTCCAAAACTATATCTCCACCTGCTTTTAACATTTCTATCTTTATCCCATCAATCCCAGCTGCCTTACCCCCTTTCATTTTACCTACTGCCTCACGAACTTCCCCCACACTCACAACTGGCTCTTCCTCACTCCAACAAACTACTGTCATTTTGCCCTACATCATATCTTGTATACTTATTTATCCTCTTTTTCTTAAAATATGTATTACCTATAACTAAACCCCTATCTATACAAAGTTCAATCAAAGGGCTCCCATTATCATTTACACCTGGCACCCCAAACTTACCTACCATGCCCTCTCTAAAAGTTTCTCCTACCACAATTACTCTCTCACTTGGTTCAAAGGTTCCTATACATTCACTTAACATCTCCCAAAATCTCTCTCTCTCCTCTACATTCCTCTCTTTTCCAGGTGCATACACACTTATTATGACCCACTTTTCACATCCAACCTTTACTTTAATCCACATAATCCTTGAATTTACACATTCATATTCTCTTTTCTCCTTCCATAACTGATCCTTCAACATTATTGCTACCCCTTCCTTAACTCTAACTCTCTTAGATACTCCAGATTTAATCCCATTTATTTCTCCTCACCAAAACTCCCCTACCCCCTTCAGCTTTGTTTCACTTAGGGCCAGGACATCCAACTTCTTTTCATTCATAACATCAGCAATCATCTGTTTCTTGTCATCTGCACTACATCCATGCACATTCAAGCATCCCAGTTTTACAAAGTTTTTCTTCTCTTTTTTAGTAAATGTTTACAGGAGAAGGGGTTACTAGGGTGAAATATAAGCAACTATTGACAGAAAGGTGGGCTGGTGCAAGTATGAGCTGTGGGGAGGTTGAACAGTGTTGGATGAGTTTTAAAAATGCAGTATTAGAATGTGTGGCAGAAGTTTGCAGTTATAGGAGGGTGGGTGCAGGAGAAAAGAGGAGTGACTGGTGGAATGATGAAGTAATGGGTGTGATAAAAGAGAAAAAGAGGCTTTTACAAAGCAGAAGTGTTATAAGAAGAGTAGAGTATATGGAGAGTAAAAGAAAGGTGAAGAGAGTAGTGAAAGAGTGCAAAAGGAGAGCAGATGATAGAGTGGGAGAGGAACTGTAAAGAAATTTTAGTGAAAATAAGAAAAAAATTTGGAGTTAAACAAGTTAAGAAAGCTTAGGGAATGAATGGATTTGTCAGTTAAAAACAGAGTAGGGGAGTTAGTAGATGGGGAGATGGAGGTATTGGGTAGATGGCAAGAATATTTCGAGGAACTTTTAAATGTCGAAGAAAAAAGGGAGGCGGTAATTTCATACACTGGCCAGGGAGGTATACCATCTTTTAGGAGTGAAGAAGAACAGGATGTAAGTGTGGGGGAGGTGTGTAAGGCATTACATAGAATGAAAGGGGGTAAAGCAGCTGGAACTGACGGGATCATGACAGAAATGTTAAAAGCAGGGGGATATAGTGTTGGAGAGGTTGGTATTTTTGTTTAAAAAATGTATGAAAGAGGGGGAGGTACCTAGGGATTGGAAGAGAGCATGTATAGTCCCTTTTTATAAAGGGAAGGGGGACAAAAGAGATTGTAAAAATTATAGTGGAATAAGTTTACTGAGTATACCAGGAAAAGTGTACAGTAGGGTTATAATTGAAAGAATTAGAGGTAAGACAGAATGTAGAATTGTGGATGAGCAAGGAGGTTTTAAAGTGGGTAGGCGATGTGTAGATCAAGTGTTTACATTGAAGCATATATGTGAACAGTATTTAGATAAAGGTAGGGAAGTTTTTATTGCATTTATGGATTTAGAAAAGGCATATGACAGAGTGGATAGGGGAGCAATGTGGTAGATGTTGCAAGTATATGGAATAGGTGGTAAGTTACTAAACACCCTAAAGAGTTTTTATGAGGATAGTGAGGCTCAGGTTAGGGTGTGCAGAAGAGAGGGAGAATACTTCCCGGTAAAAGTAGGTCTTAGACTGGGATGTGTAATGTCACCATGGTTGTTTAATATATTTATAGATGGGGTTGTAAAAGAAGTAAATGCTAGGGTGTTTGGGAGAGGGGTGGGATTAAATTATGGGGAATCAAATACAAAATGGGAATTGACACAGTTGCTAACTCTCATGTTTTGTAGTAATGCTAGTGGGGATTTCAAAGTGAAGTCATTACTAGTGTACCATTCTGAAAATCTCAGAGTGTTCAAGAAAAACGATGTCATGAAGAGTAAATTGTGTGTTTTGGAAAGCTAATAATAAGGCACTGGTCACGAAGGAAATTTTCATTGACTGGTTCCATGAAGTGTTTGACCCCAGTGTGAAGAATTACCTCCTGGAAAATAAACTGGATCTCTGGTGGCCCGGTGGCCTGGTGGCTAAAGCTCCCACTTCACACACGGAAGGCCCGGGTTTGATTCCCGGCGGGTGGAAACATTTCGACACGTTTCCTTACACCTGTTGTCCTGTTCACCTAGCAGCAAATAGGTACCTGGGTGTTAGTCGACTGGTGTGGGTCACATCCTGGGGGACAAGATTAAGGACCCCAATGGAAATAAGTTAGACAGTCCTTGATGACGCACTGACTTTCTTGGGTTGTCCTGGGTGGCTAACCCTCCGGGGTTAAAAATCCGAACGAAATCTTATCTTATCTTATCTTATCCTGCTGATGGACAATGCACCTGCTCATCCTCCAAACTTGAATTTCCTAATTCTGGAGTCTGGGTTCATCACAGTGATATTCTTGCCCCCTAATGCCACTCCTCTCCTCCTGCCCATGGACCAGCAGATCATTTCAAACTTTAAAAAACTCTACACCAAAGCAATATTTCAAAGGTGCTTTAATGTGACCACAGACACTCACTTGACCCTAAGAGAGTCTTGGAAAGATCACTTCAGTATCCTCCATTGCATAAGCCTTATAGGTAAGGCTTGGGAGGGAGTGACTACCAGGGCTTTGAACTCTGCTAGGAGAAAATTGTGGCCAGATTGTGTCCACAAGAGGGATTTTGAAGGGTTTGGGGCTGACCCTGATGAGCCTATGGCAGTTGTGGAATCTATTGTGGCACTGGGGAATTCCATAGGGTTGGATGTAAGTTTGGAGGATGTGGAAGAGTTGGTAAAGGACCACAACGAAGAGCTAACCACTGACGAGCTGCAAGAGCTTCAGCTGGAACAGCAACAGACCACAGCTCAGAATGTTGCTTCAGAGGAGAAGGAAGAGAGATGGAAGAAGGTGCCATCTTCAGAAATTAAGGAGATTTTTGAAATGTGGAGTACGATGGAAAGATTTATGAAGAAACATCACCCTGACAAAGCTGTTGCAAGCCATGTCGGCAACATGTGCAGTGACAAAGTCTTGGCTCATTTTAGGGAAGTTTTAAAGAGATGCCAGAAACAGAGCTCTCTGGACAAGTATTTAGTGCCACACATGTGCAGTGACTCTCAAAGCTGGTCCTAGGGACATTAAAAAACAAAGAAGGGAAGTAACCCCAGAAAAGGACTTGGTACCTGAAGTCTTTATGGAAGGGGATTCCACTTCCAAACAGTAACTAATCCAATCTCTCTCCTCCTCCAGTCTTCCATACACTAAGAAGAATCGTCAATAAAGGTAAGTGTTATGCTGTTAATGTTCATTCATCATGTCTCATTGTTTTGTGTATGTACATCTATATTTCATGTAAAAAATTTTTTGTTTTAATACTTCTGGTTGTCTGGAACGGATTAATTGTATTTACATTATTTCTTATGGGGAAAATGGTTTCGCAAATTGTCAATTTCGATAATAGTCACACTTTCTGGAACGGATTAATTATGAAAAACAAGGGTCCACTGTAACTGTACTTGTGTGTACCTGTGAGAGACAGAGACAGACAGAGATACAGACAAAAGCAGAAATATAGACAGAGACAGAGATAAAGACAGACAGAGATAGATACAGACAGAGAGATAGCCAAAATCAGTTAACCAGCTAGCCAGCCACCCAACCAGCTGGACAGCCAGCCAGCCTGCCGAATACATATGACATTCTGGCAGGATGACACTACCAGTGGTATCAGAAATGAAAGGATGCTGCACAAATGTTGCACATGGGTTATTATCAAGGTTTTTGATATTTCCTTGACCACTTGTGGCCACATCCATCTCAAAGCCACTAAACTCTGGGTCAACATCATTTTCCTCTTAGAAGGGGAGTGTTAATATGACATGACATCAGTGAATCCCTGGTGTTTGCCATGCTATCTGCTCTAGCTGGTGCTCAATTGAACTGGTGCTCCCACAAGGTACTAAGTGGTCCCAGACTTTTTTAATACTGCACACACCAAGTGTTAAGACCTACTCTATACTGACTAGGCATCTTAGGCCAATCATGCCAATTTTGAAGGAATAAAAAATAAAACGTTAATCTACATTTGAAGAGCTACGCATGTGAACGTAGATGTGCGTTTGGACAGTTTAAGGACTAAAGGTAAAAAAAAATGGTGATTCGTTTTACGGCAGTAGCCTGGAACCTGGAACCTAATCTGCCATATAAGAAGGGCCCTCCTGCACATGTTCATACAGGAGTGACGGATATGTCTGATCACTATTTAGTGGTAGCTACGGTAAGAGTATGCAGCAGATGGAGTAAAAGGAGACTGGCAGAAGTTGGTAAGAGAAGTGAAACTAAATAAATTAAGGAAGGAAACAGTTTCACTAAGATATAAGCAACTGTTAGGGTAAATTATAATTTGGAGGGGTTTCCGAATTGTAGTAACTGTGTGCCTCTGGCAAGACAGTGATGAAGTAAGTGATGGTTAAAGCATTTTTTTTCTTCTTCAGATCAGCCTCCCTTGATGAGATGGTCTGTGTATTAAAAGAGGAAAAAAAAAAGTGTAGGAATTGAGGAGGCACTTGAGGTGGTATGGGGTAAATTTAAGAATACATTGCTAAAGTGCATAGCAAAGATTTGTGGGTATAGGAGGGAAGAGGAATGATTGGTGAAATAAGGTAATTAGGGTGGCAATTGAGAAAAAAACAAGGCACATGAGAGGTATGCACAATGTGTAAGTTATGTATATATGGAGGGTGGAGTTCATGGAGATTAAAAGAATGGTGAGGGAGTGCAAAAGAAGAGCTCATGAGAGTGTGTGAAGTTTTGTCTTACTTCTTAGACTCAAAGTCCAGCTAATAGGTTTTCCTGAATATCTTCATAAAGAGTACCTTGCTCACGCTCCAACAACATGTCCATTAAAAACTTCATCTCTGAGTTTAAATTTAACATATCAAAACATCTAACATTCATGGATATATTCAGTCTTACTGTAATCTACATTACTGAGACTGAATGTTTTTACCTCCTAATTTACCTAGATATAAGTATTACAAGACAAGTACTGTGGACAGTTTAATGTTTTCCTATCAGAACAGTTTTAAACTTTTCCTATCAAAATATCATATATAGGTGAGCCTGCTCACCTATATATGATATTTTGATAGGAAAAAAAAAGGCAATGATTTACCTTCAAGTGATTTTCACTGTACAGCAGTAGCCTGGAACCTAACCTGTGTATAAGTGGGGCCCTCCTGTACAATTTTTTTTTTAAACATGTAGGCTGTTTCCCACCGAGGCAGGGTGACCCAAAAGAAAGAAAAACCCAAAAAGAAAAAAAAAACTTTCAATATCATTCAACACTTTCACCATAACTCATACATAATCACTGTGTTTGCAGAGGCACCCAGATACAACAGTTTAGACAATCACTCCAAACTGCCAATATCTCAAACCCCACCTTTAAAGTGCAGGCATTGTACTTCCCATTTCCAGAACTCAAGCCCAGCTAACCAGTTTCCCTGAATCCCTTCACTAAATATTACCCTGCTCACACTCTAACAGCTCATCAGGTCCCAAAAACCATTCGTCTCCACTCACTCCTATCTAACATGCTCATGCACACTTGCTGGAAATCCAAACCCCTCGCCCACAAAACCTCCTTCATCCTCTGCCTCCAATCTTTTCAAGGATGACTCCTGCCCTGCCTTCTTTCCCCTACAGATTTATATGCTCTCCAAGTCATTCTACTTTGTTCCAAAATGACCACAAAATGACCACATATATATACAATCATATGTGTGCTCAATAATAGCCTACATGGAGACAGAAACTCATAAGATTAATCCTTTGAGGGTCCAGAACCTGGATCTGAAACATGTCCAGAGGATCCACGAATAAAAAAAAAAAATGAAATGATAGAGAATCTTTTTCCAAAGGTAATGACACCAAATGTACAAGATGTGATGGAAAACTTATAGAATTATGCTTTCGCACAGTAAGCAGTCTTGGAGATATTTGCACATTGTTGATTCTGCCCACTTTGAGTCCTATTTTAGGCCAATTCTTTTGTTACAGTCAACCAAACTCTTAACTTTTATGCTAGTATACCTTGCATTCTATCGAATCAGTACAAGAAACTGTCCATTAATTATTTCAACTACCCAATAAAGTGATCAGAAATCAGTAATTTGGCCAATTTCACACAAAATTCACAATTTAAAAATAAGGTCCAGAATCAACAATGTAGACATGGCACTAAAACAACATTTCCTCTGTTCATCAGTTACATCCCAGGCCTCTCCTATATTGCATTTGCTTTCCATTTTGAATTTTTATTCACACAAAAAATAGAAGATTTACTGTTATGCAGATTACTGCATTATTATAATAACCGTACAAATAATGTCAGAGCATTCATGAACAAGTATTAGACCAACCAGTTAGACGAGTGATGTAATTTATGTCTTCTGAAATAAAGGCAAAAATCAAACATTTCCACTACTCTGAGCTAAATTTCAAGCTACTTTCTTTCCTGAAACCAATAGAAATCATTTCTATTTCTGTAATATGTCTCCCATTCTATCAAATGATACCAAGAAACTGAGAATATAACCATAAAAACCATCATGCACTGCGTGGGGCAGGATTTTTTAGATGGTGCACACTCACTGCATAGACTCACTCTTATATCTAGACCCAAATATACTACTCATGGCTTACCTGAGTGAGTTGAGCTCATCATGTAGATCTACAGCATTGACCTTGAAAGGGTTAACTTATCTGTATATTTCAATCCTCTTCTGGGATCCTCTTCTGCTGATCTTTATCTGCTGAAGAGGATCCCAGAAGGGGATTGAAATATACCGATCAATTAATCTGAGTTTCTGTCTCCAAGTGGGTTATTACTGAGCACTGACGAGTGTTCACTACACTTTAGTTATCCAATTACATGTGTTAACAAAAAAACTAGCACCATATTAACACTGTGAAATTTTTTAAATATAATTACCATGCTTTAGTTTTCATTCTGGCTCAACAAACAGTAAATGATGCTATTTTATATGAAACATTTATATTGTTTAACAGTTACTGAATTTCATATGATCATCAAAATTACCTATATATAGAGCTCATCACACTCACAGAGACTAAGTATCACTACTACACTTACTGAGACCTAGTATTGCTAGATTCACTGAGACCATATTACTAATTACACTTACTAGGACCTAGTTTTACTAATCACATAAAGACTCATTATTACTAATCACACACTGACAATCATTACCTTTTTTTTTTTTTTTTAACAAGTCGGCCGTCTCCCACCGAGGCAGGGTGACCCAAAAAGAAAGAAAATCCCCAAAAAGAAAATACTTTCATCATCATTCAACACTTTCACCTCACTCACACATAATCACTGTTTTTGCAGAGGTGCCCAGAATACAACAGCTTAGAAGTATATACGTATAAAAATACACAATATATCCCTCCAAACTGCCAATATCCCAAACTCCTCCTTTAGACTGTAGGCATTGTACTTCCCATTTCAAGGACTCAAGTCCAGTTATATAAAATAACTGGTTTCCCTGAATCCATTCACTAAATATTACCCTGCTCACACTCTAACAGCTCGTCAGGTCCCAAATACCATATGTCTCCATTCGCTCCTATCTAACACATTCACGCACGCTTGCTGGAAGTCCAAACCCCTCACCCACAACACCTCCTTTACCTATTATTGCTAATTATATTGAGTCATTACTAATTATACTGAGACATATTATTACTAAACATAGAGACCCACTTGCTAATCATAGTAAAACCCATTATTACTAATCACAGTAAAAACCCATTATTACTAATCACAATGAGAATTATTAATATAAGACTTTAAGAATTATTAATATAATACATTAGCTCATTATCAGTAATCGTGCATGGCAAGAAGCCACTGCTAATCACACTCTGAGACACATTATTAATCATACTGATACCATTGCCCATTTTTACTAATCACAGTGAGACCCATTATTACTAACCATTCACTTCAATGCATTGCTAATCAAACTGTGACCCATTACTACTAATCACTCAAGATTCATTATTACTAATCACAATATGACCCATTACTTCAAATCATACTCATTTATATCCCTTACTACTAATCACTTATACCCGTTACTACTAATCACTTAGACCGTTATTACTAATCACACAGATCATTATTAATAATCACACAAATTGTGAAGATTTACTACTAATCACAGTGATACATTATTACTAATCAAAAATTGTGATGCATTAGTACTATTGATTTGACTCAGATCAGACTCATTATCACTAATTACACTTAAACTCATTATTATTGATTACATAGACCTATTATCACTAATTACAACAAAACCCATTATTACCACTTATACTGAGATCTATTATATGACTTACACTGAGATCTATTATAAAACTTACACTAAGATCCATTATTACCACTTACACTGAGATCCATTATTACCACTTACACTGAGATCCATTATTACCACTTACACTGAGATCCATTATTACCACTTACACTGAGATCCATTATTACCACTTACACTGAAATCCATTATTACCACTTACACTGAGATCCATTATTACCACTTACACTGAGATCTATTATATGACTTAGACTGAGATCCATTATTACCACTTACACTGAGATCTATTATTACCACTTACACTGAGATCCATTATTACCACTTACACTGAGATCCATTATTACCACTTACACTGAGATCCATTATTACCACTTACACTGAGATCCATTATTACCACTTACACTGAGATCTATTATTACCACTTACACTGAGATCTATTATAAAACTTACACTAAGATCCATTATTACCACTTACACTGAGATCTATTATTACCACTTACACTGAGATCTATTATATGACTTACACTGAGATCTATTATAAAACTTACACTAAGATCCATTATTACCACTTACACTGAGATCCATTATTACCACTTACACTGAGATCCATTATTACCACTTACACTAAGATCCATTATTACCACTTACACTGAGATCCATTATTACCACTTACACTGAGATCCATTATTACCACTTACACTGAGATCTATTATTACCACTTACACTGAGATCTATTATATGACTTACACTGAGATCTATTATAAAACTTACACTAAGATCCATTATTACCACTTACACTGAGATCCATTATTACCACTTACACTGAGATCCATTATTACCACTTACACTGAGATCCATTATTACCACTTACACTGAGATCTATTATTACCACTTACACTGAGATCTATTATATGACTTACACTGAGATCTATTATAAAACTTACACTTAAGATCCATTATTACCACTTACACTGAGATCCATTATTACCACTTACACTGAGATCCATTATTACCACTTACACTAAGATCCATTATTACCACTTACACTGAGATCCATTATTACCACTTACACTGAGATCTATTATTACCACTTACACTGAGATCCATTATTACCACTTACACTGAGATATATTATTACCACTTACACTGAGATCTATTATATGACTTACACTGAGATCTATTATAAAACTTACACTAAGATCCATTATTACCACTTACACTGAGATCTATTATTACCACTTACACTGAGATCTATTATATGACTTACACTGAGATCTATTATAAAACTTACACTAAGATCCATTATTACCACTTACACTGAGATCCATTATTACCACTTACACTGAGATCCATTATTACCACTTACACTAAGATCCATTATTACCACTTACACTGAGATCCATTATTACCACTTACACTGAGATCCATTATTACCACTTACACTGAGATCCATTATTACCACTTACACTGAGATCCATTATTACCACTTACACTGAGATCCATTATTACCACTTACACTGAGATCCATTATTACCACTTACACTGAGATCCATTATTACCACTTACACTGAAATCCATTATTACCACTTACAATGAGATCCATTATTGCCACTTACAATGAGATCCATTATTACCACTTACAATGAGATCCATTATTGCCACTTACAATGAGATCCATTATTACCACTTACACTGAGATCCATTATTACCACTTACACTGAGATCCATTATTACCACTTACACTGAGATCCATTATTACCACTTACAGTGAGATCCATTATTACCACTTACACTGAGATCCATTATTACCACTTACACTGAAATCCATTATTACCACTTACAATGAGATCCATTATTACCACTTACACTGAGATCCATTATTACCACTTACACTGAGATCCATTATTACCACTTACACTGAGATCCATTATTACCACTTACACTGAGATCCATTATTACCACTTACACTGAGATCCATTATTACCACTTACACTGAAATCCATTATTACCACTTACAATGAGATCCATTATTGCCACTTACAATGAGATCCATTATTACCACTTACAATGAGATCCATTATTACCACTTACACTGAAACCAATTATTATCACTGACACTATGACCAATTATTATAACTTACAATGAGATCCATTATTACCACTTACACTGAGACCAATTATTACCGCTGACACAGAGACCAATTATTACCACTTACACTGAGATCTATTATTACCACTTATACTGAGACCAATTATTACCACTTACACTGTGATCCATTATTACCACTTACTCTAAGACCAATTATTACTAAGTTAAGACTAATTATTACCACTTACACTAAGACCAATTATTACCACTTATACTGAGATCCATTATTACCACTTTAAGACCAATTATACTGCTTACACTAAGACCAATTATTACCAATGACACTAAGACCCCTTACTACTACTTACACTGAGATCCATTATTACTGCTTATACTAAAACCAATTTTTACCACTTACACTGAAATCCATTATTTCCATTTGCACTGAGATCCATTATTACCACTTACAATGAGATCCATTATTACCACTTACACTGAGATCCATTATTACTAATCAAAGATCTATTATTGTTAATCCCACTGAGACCCATTATTAATTATAATGACCCATTACTAATCAATAAAAACATTGCCAATCACTCAAATCCATTATTAGCATATACCTGGTAATCATACTGAGACTCATTATTACTAATTATTCATTCATATTCATTATTACTAATTACTCATATCTATTATTACTAATCACTCACTCATATCCATTATTTCTAATCACTCATTCATATCCATTATTACTAAGCACTCACTCATATCCATTATTACTGAGCACTCACTCATATCCATTATTACTAAGCATTCATTTTCTCGTGTGACTAGCAAACATTAAACATTTAAGTTAAACATTGTACAAAACATTAACAAGGCTCTACAGACATCATGTAATAGCACTTAGCAAAATTTTCAAACTCATATGCAACAGTAGCAGCCATACATATGCAACACAAGCAGCCATATATATGCAACACCAATATCTCTACTCCAACAAATAGATTAAAATGTTCCTTAAAGAACAAAAAAAAATAAACTCTAGAAAATGTTAGTCATGCAACTGCTACACTAGATACCTAGATAGACATCCCTTAGCTCAACTAGTTTAGTTAATAATGCTCTTGTGGAAATTTTTATTATTACAGTGGACCCCCGCATAACGATCACCTCCGAATGCGACCAATTATGTAAGTGTATTTATGTAAGTGCGTTTGTACGTGTATGTTTGGGGGTCTGAAAGGAATAATCTACTTCACAATATTCCTTATGGGAACAAATTCGGTCAGTACTGGCACCTGAACATACTTCTGGAGTGAAAAAATATCGTTAACCGGGGGTCCACTGTATATTCAAATGAAAGTGCTAAGCCCACAAAGGTAATACAGCCCCTCAGGAATAACAGGTAATTAGATTTCAATCCAAGGAATCAAGAGTCCTTGACTAACTTCAAGGCAACCATTACCCCCTTGATGTGTTTTAAGTATAAAGAAATGCCTATTTAAGTCATCACTCGTCATTTACTCTATCATTTATACTCTCAAAATCATCATACTGTACATATTAATTTATCCCAACACATGTTAATAGATATTTATAGCGAGCACAACACAATAACCAATGTAATTCAACTACTAGAGAAAAATATTATGCACATAAGTTTGCAGAAGTCCAGCTTGGAGATTATCACTCTCAATATTCAACTGAAAAATTAAGTATTAATTCTATATACAGTTATATCACTACTTCCTTATTGGTTACCTACTGATGGTTTTGTAAATCCCAGCCCTAATTCTCCAGTCTCTGAAAGGTCCTCCTGGGTGACAGCCTGATCAGCCAGACTGTTGATATTTGCAGTTCCCAGTATGAAATACTCACCACAATCCAATTAAACAGGGGAAACTTTGAAGAATTTGTCACATTTATCACTTGAAAATAGTAAGCTTCTGTCTTGTAATTCCCCTTACATCAGACAGGTTTTAAACAACCTTTTTTAACTTTTAGATAAGATACAAATATTATAGTATTTCCTTACAACAGTAACATAAGTAATGATATAATGCATTGAATAACCAAATTCTTGTTCAATAAGGGCAAAGTTCTACATTCTATAACTCTTACATTGAGGTAATTTTACGTGAAAAGACACAACGAACATCCTCATGGGTAGTACTTGCCATATATCCAAGCAATTTAAAATAAAAGTTTATTTGTAAGGTAGTACAGTATATGAAAATGTATAAAGTAGAGATATTGGCAGCAAGTACTCAATAGGGTTAGGGAACACTCAACATCCTCAGTGGGTTTAAACATCAATATCTAGAAGATATATTTAAACAGATAGTGAAACATTAAATTAGAAGAGAACTCTTACATTTACACTAAATTCATAGAGATTATCCCCATAAGAATATTACAATTAAGCTATATTTGTGAGAATAATTATACAGTATTCTGAGAAAAAATATATTTAAATTTTTCTTATGGTACATAAGTCTTTATGAAATTACCGTACTTTTCTTCAGGTTAAATCGTGGAAAGTTGAACAAATCATAAATCTTAAGTCATAGTTTCATGTAATTTATCTACTTGTCATGTTAGCAAGCTTTCTAAAATTTTAACTATGAAAATGCAGTATTCCTAAACTGTATTTCAGCATACAGTAAACCCCATCGATCACTGCCCTTACAGGTGCTGCCTTGTTATATTTTCATTGATGTAATCTACTAACCCCTTATTCAACATTTGTCTGTATATAAAAATGAGCCCTTCATCAAAACAAAACAAAAAAAAAGCAGATGCACTCACATTGAATCTCAAACTTCACATGTTTTAGTGCAAAGAGATCTACTCTCACAAATTTCAAGAGTATTTGTCAAAATAATTGAAATGATCAGAATACGTGCACTCATAACCTATGGCTTGTTAATGTATGAGTTTAAGAACTAAACTGATGAACACTTTACACACAGAAGGTACTAAATTGACAATATATTCAATTTCCTTTCATTTAAACCCTGAATATGCAAATGAGGGGAAGCAGAGGATATACAAATCTTGAAGTTACTCTGAATTTGTATATAAACATTATTTCCAGTATCCTTACAATTTAGCCAAGATGAAGATAAAAATATTAGAACATTAGTAGCAGGCTTATTGGCCCATGCTAAGCAGGTCCAACTTATACCCAACTACTTCCACTCATGCACATGTCAAAACTATTTTTAAAGCTTCCCAAAGTTTTGCCATAGTTATAAATTTACTCCCATCTGTGAGTCCTCAAAATATACCCCCCTCCCCACCTTCTATATTATGTCTGGGGTTAAACAAAAACCTGATAATTTACCAATGTCTTATGGCTGAGAGCAACTTATGGCCAGTGATATATGTAAGTACAGGGAACACATTTAAGCACTATGCCTTAGCCTCATGAATTTAAAAACCAAGAACTTTATAAAATGCTTTTAAATACAGTGGAACCCCGGCTTACGAATGCCCCACCATGCAAATTTTTCAGGATACGAACAGTCACTTGATCGATTTTTTGCTTCTGGATACGAACGAAATTTCGGGATGCAAACTTCCCCCTCAAGGGAGGTTCCTTGGTGAGGGGTTCTTGATCACGGGAACTGGATCTGTGCTCCACTTCTCTTAATTAATAATGATAATAATAATAATACTCCATGGGGAAGTGGAACAGAATTCTTCCTCCGTAAGCCATGCGTGTTGTAAGAGGCGACTAAAATGCCGGGAGCAAGGGGCTAGTAACCTCTTCTCCTGTATATATTACTAAATGCAAAAGGAGAAACTTTCGTTTTTCCTTTTGGGCCACCCCGCCTCGGTGGGATACAGCCGGTGTGGAAAAGAATCTTTCCTCCGTAAGCCATGCGTGTCGTATGAGGCGACTAAAATGCCGGGAGCAATGGGCTAGTAACCCCTTCTCCTGTATACATTTACTAAAAAAGAGAAGAAGAAAAACTTTATCAAACTGGGATGCTTAAATGTGCGTGGATGTAGTGCGGATGACAAGAAACAGATGATTGCTGATGTTATGAATGGAAAGAAGTTGGATGTCCTGGCTCTAAGCGAAACAAAGCTGAAGGGGGTAGGAGAGTTTCAGTGGGGGGAAATAAATGGGATTAAATCTGGAGTATCTGAGAGAGTTAGAGCAAAGGAAGGGGTAGCAGTAATGTTAAATGATCAGTTATGGAAGGAGAAAAGAGAATATGAATGTGTAAATTCAAGAATTATGTGGATTGAAGTAAAGGTTGGATGCGAGAAGTGGGTCATAATAAGCGTGTATGCACCTGGAGAAGAGAGGAATGCAGAGGAGAGAGAGAGATTTTGGGAGATGTTAAGTGAATGTATAGGAGCCTTTGAACCAAGTGAGAGAGTAATTGTGGTAGGGGACCTGAATGCTAAAGTAGGAGAAACTTTTAGAGAGGGTGTGGTAGGTAAGTTTGGGGTGCCAGGTGTAAATGATAATGGGAGCCCTTTGATTGAACTTTGTATAGAAAGGGGTTTAGTTATAGGTAATACATATTTTAAGAAAAAGAGGATAAATAAGTATACACGATATGATGTAGGGCGAAATGACAGTAGTTTGTTGGATTATGTATTGGTAGATAAAAGACTGTTGAGTAGACTTCAGGATGTACATGTTTATAGAGGGGCCACAGATATATCAGATCACTTTCTAGTTGTAGCTACACTGAGAGTAAAAGGTAGATGGGATACAAGGAGAATAGAAGCATCAGGGAAGAGAGAGGTGAAGGTTTATAAACTAAAAGAGGAGGCAGTTAGGGAAAGATATAAACAGCTATTGGAGGATAGATGGGCTAATGAGAGCATAGGCAATGGGGTCGAAGAGGTATGGGGTAGGTTTAAAAATGTAGTGTTAGAGTGTTCAGCAGAAGTTTGTGGTTACAGGAAAGTGGGTGCAGGAGGGAAGAGGAGCGATTGGTGGAATGATGATGTAAAGAGAGTAGTAAGGGAGAAAAAGTTAGCATATGAGAAGTTTTTACAAAGTAGAAGTGATGCAAGGAGGGAAGAGTATATGGAGAAAAAGAGAGAGGTTAAGAGAGTGGTGAAGCAATGTAAAAAGAGAGCAAATGAGAGAGTGGGTGAGATGTTATCAACAAATTTTGTTGAAAATAAGAAAAAGTTTTGGAGTGAGATTAACAAGTTAAGAAAGCCTAGAGAACAAATGGATTTGTCAGTTAAAAATAGGAGAGGAGAGTTATTAAATGGAGAGTTAGAGGTATTGGGAAGATGGAGGGAATATTTTGAGGAATTGTTAAATGTTGATGAAGATAGGGAAGCTGTGATTTCGTGTATAGGGCAAGGAGGAATAACATCTTGTAGGAGTGAGGAAGAGCCAGTTGTGAGTGTGGGGGAAGTTCGTGAGGCAGTAGGTAAAATGAAAGGGGGTAAGGCAGCCGGGATTGATGGGATAAAGATAGAAATGTTAAAAGCAGGTGGGGATATAGTTTTGGAGTGGTTGGTGCAATTATTTAATAAATGTATGGAAGAGGGTAAGGTACCTAGGGATTGGCAGAGAGCATGCATAGTTCCTTTGTATAAAGGCAAAGGGGATAAAAGAGAGTGCAAAAATTATAGGGGGATAAGTCTGTTGAATGTACCTGGTAAAGTGTATGGTAGAGTTATAATTGAAAGAATTAAGAGTAAGACGGAGAATAGGATAGCAGATGAACAAGGAGGCTTTAGGAAAGGTAGGGGGTGTGTGGACCAGGTGTTTACAGTGAAACATATAAGTGAACAGTATTTAGATAAGGCTAAAGAGGTCTTTGTGGCATTTATGGATTTGGAAAAGGCGTATGACAGGGTGGATAGGGGGGCAATGTGGCAGATGTTGCAAGTGTATGGTGTAGGAGGTAGGTTACTGAAAGCAGTGAAGAGTTTTTACGAGGATAGTGAGGCTCAAGTTAGAGTATGTAGGAAAGAGGGAAATTTTTTCCCAGTAAAAGTAGGCCTTAGACAAGGATGTGTGATGTCACCGTGGTTGTTTAATATATTTATAGATGGGGTTGTAAGAGAAGTAAATGCGAGGGTCTTGGCAAGAGGCGTGGAGTTAAAAGATAAAGAATCACACACAAAGTGGGAGTTGTCACAGCTGCTCTTTGCTGATGACACTGTGCTCTTGGGAGATTCTGAAGAGAAGCTGCAGAGATTGGTGGATGAATTTGGTAGGGTGTGCAAAAGAAGAAAATTAAAGGTGAATACAGGAAAGAGTAAGGTTATGAGGATAACAAAAAGATTAGGTGATGAAAGATTGAATATCAGATTGGAGGGAGAGAGTATGGAGGAGGTGAATGTATTCAGATATTTGGGAGTGGACGTGTCAGCGGATGGGTCTATGAAAGATGAGGTGAATCATAGAATTGATGAGGGAAAAAGAGTGAGTGGTGCACTTAGGAGTCTGTGGAGACAAAGAACTTTGTCCTTGGAGGCAAAGAGGGGAATGTATGAGAGTATAGTTTTACCAACGCTCTTATATGGGTGTGAAGCGTGGGTGATGAATGTTGCAGCGAAGAGAAGGCTGGAGGCAGTGGAGATGTCATGTCTGAGGGCAATGTGTGGTGTGAATATAATGCAGAGAATTCGTAGTTTGGAAGTTAGGAGGAGGTGCGGGATTACCAAAACTGTTGTCCAGAGGGCTGAGGAAGGGTTGTTGAGGTGGTTCGGACATGTAGAGAGAATGGAGCGAAACAGAATGACTTCAAGAGTGTATCAGTCTGTAGTGGAAGGAAGGCGGGGTAGGGGTCGGCCTAGGAAGGGTTGGAGGGAGGGGGTAAAGGAGGTTTTGTGTGCGAGGGGCTTGGACTTCCAGCAGGCATGCGTGAGCGTGTTTGATAGGAGTGAATGGAGACAAATGGTTTTTAATACTTGACGTGCTGTTGGAGTGTGAGCAAAGTAACATTTATGAAGGGATTCAGGGAAACCGGCAGGCCGGACTTGAGTCCTGGAGATGGGAAGTACAGTGCCTGCACTCTGAAGGAGGGGTGTTAATGTTGCAGTTTAAAAACTGTAGTGTAAAGCACCCTTCTGGCAAGACAGTGATGGAGTGAATGATGGTGAAAGTTTTTCTTTTTCGGGCCACCCTGCCTTGGTGGGAATCGGCCAGTGTGATAATAAAAAAAAAAAAAAAAAAAAAATAATAATAATAATAATAATACAGTGGACCCCCGCTTAACGATCACCTCCCAATGCGACCAATTATGTAAGTGTATTTATGTAAGTGCGTTTGTACGTGTATGTTTGGGGGTCTGAAATGGACTAATCTACGTCACAATATTCCTTATGGGAACAAATTCGGTCACTACTGGCACCTGAACATACTTCTGGAATGAAAAAATATCGTTAACCGGGGGTCCACTGTAATGTAATAATTATTATTACTGCATACATACTACTAATAATAATACAGTGGACCCCCGGCATATGATGGCATCGGCATACGTTAAGTCTGGCATACGATACTTTTAACGCAAAAGTTTTGCCTCGCCTCACGCGATTCGTCCGAGAAGCGTCCCACATGTGGCCTCAGCGCCAGTGTTCACAAGCCAGCCAGTGCGGTCGCATCTACGCATACATTTGGTACATTTCACATTATCCCAGTGTTTTTAGTGCTTGTAACTACAAAATAAGTCACCATGGACCCCAAGAAAGCTTCTAGTACCATCCCTGTGGTAAAAAAGGGTGAGAATTAGTATGGAATTGAAAAAAGAGATTAAGGAAATGTGTGCAAAGTGGGTTGAAGTGCAAACCTTTATGGGTGAAAATCACCCTCACACAGCTATTGCAAGCCGTGCTGGTGACTATTACAATGACAATGTTGTGAACCACTTTAGACAAATCATAAAGGAACGAGAGGTACAGGCCTCTATGGACAAATATGTTGTGCGACAGAAGTCCACTGACTCTCAAGCTGGTCCTAGTGGCATTAAAAGAAGAAGGGAAGTAACCCCAGAAAAGGACTTGATACCTCAAGTCCTAATGGAAGGGGATTCCCCTTCTAAACAATAACAACTTCCACACTCTCCCCTCCTCCCATCCCATCAATCATCACCAGATCTTTAATAAAGGTAAGTGTTATGTATTCTATTCTTAGTAGAGTATTAACTGTGCATGTCTTCTTCAGTTTGTGTGCATTAAACTTAATATTTCATGCAGTAAAACTTTTTTTTTTCATACTTTTGGGTGTCTTGCACGGATTAATTTGTTTTCCATTATTTCTTATAGGGAAAATTAATTCGCCTTACAATAATTTCGGCATATGATGAGCTCTCAGGAACGGATTAATATCGTATGCCGGGGTTCCACTGTACACTGCAGCAGGCCTGTTGGCCCATCCTAGGCAGGCCCTTCACATTTTCACAATCCATCCCACTAACAGAATATTTGCCCAACCCAATTTTCAATGCTACCCAAGCAATAAGCTTTGATAATTCTATTTACTCACATGCAGGTGCCACTCACATCCAACCCCTCTCACTTATGTATTTATCCAACACAAATTTGAAACTACCCAAGGTTTTAGGCTCAATAACCATACTAGGCAGATTGTTCCACTCATCAACATAAGAGCATCAAGGAGGAACACTGCAACAGGCCTGTTGGCCCATACTTGGCAGATCCTTCGCAAATCCAGCTCACTAACAGATTAAATGCTACCCAAGCAATAAGAACATAAAGAACATAAGAATGGAGGATAGGTAAGACACATAGGCAACATTTAGGCAACTTTATTCCGAAATGTTTTGCCTACACAGTAGGCTTCTTCAGTCGAGTACAGAAAGTAGGCAGGAGCAGTAGAGATGTGAAGACGATGTAATCAGTCCATCATCCCTGAAGTCGTAGATTTGAGGTTGTCAGTCCCTCAGCCTGGAGAATTTCTGTTCCAAAGTCTGGAACTAACTGAAGATCAAGCGACAGTGTTGAGACTTAAATACTATCGGAAGGAGAGGTGCAGAGTAGTAGTAATGAGAATGTAGCCATTGAGAGGTCATGTCCCTCTCAGATCAAACAGTTCTCACTTTAAAAGCTTGTCCAAGGTGTTTTCTCTTCTGTACCAAGATGCCATTGTGTTGAAGTGTCTGACAGAGTGAATATCAAAATGGTATACAATACCAACAGGTTGGTAGGTAAGACACATAGGAAGCATTTAGGCAACTTTATTCCAACTTTGGAACAGAAATTCTCCAGGCTGAGGGACTGACAACCTCAAATCTACGACTTCAAGGATGATGGACTGATTACATCGTCTTCACATCTCTACTGCTCCTGCCTACTTTCTGTACTAGACTGAAGAAGCCTACTGTGTAGGCGAAACGTTTCGGAATAAAGTTGCCTAAATGTTGCCTATGTGTCTTACCTACCAACCTGTCGGTATTGTATACCATTTTGATATTCACTCGGTCATACACTGCAACACAATGGCATCTTGGTACAGAAGAGAAAACACCTTGGACAGAAAGGAGGAACACTGCAGTAGGCCTGTTTGCCCATACTAGGCAGGTCCTTCACAGATCCAGCCCACTAACAGAATAAACGTACCCAAGCAATAAGCATTGACAATTCTATTTACTCATCTTGACATTGAAGAAATGCTGAACACTGACAATGATGCACCTGTTGTGCATTCCTTGAGTGATGGTGAAATTAGATGAATTGTGATACATAAATAAGCCGTAGAATTGATATTAGCATCATATTGAAGTATTTTGTTGTGCCTCCTAAGAGTAGGAATTCCGCTGGAACGGATTAATGCCATTTCAATTAATTTAAATGAGGAAAATTGACTCAGCATACGAACAAATTGGGATACGAACAAGGTCATGGAATGGATTAAATTCGTAAGCAGAGGCTCCACTGTACTGAGAAAGTAAAAAATATTCACTGCAAATCATAAATGACATTAGTGACTCACGAAATCGTAATGACACGATTGCAAACAAACCATACCACGGGCGGGATTTGAACCTGCGGTCAGAGAGTCTCAAAACTCCAGACCGTCGCGTTAGCCACTGGACCAGCTAGCCACAATAAGATTCGTCCAACTAGGTATATTTCTACACCATAGAAAGGTTAGCATAGGCACCACTGTGACCACAAATGCAAGTTTTTACAGACAAATCTCCAGCTAGCATGGTCGTGAAGAACTCTAGCTCAAGTCCCCTCACTGCCGTCAACATGACTCACGAAATCGTAATGACACGAATGCAAACAAACCATACCACGGGCGGGATTTGAACCCGCGGTCAGAGAGTCTCAAAACTCCAGACCGTCGCGTTAGCCACTGGACCAGCTAGCCACAATAAGATTCGTCCAACTAGGTATATTTCTACACCATAGAAAGGTTAGCATAGGCACCACTGTGACCACAAATGCAAGTTTTTACAGACAAATCTCCAGCTAGCGTGGTCGTGACGAACTCTAGCTCAAGTCCCCTCACTGCCGTCAACATGACTCACGAAATCGTAATGACACGAATGCAAACAAACCATACCAATCGGACTGACGACACTGGAGGACAGAAGGGTCATGAGAGACACGATAACGACATACAAGATACTGCGGGGAATAGACAACGTGGACAGAGACAGGATGTTCCAGAGAGGGGACACAGAAACAAGGGATTTGAACCCGCGGTCAGAGAGTCTCAAAACTCCAGACCATCGCGTTAGCGACGGTCTGGAGTACATATCTCTGTAAGTACTGACTCTAATGTTTTTTTATCCTATAATACTTAAAAAAATGTGCTCTTTATTTCCATAAAAAAAAATTATTTTTTTATTTTTCAAAATATTCGGGGCACTGGGGTAGTGAACATATATATACGTTTGGACCATTTACAGGTTAAGTTGAAAAATATAATGGAAAAATAGGATTATGTTCCTCCAACCTTGAAAAGAGCTATAACAAAATTTTGAATATAACAATGTTTCAAAAAATATTTCCTGAACTCGAGTGAGGTTTAGGCTATGAAAAGTAACAGCACATATAGCTAAAAATGGTTACTTTAATACTGTAGATTATTCATTATTTACCTTCAAGTCAGGTTATTGACGTTTAACCCTTTCATTGTCCAGATCACAGATGTGAAACTTGTCTACAGTGTCCAAGAATTAAAAAAAAAAAAAAAAAAAAATTCTTATGAAATGATAAGAGAATTTTTCTCTGAAGGTAATAAAACAAAAAGTAAGAAATTTGATCGAAAATTTACAAAATTATGCTTTTGCGAATTTTGCTGTGTCAGCAATATTTACACATCGGCGATTCTGCCCACTTTAAATCCTGTTTTATGCCAATTACACTGTTCCAGTCAACCAAAGTTCTAGCTATTTCACTAGTATGTCTTACACTGTATTGACTGAGCACAAAAAATTGCCCAATTAACTATTTCAACTACCCAATAAAGTGATCAGAAATTGGTAATTTGGCAAATTTCACACAAATTTCAAGATATTCCAATATCAAAGCAAAATAAACAACGCAGGAATTCCTGGCACTAAAATAACATTTCATCTGTTTATTAGTTATGTTTCCAGGCTTTTACACATGAATTTTTATTCACACAAAAATAGAAGATTTACTGTTATGCAATATTGTAATAATTATATAAATAATATCAGCGCATTTGTGAATGCATATTAAACACCACCAACTGGACATGTATTGGACAAGTGAAGTGATCTGTTTACTCTTGAATATTGGCAAAAATTGAACATTTCTGCTACTTTGAGCTCTATTTCAAGCTATTTTCAGTCCTAAAAGCAATCAAAATCATCTCTATTTCAGTAATGGGCTAGTAACCCCTTCTCCTGTATACAATTACTAAAAAAGAGAAGAAGAAAAACTTTATAAAACTGGGTTGCTTAAATGTGCGTGGATGTAGTGCGGATGACAAGAAACAGATGATTGCTGATGTTATGAATGAAAAGAAGTTGGATGTCCTGGCCCTAAGCGAAACAAAGCTGAAGGGGGTAGGAGAGTTTCAGTGGGGGGAAATAAATGGGATTAAATCTGGAGTATCTGAGAGAGTTAGAGCAAAGGAAGGGGTAGCAGTAATGTTAAATGATCAGTTATGGAAGGAGAAAAGAGAATATGAATGTGTAAATTCAAGAATTATGTGGATTAAAGTAAAGGTTGGATGCGAGAAGTGGGTCATAATAAGCGTGTATGCACCTGGAGAAGAGAGGAATGCAGAGGAGAGAGAGAGATTTTGGGAGATGTTAAGTGAATGTATAGGAGCCTTTGAACCAAGTGAGAGAGTAATTGTGGTAGGGGACTTGAATGCTAAAGTAGGAGAAACTTTTAGAGAGGGTGTGGTAGGTAAGTTTGGGGTGCCAGGTGTAAATGATAATGGGAGCCCTTTGATTGAACTTTGTATAGAAAGGGGTTTAGTTATAGGTAATACATATTTTAAGAAAAAGAGGATAAATAAGTATACACGATATGATGTAGGGCGAAATGACAGTAGTTTGTTGGATTATGTATTGGTAGATAAAAGACTGTTGAGTAGACTTCAGGATGTACATGTTTATAGAGGGGCCACAGATATATCAGATCACTTTCTAGTTGTAGCTACACTGAGAGTAAAAGGTAGATGGGATACAAGGAGAATAGAAGCATCAGGGAAGAGAGAGGTGAAGGTTTATAAACTAAAAGAGGAGGCAGTTAGGGTAAGATATAAACAGCTATTGGAGGATAGATGGGCTAATGAGAGCATAGGCAATGGGGTCGAAGAGGTATGGGGTAGGTTTAAAAATGTAGTGTTAGAGTGTTCAGCAGAAGTTTGTGGTTACAGGAAAGTGGGTGCAGGAGGGAAGAGGAGCGATTGGTGGAATGATGATGTAAAGAGAGTAGTAAGGGAGAAAAAGTTAGCATATGAGAAGTTTTTACAAAGTAGAAGTGATGCAAGGAGGGAAGAGTATATGGAGAAAAAGAGAGAAGTTAAGAGAGTGGTGAAGCAATGTAAAAAGAGAGCAAATGAGAGAGTGGGTGAGATGTTATCAACAAATTTTGTTGAAAATAAGAAAAAGTTTTGGAGTGAGATTAACAAGTTAAGAAAGCCTAGAGAACAAATGGATTTGTCAGTTAAAAATAGGAGAGGAGAGTTATTAAATGGAGAGTTAGAGGTATTGGGAAGATGGAGGGAATATTTTGAGGAATTGTTAAATGTTGATGAAGATAGGGAAGCTGTGATTTCGTGTATAGGGCAAGGAGGAATAACATCTTGTAGGAGTGAGGAAGAGCCAGTTGTGAGTGTGGGGGAAGTTCGTGAGGCAGTAGGTAAAATGAAAGGGGGTAAGGCAGCCGGGATTGATGGGATAAAGATAGAAATGTTAAAAGCAGGTGGGGATATAGTTTTGGAGTGGTTGGTGCAATTATTTAATAAATGTATGGAAGAGGGTAAGGTACCTAGGGATTGGCAGAGAGCATGCATAGTTCCTTTGTATAAAGGCAAAGGGGATAAAAGAGAGTGCAAAAATTATAGGGGGATAAGTCTGTTGAGTGTACCTGGTAAAGTGTATGGTAGAGTTATAATTGAAAGAATTAAGAGTAAGACGGAGAATAGGATAGCAGATGAACAAGGAGGCTTTAGGAAAGGTAGGGGGTGTGTGGACCAGGTGTTTACAGTGAAACATATAAGTGAACAGTATTTAGATAAGGCTAAAGAGGTCTTTGTGGGATTTATGGATTTGGAAAAGGCGTATGACAGGGTGGATAGGGGGGCAATGTGGCAGATGTTGCAAGTGTATGGTGAAGGAGGTAGGTTACTGAAAGCAGTGAAGAGTTTTTACGAGGATAGTGAGGCTCAAGTTAGAGTATGTAGGAAAGAGGGAAATTTTTTCCCAGTAAAAGTAGGCCTTAGACAAGGATGTGTGATGTCACCGTGGTTGTTTAATATATTTATAGATGGGGTTGTAAGAGAAGTAAATGCGAGGGTCTTGGCAAGAGGCGTGGAGTTAAAAGATAAAGAATCACACACAAAGTGGGAGTTGTCACAGCTGCTCTTTGCTGATGACACTGTGCTCTTGGGAGATTCTGAAGAGAAGTTGCAGAGATTGGTGGATGAATTTGGTAGGGTGTGCAAAAGAAGAAAATTAAAGGTGAATACAGGAAAGAGTAAGGTTATGAGGATAACAAAAAGATTAGGTGATGAAAGATTGAATATCAGATTGGAGGGAGAGAGTATGGAGGAGGTGAACGTATTCAGATATTTGGGAGTGGACGTGTCAGCGGATGGGTCTATGAAAGATGAGGTGAATCATAGAATTGATGAGGGAAAAAGAGTGAGTGGTGCACTTAGGAGTCTGTGGAGACAAAGAACTTTGTCCTTGGAGGCAAAGAGGGGAATGTATGAGAGTATAGTTTTACCATACCCCCGGCCGGGATTGAACCCGCGGTCATAGAGTCTCAAAACTCCAGCCCGTCGCGTTAGCCACTAGACCAGCTAGCCACAATAAGATTCATCCAACTAGGTATATTTCTACACCATAGGAAAGTTAGCACAGGCACCTCTGTGACCACAAATGCAAGTTTTTACAGACGAATCTCCAGCTAGCGTGGCCGTGACGAACTCTAGCTCAAGTCCCTTCACTGCCGTCAACATGTATAGTTTTACCAACGCTCTTATATGGGTGTGAAGCGTGGGTGATGAATGTTGCAGCGAGGAGAAGGCTGGAGGCAGTGGAGATGTCATGTCTGAGGGCAATGTGTGGTGTGAATATAATGCAGAGAATTCGTAGTTTGGAAGTTAGGAGGAGGTGCGGGATTACCAAAACTGTTGTCCAGAGGGCTGAGGAAGGGTTGTTGAGGTGGTTCGGACATGTAGAGAGAATGGAGCGAAACAGAATGACTTCAAGAGTGTATCAGTCTGTAGTGGAAGGAAGGCGGGGTAGGGGTCGGCCTAGGAAGGGTTGGAGGGAGGGGGTAAAGGAGGTTTTGTGTGCGAGGGGCTTGGACTTCCAGCAGGCATGCGTGAGCGTGTTTGATAGGAGTGAATGGAGACAAATGGTTTTTAATACTTGACGTGCTGTTGGAGTGTGAGCAAAGTAACATTTATGAAGGGATTCAGGGAAACCGGCAGGCCGGACTTGAGTCCTGGAGATGGGAAGTACAGTGCCTGCACTCTGAAGGAGGGGTGTTAATGTTGCAGTTTAAAAACTGTAGTGTAAAGCACCCTTCTGGGCCGGTGTGATAATAAAAAAAAAAATTTTCCATTTTATCAAATAAGACCAAGAAACTGAGAATACAGCCATAAAAACCACATGGAAATATACTGCAAAGTTACAGTCGCAGTTTTTTTCATTATGCACAGTGTGCTGCAGGATTTTTTTTTATATAATGCAGTGTAAGGTGAAAGGATTTATGTCTTGGACTGGAGAAGGAGGCTGTGGCCCTACTGGGCCAAGGTTGATGGCTGGAGCTGATGATGTTGAAGAGTGGGAATCATGGAATGTCGATGTGGCTTTATGAGATGATTATTGCAGTGGAGAATTTAGGTATTCTGTCCTGTGCTACTGGTTTGTTTTACCCTGCAGCTCTTAATACAACCCACTATACATTCTAAACTAGTTAAACCATCTAGCACTAAATGTGCACTTATTTTCTGGGCTGTTCTAATAATAAGGCCATCAATGGAGCACCTTTGTTTTTTAATCTACATATTCAGTAAAACTTCTGTTTTATTTAGCTGTAATGGCCCATTCCTCATTTTTTTTTAACTATCACATTAAAGATTACCCGCTGCATGAGCCTGTATCTTTGTCTCTTTGTATTGAATTGAATGAATTGTTAATTCTCTGACACTAAACACTAGTGCCGTCTCTGTAACATGTGAACCACCATTCAGCATCTCAATTATCTCTAATCTTTTTTAAACAGGCATAATTTCATGCTAAATTTTCTTCCTTGCTTCACCAATGTCACCTGCACTTCATTTAGAAACCATGATAAATATCCAAAGACAAGTAGGAGCAATGAAAAGAAGAAAAACCTTAAGAATAATAAACAATGACCCACGCTGAAGGTTGTTTGTTTACATGTGTTCACCATCCCTCACACCCTTCCCTGCACCATTAAAACAACTGAGCTGCCTGTCTGCCTGCCATAGCACTCCTTAAAGGAAATGTGCACCAACAATGGAAATGGGTATGCTTCTATTGAATATGAAAAACTTAAGTTACGTATATAATATTGAAAACATGAGTTTTGATCACGTGACTTAAGGTTTTTTGTTGCACAGTCATTCATTAATGTTGGAATTGTCTTTATCATCTTATCATAAAACATATTATACTGAATTATTTCACACTTGATTTGATGAGGCTTTATTATATATTATTGGAATTCTTGAGTTATCATTATTAAGTACAACAAATTAAGCATTGGAACAGGCATAAATTAAAAGTTTATGACAGAGTTCAACTTTCCATGAGTGCCCCTAAACACAGGGTTTGCAGAATTCAGCAACTGGAGTTGTGTAACATCTGTGTAACAAGCTGGTATGTGCGAAGGAAAGAGCTCGTGAGGTCAAAACTTGTAAGGCCATACCATGTTTGAGCCCATGAAAGCACCCTATGTAGAAAAATAAATATATATGTTCAGTATATTACCTTTAGCTGCTTGATTTCCTCTCAAAATCAGGAGGGCATTTGAAGATGTAACAATTTTCTGCATTATAAATATTAATCATACTCTCTGACTGAGAAGAAAATAATTAATATGTTACTAGAAACCAAAGAAACCGAAAGCAAAGGCGATGACAGGCAAATAGTATCCTAGTGCACACTATCCCACTACTGTATGTTAATTAGCAACACTTTATACATCATCCCAGACAACAATATAGACTAAATAATCTCAGGCTGAGACAGCCAGCTACACACAATTAATTACTTACACAAGCCAAATGGTCTTTCACTTGGACCTGGCAGAGAATAACGGTGTTTGTTCTTCTCTGAGTGGTGGTTGTTTTGTGTGGATACAGATGACAGTTGAACATTGAGATCCATCACACTACCAGACCGTGTCACTCCATCTAGTCCACCTTCCATACTACCAAATAGCTGCAAGGTGCAATAACAAGTTAAAATCTCACTAAGGAAAGGTAACATAAAAAATACATTGATGTTTTGGTTCAAGCCAATCCTCCCTGTAAAAATTATAACAACAACAATATGCACGCACAAATAAGGTAAAAGAGAACAATAACCCAAAGCTAGTATTTAATTATAACTTAAACTAATATCTATAGTCTGAATTGACTTTTTCAGTTTTTTTACTAAATAACAGGACAAAAGTTAAGTATTAACCCAAGAGTTTTCAATCTTTTAAATGCCTACAACACACTGATAAAATCTGTAAAAAAAATTCCAGAAAATGGCCTATATTTCAATAGTGCAATTCTGAATGACTTCAACTGTTTCCTGTTTTGTCAAATTAACTAATGTTTAATGTTGATAAGCAAATGTGGTTAGCACAACTGTATTAAAACAAAAGCAGCATCTAGCAGTAACTCAACTTTCACATAAGGAAGCAGAGCTACTTAAACCAAATAAACATATCAGTGCATTTCTTTGCCCCATTTCGTTAAAATTGATCAACACATAAGTACAGAGCAAATCATATCATATAAGTAAATCTAAGCTCCAACAAAGTACAATACAAGTGTGTTGTAAATTTCCCAATGGATGAGTACTTTTAATTTTGGAAGAATACGTGGTACTAAACTAATTTGTGCAGTCAAGCTCAATACAATGATGCAAAAAGACTCCAACATGCAGGTAACAAGCTCAAAATGTTACACTACTTCAGGCAAACTACAGTAAAGTCAAGCTGTACTGTATATGCCTACCATATTTTATATGGTATGTTCACTACTAATCAAAATGCATGATACTACTGTATAGTATATCTAACACTTACCTAGACTCATGATGTTACTAGTATCATTATGTCAACAGTGATTAAATACTTTATATAATTCATTATTTAAAAATAAATAAAAATCTTAATTATTTTTCTAATGTATAAATTACAATTTATTTTATATTAGATCTGTGTTATTACCTTCAGGCATGTGTATGTGCATTTACAATAATTACCCATTTTTAATTACTGCACCCTTATTATAAGTTCATGCTTGTAATGACCTATGAGCTATGCTTGTAATGACCAGTATTCAGTGACTCGCTGTATATAATACTTCTTTGGTCTCTAATATTCCAGTGGTTACACATTTACTACCTCTTCCATTCCACTGCAGTAGTCCACCACTGTATGAAAAAGCAATTTCTAATACCCTTTTGTCATCACATTTTCTCTAGTTAAAAATTATGATGGTGCTGAAATATTTTCTATGTAATCTTTTTTCATACATTCTAATGGTTTTTGTCTCCTCTTTTCCTAACAGCCAACATAGGCTTTTTCAATGTCCAGTGTTTTAAGTCATTTCTTGTACCACTTAATGTTTTTGCTTTTAATAGAGGCTATCTCTGTAGCATATCTATCTACATATTTATGCAGATACCAAACTACTGCTGCATATACTAATTTTGGTCTGTAAATATCCTAAAAAAAAATTTACCATCTCACCAACTGTGTATGTTGGAGATAATATACTGATTCTGCTAGCAATGGAATCAGGTGTGACTGGTCTTACTTTAAAAAACATTGGTTTAAGAAAGAGTGAGAGAACGTGGCAAGACACTGTTGCACTTTGTGTATAAGAGAAAGAACTTTTGGACATTCCTTGTGAAGAATAACAACTCATTTTGAGAGGTGATAATTCAGGGTCCAGCCAGTCCTTGATGGTTAACTCAGCATATGCCTCCAAGTTGTTAAAAGTTAATCTAAATAGTCATTATAATTCATAGGAAGTTTCTTAAAACTTTTACTGCATCATGCATCACCTGGTTAATTCCCAACAAGAGTCATTTCTCCATGAAAAAATTAAACTGCTAATGAAATTTTAAATTAATATTGCTAACATGAGAAAACAATGTGTAATTATAAATGTGGCACTTACTTTCCCTTAAAAATTATTAGATGATTATGTGTTTAGAATCATTATGTTTATAAAACATCACTCAACACCAAATGGTTTGAGTAACACAAGTGAAAGTGAAGATAACAGTATCTGCAAAAGGGAGGGTCAACATCGATGTAATAAACCAGTTTCATCCAAACAAACAAAGAAAACGAAGAAGTACTGGCCTTTGTTACCCCCATTAATGACATTTTCCTAAGAGGTCATTTTTACCCCACATCACTGGTCCAATTTCCTCTGAAATAGGAAATTTCTCATCCATTGTAATAGTTTCCCTTGAATGCCTCCTGTGTCTTATAGTTTCCAGACTAGTCTTTTGTAAAGGACTCATTTGAAAGAGTTTTTAGAGTTTAAACAAATGCAATCTTCCCATCCATTTGGCTCTCGAATAATTTGTGACTATAACAGTAGTTTAATTTGATGTATGGGAATTTACTGATCAAAAACTGAACTGCTTGCTAGTATTTCTTTGCTCTCCAATTTTTTTTTTTTTCATTTTTCTCTAATGACTTTTTTCAGTAATTTCACAATAATACTTATCAAAAAGAAAGGCCTATAATTAAGGGAATCCTCCTTGTTGCCTTTTTTTTTAAATATTGACAAAATATGTGCCATTTCCTATTTGTCTGCCAGTTTATCCTCATGCAATAAGATCATAAAGATTTTCTATGAAGGGAAACTTAATTTATTTACACATTCCTCTCCTCTAGGACCCAAGGTGCTATCTCATGGGATCCTACTGCCTTCTTGCCAACATCAAGAAGTACCTTCTTGTCTTGACCTATTTAGACAGTACACCCTTCAAGGGAAGTGCATTAATGATGGTAAAGGGCTCTTGATCAAAGGAACCAGACTTATCCTCCTCTTCCTTGGATCTAACTTGAATAATGTCTCCCATTCCCCTGGCACTATATGACCTCTGTGGGTTTAGCTCTTCTCCCCGATTAAAAAAATGGATATTACAATGTTTTTCATTTCCAATTGTTTGAGGTGCTTTGTACATTTTCACTTGATTTGCTTCATTAATATAAAGATGCATATAAAACTAACCATTACACTGAGTAATCTGTTTGACCATTTGTTTATATTCTTTCAGCAATAAATGTCTAATTAATAAATTTAACTTAGCATATCCCAATTAGTTTATATAACTCCATTTAGGCTCTGGCCTGGTAAAAGAATATTAGCAATATGCCCTCTCTGTATCCCAAGTATTGTCATATAGAAATAACTGACAAATAAAATGGTCAAGAAAAAATTTAAATTGCTCTGTAAATATTTTTGTACCATCATAACAAGAATTAAAAATTACTGTTAGAGAGCAGGCTTTACAAGTTTTCCATATTTTTGCTTTTTATCCAATAGTGATTACTGACATAATTTTAATTATTTTTGTTTTTGCTTGCTATTACTTAAAAATGTATGGACGACTCTGCATCACTCACTAGTAAAGGTTAACAATATCCTATGTAATACAGTAGACCCCCGGTTTTCGTAATAAATCCGTTCCAGAAAGTTGGCCAAAATCCAAAATGGCCAAAAACCGAAGTAATATTTCCCATAAGAAATAATGTAAATCCAATTAATCCATTTCAGACACCCAAAAATATTAGCAAAAAATACATTTTATAGAGAATAACTATAGTTTTACATACAGAAAAAATGAGAAATAAATATAAATGGTTAATTTTAATGATAAATGAACATTACATACCTTTACTGAAGACTCTTGTTGGTGAGTAGTACAGTGGAACCTTGACTTACGAGTGTCCCAACGTACGAGTTTTTTGAGATACGAGCCGTTGCTCGGTCGATTTTTTGCTCTGCCCTGCTTCCCCTCAACCAAAAACCTGGACACCTTGCTTGTTTATCTATGATTTCATGCTTTAATTCCATGGAAATCATCCTCTTTTTCTTCTCAGCACTATCCTTTACACTTACGTACTTTCTAAGGACCCTTGCTTAGAAAAATGAAATTTGGCCAAATGACTGTCAAAAATTTAAGCAAAGCATGAGAGAACTGCTCCCACAGTGAGGTAAACTGTGCACTGAGTTGGCGGCATTTGTTATTATAATAATAATAATAATAATAATAATAATAATAATAAAAATAATAATAATAATAATAATAATAATAATAATAATAATAATAATATTATTATTATTATTATTATTATTATTATTATTATTATTATTATTATTATGTATTATTATTATTATTAATTTAGGGAACTAGAGCACAGATTCAATTCCCTATATCAAGAGCCCCTCACTAGCATCAAGGTTCCTTGACCAGTGTCAAGGTTCCTTGATGCTGGTGAGGGGCTAGTGGTGGGTTCATCAAGCCACAGTCAGCATTTGCTTATGTAATGTGTTTCTTACATAATTTTGAAGAATATATCATATATGGATTAATAAAAATGTCTATATTAATGTAAAATAAGACATTTAATGTGCCCAGAGTGAGTCACGAAAGCATGAGCGGCCCAGGCAGACATGTCTGGTACCAACAATTTCCAAGCGGATGTATGAAACCCAGGGGGAAATTTCGCTGAAAAAAGTGCTTGAAATCTGAATTGTGTGATTTCCGCACCGGCCGAAAACCGGGGGTCCACTGTAATAGTGTGTGAGTGTGTGTTAAACACATTCTTACGTACCTCTCACTTTCATGTATTATTAGTTTCTTGATATGTTTCTGTTACACAGTATTTTATGAAGTAACCCATACCACAACACTTTCTAACAATCTGAGTGATAGTTTTTTGAGATTTATATTTTGTCCTATTGTATTTTTACCAGAATGTTTTATCTTTATAACCCTTCTCATTTTTATACAACTCATAGAGCTCTCTCCCCAATAAATAAAGAATATGCTCTTGTATTCTACAGTAGGTCTAATAGTGAGGAGGGAAATCTAGAGAGTATATACAGGTTCTCATTTCCCATGAAAATTACAAATTTTGCACATTATTATTCATGCTTAGTAAACCTTTTTGTATGAAGAAATGTTTGATGAATAAAATTATATTACAATATTTCCTACATTTTAAACTTTCTTCCAAAGCTTGATTGAGACACAATCAACTTAAAAGGCTTTACAATTTTCAACTATGTTTAGGTTCTTTAATATTAAAGATCCTCAAGTCTACTGACACAAACACCATTATGACTTATTTAGGGTTAGGGAAATTTCTTTTTCAAGTTCTCAGTGATTTAGACCATTTCCCTATTTAAGCAATGGTGCTACAGCTGCCAAGATGACTGACAACTACAATGTTATCCTCAACTTTTCTAGTTTTATTTCTTTAGCCCACAATACCTGACACTTTTACTAATCTTAAATGGTATTGTTGAAACTTGGATATGCCTTATAATTGCATGGATGCACATACTGTAATTAACATAATGTATGAAGAAAAACTGAGCTGATTTGTTTATGAAAAAGAGTAGCTGAGGAGCATTCCCAGGCTGGTTATACTACCACACAATCTTTGCCTCATGAACTTTACTGTAGAGGTTTTCAACAATCTAGCAAGCTTCTATTGCAGGTCATGCTACATACTGACAAAGTTAATGTGAAAATTTAATAATTATGTAGAAGGCAGTTCACAGACCACACTGTGTTCTAGCCAGTGCTTAAAAAATTTACAAATAATGAATTAAAATCTGACTATTCCTAGGTAAAAAAATAATAGTTTAGAGACTCATATTTATGTTACTTTTAGCAGCTCCTTTCTTTTGTTTTACCTAATTCTATAAGTTTAATCCTTTTAAATGGTATATATAAAAATGTGAATTTTTAGATATAATACCGAGAGACTATACGCATGTCATTTTACCCATGGGCTCTGTTACACACTCCTGTACACAAGCATCATTCTCTTGTAACCTAAATGGAGCTGCAGTCCCAAAAGGTGTTCTCTGGAATCTGTATAACAGGTGGAACTGTGTCATGTTACAGGGATGTTCACTGCTAGATTACCATCCAATGTGTTTTTTTCTATAATTCTCCATAGAAAAAATCAAACTGATAAATATGGCAAACAACAACGTCAACTATTTTTTATTCTGAATATAAACCTGGCTCTGCTTTAATACATTAGCAGAAATACATTAATAAAATATTTGGTAAAGACAATATTATACTCGATCTTATATATCACAGTGACCATAAAACTATGAGAATGAATTGTGTTTAAAACAAAAAGCTTAACTATTTGCCATATTCATACTTTTGTATCTGCTTTTGATTTTATCAGACGTATTTTTCATACATGATAATCATACTGATTAAACACACTACATGAAAATCACACCTTGGTAGCATCATATCTGGTGAACGGTAATGGTATTTGTGGAGCAAGGGAATCACTAAACTAAGGCACACTGTAGAAACTTACACTGTGTTTTTCTGTTTTTATAATTCATTATATTATCAATTTATTCCAAATACAAGCACAAACACATATATAAAAAAATACACAAACACACACACATACACTTATACAGGGCCAGGAGCTGTGACTTGACCCCTGCAACCACAAATATGTGAGTACACACACACACACACAGTAGCAACCGGTGAAGAGGCGGGGCCAGGAGCTAAGACTCGACCCCTGCAACCACAAATAGGTGAGTACACACACACACACACACACACTTACACAGGGCCAGGAGCTGTGATTCAAGCCCTTCCACCACAAATAGGTGAGTACACACACACACACACACACACACACACACACACACACACACACACACACACACACACACACACACACACACACACACAGGAGATAGATTTTTGCAACTCTTGCAAAATTAAAATTGAGGAGAGCTATGCAAATGCAGTCAGACAAAATGAAGAGATTAAAAAACTGATGATGAAAATGAAAGGATCATCTCAGCCATTTTAAAGTGAAGAGAATAATACAACAATTAATAATAATACAGTTACAAATACAGGAGGGCCCCACTTATACGGCGGGTTAGGTTCCAGGCTACCGCCGTAAAGCGGAAACTGCCGTACAGTGGAACACCCTTTTTTTCCACTTACAAATGCATACAAACACTAGATAACAAGTTTACACTAACATATATTATGTTAGCAATAGAACCAGGCATCAAAAAACAATAAAAAAGTACAATACACACATAGTGCACTTATTACTTACCTTAAAATATTTATAGTCTTAATCTAGGGTGAGACAAGTAGTATTTATTGTAAGAAATCAAGTGTGGTATGTATGGTAGTCAGCCAGGCTACCATACCAGGCCACCCCACCCACACATACTATTCTATGATATTTAAGCATCCCAGAGCGATAAAATGTATATACAGTTCACTCATTACTTACCTTAAAATATAGGGCGAGATGAGTAGTATTTATTGTAAAAAATCAAGTGTGGTATGTATGGTAGTCACCCAGGCTACCATACCAGGCCAACCCACCCACACATACTATTCTATGATATTTAAGCATCCCAGAGAGATAAAATGTATATACGGTTCACTCATTACTTACCTTAAAATATAGGGCGAGATGAGTAGTATTTATTGTAAAAAATTAAGTGTGGTATGTATGGTAGTCAGCCAGGCTACCATACCAGGCCAACCCACCCACACATACTATTCTATGATATTTAAGCATCCCAGAGCGATAAAATGTATATACGGTTCACTCATTACTTACCTTAAAATATAGGGTGAGATGAGTAGTATTTATTGTAAAAAATTAAGTGTGGTATGTATGGTAGTCAGCCAGGCTACCATACCAGAGAGAAAGAATGAGTGCATGAGAGAGGACAGGCGCAGAGTTATGTAAACAAACCAGGCGAAGGTAAGTTTTGTAAACAGTGTACACGTATGGTTTGTGTACAAGTTACATTGTGTACAGGTTGTCTCTACATTGATACGGTAGAATAAATAAAGAAGAACACTCCCATTCTCATGTAACATCATTTTGAGAAGAAATGATGCTCTGAGTGAAGGCAATGGAAGTAAGTCACTCTGACTTTGTTGGGTTATCCTAGGTTCTCTACACATATGTTATGTATTTATGTTATGTATCGTGTTTATTATATAATTTTGAAAAAAATATCATGGATGGATTAATGAAAATGTGTATATTAATGTAATATACAACATTTAATGATACACCGAGCTCAGACAGCGTAAACAAACAAACTGAACAGGTTGTGGATGATCACTCGGTCAGGCGAAATAGACGGTATTAATACGTGTCCAGTTTTAGTTCATTCATGTACATTTTTAAGAGTTTGTGAAACTTTTACCTTATAATATTTTTATTATTATTATAATAATTAAATCACGAAACAAATACTCTTACACTGTGTACAAGTTAGTACAGAATTATAGTGAAGGCATACGAAAGGAATATTTTTCTACAGTTATCCCTAGTAACAGGTGACGGGCTAGAGAAAACATAATTCTTCCGACACTTCTACAAACCGTTTGGTAAACATCTCATATATATTTGTATAAATTTTTATACTGTGGGTGCATGTATCATGTTTTGTGTTACATGTGTTTCTTATATAATTTTGAAAAAATATCATAGATAGATTAAGGGAAATGTCTATATTAACGTAATATGCGACATTAATGCGCCCAAGAGATTATTATTACTATTATTATTATTATTATTATTATTATTATTATTATTATTATTGCATCAAGAGTAGAGAGACTCTTAGTGATTTTAATGTGTACCTACATGCCAGCACAGTGTATAAGTTTATTTAGGTACAGGTGTACACAAGTTTAATTATCAAGTACAATACATATAAAATATACAATAACTTTAAAACACTTGAAATTTTGGAAAGTTTCCAGACATAATAAGGAGATGTGCTCAGGGAGAATGTAAACAAACTCGGTGGGCCGCTGTGACCGTATTAGAAAGACAGGTGGGGGGAGCCGTATAGCGAGTTTTGGTCATAATTTGAAATGTCCATATTAGCGGAACGCCATAAAGCGAAACGCCGTAAAGCGGGGCCCTGCTGTACATAACTCCATGCTGTTGAAAGAAACTGTTGACAGAAACAAAACAAATTGTTTCAGTTGCAACAAAAAACAATTAATACCTAGAGTAGATAAATAATGAAAAAATATGTCAAATCAGCACATTAACCAAATGCTTAGAAAACATCAACAACAAAGAATGCAGGGCAGAATATAAGTATTTTGGAAAATATATAAGGACAAGTACAAGCCTTTATGACTAGCTTTTGCTCAAATTAAGCATATGTGGAAGAATTGCTGAACTGCTAAAGAGACATAGGGCAATTGCAAAGCTACAGCAACAAATCAATTAAATCAGACCTGCCAAAAAAAAATATGATAAAAATAAAAAATATATTGTATAGTTAAATATTACAAAAGCAAAATTAACCATCAAAAACCCTACACGAAAATTAAAAAAAAAAAAATCACATTGGCAGAGTAGCATTGCAGAATGGCTATTAACCCTTAAACTGTCCAAACGTAGATCTACGTTTTTTCAACATTTGAAAGTATGTAAAAAAAGTAGTTCTTTTTTTTTTTTTACATTTGAAAACGTGTAAAAAAAAACTTTGAACTACTTTTTTTTGTTATATTTGAAAATATGTAAAAAAATGTAGATCTACTTTTGGAGCACTACACATGTGAATGTAAATTTGTTTGGACAGTTTAAGGGTTAAAGACTGACTCATGAGTCATGTTTGTTTGGTAAGTCACTGGACCAGTCCATGGCTTGTACTGCATTAATAACAATAAAAATGAAAATAGTAATAATAATGAAAATAATAATTTACATATTTGAAATGTATAAAAATATTACATTGGGTGTCTGCACTTTGTTAGCAGTAAGAGCTAAGAGTATAAATATTGCTTGTGTGACCACATTTAACATAAATTTACTGAAAATACTAATTAAGGCTAGTTAAACACATCAAAAATAAAACTGGATTTTTGTCTTTTACAATGAATTAGAAAACAAGATATATAGAGAAAGCAAGCCCCAAAACCATTCAATTCACTTCAAGTTCTCACCTACATGCTGTAATGTGCTGAGGCTTATGTACTCCGGAATGTATGTGATGAGGCCTATGTACTCTGGAACATATGTGCTAAGGCCTATATACTCTGGAATGTGTGTTGAGACCAGTACAGATTATCTGATTTGCAATTACAGTAGTCCCTCCATATCCATAGGGATATGTTCCAAGACCTACCATGGATAACCAAAACCATGGATAGTTGAGATTTCCATATATAAGTCGTTTTTCATTTGCATACATACCTATGATACTTTAATTGATAAATTACATAGTTTAATTGATAAATTACACACCGTAAGTGGAGAATTAACACTTTTCACTGATTGCAAGCACTTCACGGCTTCTCTTAGGCACTGAAGAACTGCCATCATTGCCACTTTTCTGATTTGTTGTCATTAAGCAAAATTAAGGCTTATTTTTGGGCCATGGTAAACCATGGATAACTGAAAACGCAAAAACTAAATCCGCAGATCCAGGGGTTCTACTGTATATATATATATTTTTTTTTTCAACAAGTCGGCCGTCTCCCACAGAGGCAGGGTGACCCAAAAAAGAAAGAAAATCCCCAAAAAGAAAATACTTTCATCATCATTCAACACTTTCACCACACTCACACATTATCACTGTTTTTGCAGAGGTGCTCAGAATACAACAGTTTAGAAGCATATATGTATAAAGATACACAACATATCCCTTCAAACTGCCAATATCCCAAACCCCTCCTTTAAAGTGCAGGCATTGTACTTCCCATTTCTAGGACTCAAGTCCGACTATATGAAAATAACCGGTTTCCCTGAATCCCTTCACTAAATATTACCCTGCTCACACTCCAACAGATCGTCAGGTCCCAAGTACCATTCGTCTCCATTCACTCCTATCTAACACGCTCATGCATGCTTGCTGGAAGTCCAAGCCCCTCTCCCACAAAACCTCCTTTACCCCCTCTCTCCAACCCTTTCTAGGATGACTGTATATATATATATATATACATATACATATATATATATATACATATACATATATATATATACATATACATATATATATATATACATATACATATATATATATATACATCTTTCTCTTCTTTCAACATACCAGCCGTATCCCACCGAGGCGGGGTGGCCCAAAAGAAAAAACTAAAGTTTCTCTTTTTAAATTTAGTAATATATACAGGAGAAGGGGTTACTAGCCCCGTGCTCCCGGCATTTTAGTCGCCTCTTACAACACGCATGGCTTACGGAGGAAGAATTCTGTTCCACTTCCCCATGGAGATATATATATATATATATATATATATATATCTATATATATATATATCTATATATATATATATATATATGTATATATATATATATATATATATATATACGTATATATTTTTTAGCTACAAGAACAGTTAAACTCTTAGTTGCCCATCTTCAGAATTTAGTATAGTAGACCATAGCTTAAGACATGATCTGTTAGGACATTTTTGCCATATGATGGCTAAAAAATTGCAGCAGTTTATTATTATGACTCCATGATGTTCATTTATGGCAGTACAAATTTAGGGAAAAATATGGAGTGTCGTAGGTGCTTACCTCTCTGCCTCACAGCCAGCCAGCCTATGGGTCAAGCCATTGTCTTTACCGGAGACCTAGTTGCACTTTATGCACACAACCTACAATCTCTCAATGCTTCGATTCTCTGTACATACGCATACTATACCATACTGAGACACGATCTGAGACTCTAGTTGAAACTAGTCCCTGGCCTCTGTATATTCATTCTTCAGCACATCCCACCCTGCAATGTTATATGACCCTTTTGGGTTTAATGCTTAGTCTGATTATATGATTATTAATTCAATATTGTAAAACAATAGCATTTCAAGATTAAAGTGTCAAAACTGCACCTAGACAAGAAGTTTAAGCAAGAAATTCTTGGTGTTATAAAAAAATATAAGATATTACAGTACATAAGCTTAAGAGTGGTGCATATATGGTGGAGACAGCATGAGCCCTTTGTCTCAATGAAGCATCAGTTCACTCATTTAAAAGGAATGAGAAAATAGGAGCTTGTGCAATTAGTAACCCAGATTGTGACCTCGTGAAAAGATTGACACATGGGTCCAACAGTTAAATAAGATGGAAAAATTATTATGTGAGAGGATTAAGCGACTTCTCTTCAGAATTTCCAAAAAGTTCTGCATCAATGGCAAAAACCAACTGTGACAACTTTCACTTTGTATCAGATTCTTTGTTGTATAATCCAGGCAGAGAACTCTTACCTGATAAAGCATGTACAGAAACTAGGAAAAGTGCAGAGGTGTGCCCTAAGACTAGTCTCAGAGCTAAGAAAAATGAGCTATGAGTAGAGGAGAAAGGAACTGAGCTTGATGACATTAGAATATAGAGGAATCAATGAATCATGATAAAGACCTACAACACACTGAGAGGAGTTGACTGGGCAGAAAGGAAATTATTGTTCAAGAGTTGGAGCACTGGGAAAACAGTAAAGCTGGAAGTTAAAGACACAGATGAGTGATAAGGATGTCCAGATATATTTCTTCAGTCTCAGGGTTGTCAGGAAGTGGAATGACTCAGTGAAGGTAGGTTTCACTCAGTTTAAAGAATATGTATGTCAGGGCCTGTTAGGCAAGGAGGGAGTAAATCTGGCAACCAGATAGTTAAAGGGTAGAGCCAGGAGCTGAGACTAGACCTCTGCAACCATAAAAAGGTGAGTGCTTATATAGATATGCACATGCATATTAGCTTGTAGTACATATCTGCACATGCATACATACAAATATACATACACACACATACCAATTAATTACTTTTTACTATTTCCCACCTAATTTCTCATATCCTTCTTCTATCTACATATCAGTCTTTCTCCTTGTTACATTTTCTCCTAGCTCATGAATGCTGATATTGACCCAGATTTTAATCTGTCCAACTGCACTGTACATCAAATTTCTTCTGAAAAATAACTGTATTTAAAGTCAGGCAAAAACTGTTCTCATTGCCACAAGAATAAATCAGTACAGTGGAACCTCGGGTTATGAATTTAATCCATTCCGTGGACTTGTTCGTATCCTGATATGTTTGTATGCAGGGTCAATTTTCCTCGTTTAAATTAACTGAAATGCAATTAATTCGTTCCAGCTGAATTCCTGCTCTTGGGAGGAATGACAAAATAACCCTAATAACAACTCTACAGCTTATTTATCTGTCAAAATTCATCTAATATGACATAATAAACAATATAAATAACATAGAACCCTGATATACACTTTAGAATGAATAAAATATATCATTACATGGACGGTGGAGGGAGGAGGATTGCGGTTGGGAGTGGTCGAGTATTCTCGCTATGAAAACGTCAGAGGTGTTATAAGAGAAAACGGAGTTTGTGAGGCTTACTGAATTAGATCTAGTGTACATACAGCATTTATATACCTTGGAGAAGAAATGCAGAGCAGCATATCCTGTCAGGAGTTCACACTTTTCTTAACCCTTTCAGGGTCCAAGGCGCAAATCTGGAGTCACGCACCAGTGTCCAAGAATTTAAAAAAAAAAAAATTGTTATTTTTTCTTATGAAATCGCAGAGAATCTTTTTGTGAAGGTAATAAAACAAAAAGTACGAAATTTGGTGGAAAATTGACGAAATTATGCTCTCGCGAATTTTGATGTGTCAGCGACATTTACGAATCGGCGATTTTGCCGACTTTGACTCCCATTTTAGGCCAATTACATTATTCCAATCAACCAAATTCTTAGCTATTTCACTAGTATTACTTCTATTCTATCGATTGAGCACAAGAAATCGCCAAGTCAACTGTTTCAACTACAAAATAAAGTGATCGGAAATTGTTAATTTGGCCAATTTACCACAAAGTTCAAAATATTCCAATTTCAAAATAGGGTCCAGAATAAACAATGTAGGCATTCCTGGCACTAAACTAACATTTCCTCTGTTCATTAGTTATGTTTTGAGGCTTTATAAATAAATTCCATTTTGATTTTTTATTCACATAATGAATTTTTATTCACACCAAAAAATAGAAGATTTACTGTTATGCAATACTGTAATAATTGTATAAATATCATCACCATATTTGTGAATGTATATTAGACCCACCAGCTGACGTGTATTAGACGTGTGAGGTCGTTTGTTTACTCTTGAATATCGGCAAAAATTTAACATTTCCGCTACTTTGAGCTCAGTTTCAAGCCATTTCCAGTGCTAAAACCAATCAAAATCATCTCTATTTCTGTAATATGTCTTCCATTCTATCAAATGAGACCAAGAAATCGCAAATACAACTATAAAAAACATACGAAAAAACACTGCAAAGTTGCTGTTTTAATCGAAAAATCATGATTTGTTTTTTTTCTCTCATTATACACAGTGTGCTGCAGGATCTGTTTTATGTGGTGCACACATACCACATAGATGTATTCTCTCATATCTAGGCCCAAATGTACCTCTCACAGTTTATCAGAGTGAGCTGAGCTCATGGCGTAGATCTACGGTTTGGACCCTGAACGTAAAGCCGTAGATCTACGGGACGGACCCTGAAAGGGTTAAGAACTGTCCCTCAAGGAAGGTTCCTTGATGATGGTGAAGGGGCTCTTGATTTAGGGAATTGGATCTGTGCTCCAGTTCCCCGAATTAAGCCTGAATACCTTCCCCCCCCCAGGCGCTGTATAATCCTATGGGTTTAGTGCTTCCCCCTTGATTATAATAATAATAATCTTAAGAACTGCTATGTATAATTTTTATGTTTATCTCACTACACTACGTATCTCCTGTGAGCTGTTTCTCCATCAACCATGTCAAGAGCAGTTTTTCCATCTTTTCACTGACAGAGGTCCACTGCTTAGAAATTACTGTAATGCCCTTTGCTTGCACTATAGCCTTTATAGACTCCTTCTGCTTTAGTATTGTACATACAGTAGAGGGGCTACGCTTGTACTCAACTCACTAAGCCCTCAACCCTCGTACCTAGTCTGTGCTTATTAATCATTTCTTGCTTTAATTCCATGCAAATCATCCTCTTTTTCTTCTCGGCACTGTCCATTGCATGGCTTTCATAGGACCCATGGTCAGAGGAAAGAAATCTGGCGAATTAACTGCACAAAACGTAAGGAAATCAGGAGAATTCCTTGCACCGCGAGGGTAGCTCCGTAAGCGCATGTGCACTGGTGACCATTGTTTTGATTGACACCGCTATCTGGTGGTGGTGTTGTCAAACTAAATTATAAGCAGTATGTACATACATGTATTATTATTATTATTATAATTATTGTTGTACTATTACATATTATTATATTATTATATACTATTATATTATTATATATTATACATAATTATTATGTATTATCATTATTATTAGTACATAAGTAATATTATAATTATTATTATTATTATTGCTGTTATTAATTTAGGGACTTGGAGCACAGATCAAATTCCCTAGATCAAGAGCCCCTCACCACATATGTATGTACATACTACTACTGTTACTACTACTACTACTACTACTACTACTAATAATAATAATAATAATAATAATAATAATAATCATTACTATAAAATAATAATACAATATAATAATAATAATAATAATAATAATAACAACAACAGTAAGGAGAAACTTCAAAAGGCTGCCAGTAGTTGGTGCCACCATCAGCAAAACATTGGTAACTACTACAGGTCCTCCATCACAAATCCGGCATCATTGGGACCTGTAGTGTGCCGGATTACTGAGTTTGCCGGACTACAGAGTGGTCAGGTTAGAATACACTTAATAAAATTAACCAACTTGACTTACACAGCTCATTGAACATCGGCAAAACTCGAACATTTCCGCTACTTTGAGCTCAATTTCAAGGTACTTTTCATTATGAAAGCAATCAAAATCATGTCTATTTCTGTAATATATCTACCATTCTATCAAATGAGTCCAAAAAAATGAGAATACTATATGTATGTATGTATGTATGTATGTATATATATATATATATATATATATATATATATATATATATATATATATATATATATATATATATATATATATATATATAAAATATATATATTATATATATATATATATATATATATATATATATATATATATATATATATATATAATATATATATTATATTTATATATATATATATATATATATAAATATATATAAATATATATAAATATATTATATATATATTATATATATATTATATATATATATATATATACAGTGGACCCCCGGTTAACGATATTTTTTCACTCCAGAAGTATGTTCAGGTGCCAGTACTGACCGAATTTGTTCCCATAAGAAATATTGTGAAGTAGATTAGTCCATTTCAGACCCCCAAACATACACGTACAAACGCACTTACATAAATACACTTACATAATTGGTCGCATTCGGAGGTAATCGTTATGCGGGGGTCCACTGTATATACAGTTCACTCATTACTTAAAATATTTGTAGTCTTAATGTAGGGTCAGGAGTAAGTAAATGAGATAAAACGAATAAATGAGAGAGAGAAAGAATGAGTGCATGAGAGAGGACAGGCGCAGAGTCATGTAAACAAACCAGGCGAAGGTAAGTTTTGTAAACGAAGTGTACACGTCTGGTTTGTGTACAAGTTACATTGTGTACAGATTGTCTCTACATTGATACGGTAGAATAAATAAAGAAGAACACTCCCATTCTCATGTAACATCATTTTGAGAAGAAATGATGCTCTGAGTGAAGGCAATGGAAATAAGTCACTCTGACTTTTTTGGGTTATCCTAGGTTCTCTAGACATATGTTATGTATGATAATCTATGTAACTGTATTTGTGTATACCTGAATAAACTTACTTACATACATACGTAAGGAATAATTTTCTACAGTTACCCCCAGTAACACATTTTCTCTTATGTTAGATTAGAGAAAATTTTATTCTTGGCATCACTTGTACAAGTTATCTGGCTACCACATCTCATATTTATGTTTATTTATTCTATTGTAGGGTGTATTTATCATCTTTTTATGTTATGTATCATGTTTATTATATAATTTTGAAAAAAATATCATGGATGGATTAATGAAAATGTGTATATTAACGTAATATACAACATTTAATGAGACTCGGTGATTATTATTATTATTATTAGCATTTCTAATATGGCGTCACTTGTGCAAGTCGTCTGCTACCACATCTCATATTTATGTTTATTTATTCTATTGTGGGGTGTATTTATCATCTTTTTATGTTATGTATCGTGTTTATTATATAATTTTGAAAAAACATCATAGATGGATTAATGAAAATGTGTATTTAACGTAATATACGACATTTAAATGAGACTCGATGATTATTATTATCATTACTAATATGACGTCTGGAGACATAAGACACTCTTACTGATTTTAATGTGTACCTGCATGCCAGCACAGTATGTAAGTTTATTTAAGTACAGGTATACATAAGTATAATTATCAGAGTATATATAAAATATGAAATAACTTTTAAAAACATTTGAAATTTTGGAGTTTCCAGACAAAATGGAGAGACTTAGTGCTTACTGAGCTCACAAAGAATGTAAACAAACAGGGTGGGGCGCGGTGACCATATTAGAAAGTCAGGTGGGGGGAGCTGTATAGCGAGTTTTGGTCATAATTTGAAATGACCGTATTAGCGGAATGCCATAAAGTGAAACGCCGTAAAGCGGGGCCCTCCTGTATATATATATATTTATATATATATATATATATATATATATATATATATATATATATATATCAGATTGGAGGGAGTATGGAGGAGGTGAATGTATTCAGATATTTTGGAGTGGACGTGTCAGCGGATGGGTCTATGAAAGATGAGGTGAATCATAGAATTGATGAGGGGAAAAGAGTGAGTGGTGCACTTAGGAGTCTGTGGAGACAAAGAACTTTGTCCTTGGAGGCAAAGAGGGGAATGTATGAGAGTATAGTTTTACCAATGCTCTTATATGGGTGTGAACCATGGGTGATGAATGTTGCAGCGAGGAGAAGGCTGGAGGCAGTGGAGATGTCATGTCTGAGGGCAATGTGTGGTGTGAATATAATGCAGAGAATTCGTAGTTTGGAAGTTAGGAGGAGGTGCGGGATTACCAAAACTGTTGTCCAGAGGGCTGAGGAAGGGTTGTTGAGGTGGTTCGGACATGTAGAGAGAATGGAGCGAAACAGAATGACTTCAAGAGTGTATCAGTCTGTAGTGGAAGGAAGGCGGGGTAGGGGTCGGCCTAGGAAGGGTTGGAGAGAGGGGGTAAAGGAGGTTTTGTGTGCGAGGGGCTTGGACTTCCAGCAGGCATGCGTGAGCGTGTTTGGTAGGAGTGGATGGAGACAAATGGTTTTTAATACGTGACGTGCTGTTGGAGTGTGAGCAAAGTAACATATATGAAGGGGTTCAGGGAAACCGGCAGGCCGGACTTGAGTCCTGGAGATGGGAAGTACAGTGCCTGCACTCTGAAGGAGGGGTGTTAATGTTGCAGTTTAAAAACTGTAGTGTAAAGCACCCTTCTGGCAAGACAGTGATGGAGTGAATGATGGTGAAAGTTTTTCTTTTTCGGGCCACCCTGCCTTGGTGGGAATCGGCCAGTGTGATAAAAAAAAAAAAAAAAAAAAATATACAGTGGAACCTCAAAAATCGAACTGCTTCCAACACAACCAATTATGTAAGTGTATTTTTGTAAATGCTTTCATAAGTGTATTTTTGAGGGTCTGAAATGGACTAATCAAATTTACATTATTCCTGATGGGAATAAATTCATTCGGTAAAGGCACTCGAACAGCCTTCTGGACTGAAGAAAGTTCGATATTTGAGGTTCCACTGTATATATATATATATATATATATATATATATATATATATATATATATATATATATATATATATATATATATATATATATATATATATATATAATATATATATATATATATATATATATATATATATATATATATATATATATATATATATATATATATATATATATATATATATATATATATATATATACACAATAAGATCACAGTAAACAGGTGATTTCAGAATATGCAAAACAACCACTCTGAAAGAATAGAGAAATTCCAAGCGCATTCGTGACTACTCACATTATCGAGGATCTTGATAATGTGAGTAGTCACGAAAGCGCTTGGAATTTCTCTATTCTTTCAGAGTGGTTGTTTTGCATGTATATATATATATATATATATATATATATATATATATATATATATATATATATATATATATATATATATATACGTACATGTTTATAGAGGGGCAACTGGTATATCGGATCATTATTTAGTTGTAGCTACAGTTAGAGTAAGAGGTAGATGGGAAAAGAGGAAGGTGGCAACAACAAGTAAGAGGGAGGTGAAAGTGTATAAACTAAGGGAGGAGGAAGTTCGGGGGAGATATAAGCGACTGTTGGCAGAAAGGTGGGCTAGTGCAAAGATGAGTAGTGGGGGGGTTGAAGAGGGTTGGAATAGTTTTAAAAATGCAGTATTAGAATGTGGGGCAGAAGTTTGTGGTTATAGGAGGGTGGGGGCAGGTGGAAAGAGGAGTGATTGGAGGAATGATGAAGGGTGTGATAAAAGAGAAAAAGGTAGCTTATGAGAGGTTTTTACAAAGCAGAAGTGTTATAAGAAAAGCAGAGTATATGGACAGTAAAAGAAAGGTGAAGAGAGTGGTGAGAGAGTGCAAAAGGAGAGCAGATGATAGAGTGGGAGAGGCACTGTCAAGAAATTTTAATGAAAATAAGAAAAAATTTTGGAGTGAGTTAAACAAGTTAAGAAAGCCTAGGGAAAGTACAGATTTGTCAGTTAAAAATAGAGTAGGGGAGTTAGTAGATGGGGAGAGGGAGGTACAGTGGACCCCCGGTTAACGATATTTTTTCACTCCAGAAGTATGTTCAGGTGCCAGTACTGACCGAATTTGTTCCCATAAGAAATATTGTGAAGTAGATTAGTCCATTTCAGACCCCCAAACATACACGTACAAACGCACTTACATAAATACACTTACATAATTGGTCGCATTCGGAGGTAATCGTTATGCGGGGGTCCACTGTATTAGGTAGATGGCGAGAATATTTTGAGGAACTTTTAAATGTTGAGGAAGAAAGGGAGGTGGTAATTTCATGCACTGGCCAGGGAGGTATACCATCTTTTAGGAGTGAAGAAGAGCAGAATGTAAGTGTGGTGGAGGTACGTGAGGCATTACATAGAATGAAAGGGGGTAAAGCAGCTGTAACTGATGGGATCATGACAGAAATGTTAAAAGCAGGGGGGGATGTAGTGTTGGAGTGGTTGGTACTTTTGTTTAATAAATGTATGAAAGAGGGGAAGGTACCTAGGGATTGGCAGTGAGCATGTATAGTCCCTTTATATAAAGGGAAAGGGGACAAAAGAGATTGTAAAAATTATAGAGGAATAAGTTTACTGAGTATACCAGGAAAAGTGTATGGTAGGGTTATAATTGAAAGAATTAGAGGTAAGACAGAATGTAGGATTGCGGATGAGTAGGGAGGCTTCAGAGTGGGTAGGGGATGTGTAGATCAAGTGTTTACATTGAAGCATATATGTGAACAGTAGGGAATTTTTATTGCATTTATGGATTTAGAAAAGGCATATGATAGAGTGGATAGAGGAGCAATGTGGCAGATGTTGCAAGTATATGGAATAGGTGGTAAGTTACTAAATGCTGTTAAGAGTTTTTATGAGGATAGTGAGGCTCAGGTTAGGGTGTGTAGAAGAGAGGGAGAATACTTCCCGGTAAAAGTAGGTCTTAGACAGGGATGTGTAATGTCACCATGGTTGTTTAATATATTCATAGATGGGGTTGTAAAAGAAGTAAATGCTAGGGTGTTCGGGAGAAGGGTGGGATTAAATTATGGGGAATCAAATTCAAAGTGGGAATTAACACAGTTACTTTTTGCTGATGATACTGTGCTTATGGGAGATTCTAAAGAAAAATTGCCAAGGTTAGTGGATGAGTTTGGGAATGTGTGTAAAGGTAAAAAGTTGAAAGTGAACATAGAAAAGAGTAAGGTGATGAGGGTATCAAATGATTTAGATAAAGAAAAATTGGATATCAAATTGGGGAGGAGGAGTATGGAAGAAGTGAATGTTTTCAGATATTTGGGAGTTGACGTGTCGGCGGATGGATTTATGAAGGATGAGGTTAATCATAGAATTGATGAGGGAAAAAAGGTGAGTGGTGCGTTGAGGTATATGTGGAGTCAAAAAACGCTATCTATGGAGGCAAAGAAGGGAATGTATGAAAGTATAGTGGTACCAACACTCTTATATGGATGTGAAGCTTGGGTGGTAAATGCAGCAGTGAGGAGATGGTTGGAGGCAGTGGAGATGTCCTGTCTAAGGGCAATGTGTGGTGTAAATATTATGCAAAAAATTCGGAGTGTGGAAATTAGGAGATGTGGAGTTAATAAAAGCATTAGTCAGAGGGCAGAAGAGGGGTTGTTGAGGTGGTTTGGTCATTTAGAGAGAATGGACCAAAGTAGAATGACATGGAAAGCATATAAATCTATAGGGGAAGGAAGGCGAGGTAGGGGTCGTCCTCAAAAGGGTTGGAGAGAGGGGGTAAAGGAGGTTTTGTGGGCGAGGGGCTTGGACTTCCAGCAAGCGTGCATGAGCGTGTTAGATAGGAGTGAATGGAGACGAATGGTACTTGGGACCTGACGATCTGTTGGAGTGAGAGCAAGGTAATATTTAGTGAAGGGATTCAGGGAAACCGGTTATTTTCATATAGTCGGACTTGAGTCGTGGAAGTGGGAAGTACAATGCCTGCACTTTAAAGGAGGGGTTTGGGATATTGGCAGTTTGGAGGGATATGTTGTGTATCTTCATACGTAATAAAGTTGGTAGAATTACCGACAATATGTAAAGTAAAAGGACACAAGTGCAACTAATGTGACATTTTATTGTGGCAACGTTTCGCTCTCCAGGAGCTTTATCAAGCCATTACAAACAATACATGGACACAGAGGGTATATAAAGGCTCAGAGTGAGGTGCAATATTAGTGAGGTACCATATCGATGTTCACTAGTGGTAGTAGTAGTAGTAGTAGTAGTAGTAGTAGTAGTGACAAAAATAATACAATATGGTAGAGCAATTAATTCGTACATGAGTAGAAGGATATAAAAGCTATTACTTGGGTAACATAAAAATAGGTTGGACAAATATAGACTGGAAAGAGGCAAGTAGTTTCAGTGTTCACTCTTTGTAATGTGCCTTGTGTAGTATAACAGGATTCTTGCTAAGAAGAAGTCTTAGCAAGAATCCACTTGAAAACAGTAAACCCTGCCATCACATAGTCTCTCCTGTTATACTACACAAGGCACATTACAGAGAGTGAACACTGAAACTACCTGCCTCCTTCCAGTCTATATTTGTCCAACCTATTTTTATGTTACCCAAGTAATAGCTTTTATATCCTTTTACTCATGTACGAATTAATTGCTCTACCATATTGTATTATTTTTGTCACTACTACTACTACTACTACCACTAGTGAACATCGATATGGTACCTCACTAATACTGCACCTCACTCTGAGCCTTTATATACCCTCTGTGTCCATGTATTGTTTGTAATGGCTTGATAAAGCTCCTGGAGAGCGAAACGTTGCCACAATAAAATGTCACATTAGTTGCACTTGTGTCCTTTTACTTTACAAATCTTCATATGTATATGCTTCTAAACTGTTGTATTCTGAGCACCTCTGCAAAAACAGTGATAATGTGCGAGTGTGGTGAAAGTGTTGAATGATGATGAAAGTATTTTCTTTTTGGGGATTTTCTTTCTTTTTTGGGTCACCCTGCCTCGGTGGGAGACAGCCGACTTGTTAAAAAAAAAAAAAAAAATAAACATGCTACATAACATAAATTAACAAATATGAGATGTTTTTCTGGTCGGTTTGACAGTGAACAGGAATCATTCGTGTCCGGGCTGGTAACAACAACAACAACAACGTTTGTTTACATAACTCGTGAACATTCTACATTCTCATTCTCTCTCTCATTTATTCATTTAATCTTGTTTACTCACCTCTCACTCTACATTAAAACTGCAGATATTTTAAGGTAAGTAATGAGTGGACACGATTATTATATTATAGTTTAATAATAATAATATTAATATAAGTACATATGTATTATTGTAATAATAATGATTATTAATATTATTATTAATTTAGGGCACTGGAACACAGATCCACTGTATAGCACTTTGTCTGGATTTTTTGGGTTATCCTAGGTAATTTATAATATGTATGATAACTTGACTTATGTGTACCAGTGAGAGAGAGAGAGAGAGAGATACAAAGAGACAGCCACATTCGGTCAGCCAGTCAGCCAACTACCCACCCACCCACCCATCATCCAGCCACCCATCCACCCATCATCCAGCCACCCACCCATCATCCAGCCACCCACCCACCCATCCAGCCACCCACCCACCCATCCAGCCACCCACCCACCCATCCAGCCACCCACCCATCCAGCCACCTACCCACCCACCCACCCATCCAGTCACCCACCCACCCACCCATCCAGCCGCCCACCCAACCACCCACCCATCCAGCCAACCACCCACCCAGCCTACCACCCACCCACCCATCCAGCCAGCCAGCCAGCCAGCCACCCACCCACCCGGCCAACCACAGACCCGGCCACCCAGCCAGCCAGCCGGATACGTATTACACATGTTCCAGAGTTATTTCTCTTTACTTAGGGCAGTGGTTCCCAAACTGGGGGTAAATTACGCCCTGGGGGTAATTTAACCATTTTTGGGGGGTAATGGAGGGGTGACAGAAAAAAAGTTATGAATTCCGAAAATCAAGAAAACAATGCGGTACCCGGTATGAGGATTATTGTTAACTTTGTCTTAGTATATAAAGTTGTAAAGTAAACCTATTATAAGTAAGTAATAAAGTTAAACCAAATAACAATAAACATCAAAAACTAATATACAGTATTAGAAAAGAAGAAATATATAGCTAAGTGTGTGGAAACCCAAAAGTATTTTGACAAGTATGCTTCAGGACAAAAGTCACTCAGTAGCCCAGATCGACCTGTCCAGTATGCGTCACTCACTTCCTGAGGCTGCCTCTATTTCACACTGTCAGTTTATCTGTGAGCATCAGCCGAGGTAAACATAAGCTGGTATGTATGTGTACTGCCCTGTGCAGTATATAGTTAGTATTTACCCTAGACCAGTTTGTTGAGGAGAATAGTCATGATACTGGATCACTTCTACAGACCATCAACAAAGAAATGAGCGACCATTTGAAGGGGCTTGAAACAAGCATGCATCACTACTTTCCAGAGAGTGACCAAGAAACAGCCACTCTTCAGTGGATCATTCATCCCTTCTCTGTACCTGATGATGCCATTCATGATGATGATTTCCCTGCAAAGGAGGAGTGGATCACAATGCAAGCCAATGAAGCCTTGAAAATCAAATTCCAAAACCAAAATGCAGATTCCTTTTGGATTTCACGACTAC